>NC_065888.1:10005000-10616944 GCF_905147045.1 Nymphalis io
TATTCATTGATGTTTCTCACAATTTAAATTCATGGGATCGTTGTTAAGCATAAATTTGTGGCATCTTTGTTCATACACATGCGATTATTAATTCTAAATACATACTTATTTACTTCTAATAAATAAAATGATGAAGTTTTCGCATTAGTTAACTTTCAAGTAGATATAGAAACAGGGAAGCCTTCGGGATGTGAGAAGTGTGTTCCTCATAAACGAGGCGTGAAGTTATTCCTTTCGCTCCTCCGTAACGAGATATACAACAAACTTTGCGGTCGACAAAATCGAATAGAACCACGAGGACTCGCTTTGAATATTAACGTAGTTGTGATGTACATTTTATTGTTTTTTTAATCAGTCTGGTTAAAGTTATGATTGAATCGATAATGCTTAAAAAGATAGGTCTTAAGTGATAATTTGACTGTCTCGTTGGTCTAGTGGCTTGAAGTAAGGATATAAGGACGCAGAACCGGAGGTTCTGGGTTCAATTCCCAGGTCGGGCCAATAAAAAAAGTTATTGGGTTTTTCTGTCAGAAAATTCTCAGTAGCAGCTCGGAGTCTCCCGTGCCGGAAAGCACGCAAAGCCGTTGGTCTTGCGCCTGAACTCTTTCTAGTCGTGTCGGATTGCCGTCCCATCGGATTATGAGAATTAGGGAATAGAGAGTGCGTCTGTGTTTGCGCACACACTTGTGCACTATAATATTTCCTGCGTTGTTTTTTGTTGTTGGCTAATCACTCTTGAGATTGGCCGCCATGGTTGAAATCGGTCTGAAGGACATTATTATATATAATATAATAAACATATATATGCAATAATATACGTAACAAGGGAATTATTTTTATCACAACAAGTTTGATATATACTCATTAAAAAATCTTAATGCATTCAATATATAAGCATTGAATGTCAAAAATCTACCATCAGCTTGAAAAGAAACACTGCAGATTCAAGAAGAAACGGAGGCAGGAAGCAGCGGGCTTATATATATTTTTTTGTAATCGTAGTATTTATAATAGAAATTAATTTTGCCTTAAAAAGATTATATTTTCTTTGTGGAATCAAAAGCGTACATTTATATCACAAGGAAGCAACTGGCTGATTTTGACAAAAGTAACATAGCATAACATAACATAGCATTGATTTTTAGTATATAAAATGTATTTTATTACGAATCATAAAAGGAGGCCACTAAGTGAAAGATATCTATGAGCTCGATCTATTAGTGAAGACAACAATGGCGAAGATTTATTACACTTCAATAATGACAGAGCAACCCTATCTTGTATTATCAATATAAAACTTGTTTTTCATGTGATAAAAGATTTTGTTACGATCATGTTACAAAATGAGTCGTATTTCAAAAGATCAAGCATGATACTAGTACTATGTACTTTATTTGCATATGATAGGATCATTAACTAGTAATACTAGTAGTATTACTAGTTGGTAGGGCGTTGTGCAAGACCATCTCAGTAGGGACCACACACTCACCGCTAAACAGCAATACTGTGTAGCTACACACCCGTGTAACTACAGGCACGAGGGCATCTTAGTTCCCAAGGTTGGTGGCGCATTGGCGATGTAAGCGATGGTTAATATTTCTTACAATGCCAATGTCTATGGGCGTTGGGGACCACTTTTGCTATAAAAAAACTATAAATACGAATCTAATCATATGATACGATTATGTTTCATTTCCATTTTTGTTTTCTCTATAATTATCGTATACTATTATTAAACTTCTTATTGTTACAATGATAGATAAGAAAACGACGTTTTGAATTATTCCTTACCTACATATAAGGATATTTTTGAGAGATGGCACAGTGGACAGAACACGTGAATGACACCAAATATAGTGGTACCGGGTAAGTGGGAGGAGTATTGGTATTATTTAAAAAAAAAGTCAGAAAAAAATCAGGAATCCTGTACAGATTAAATGAAATTTAGCCACATGTACAATATCCTTAAATCAAAAGTGTAGCAGCGTGGTGTAACAGCTACTTCTTCGGTAATAAAACATTTGCGACTACACTCCAACTTTCGCATAAAAGTTTTTGAAAGTATATTAAATATAATCTAATCAATTTTTTTCTTTAATTATATGTAAATTTTATCATATAAGTATACATTTATAACTAAGTAAACAGGATTTTTTTTTCAGCCTTTACCGTCCACTGCTGGACGAAAGCCTCCCCCATAGAACGCCAACCATCTCGATCTTGGGATCCATCATCATCAAATCAAATCAAATCATCGGCCCATCTTGTCACAGGGCGTCCTAAACTACGTTTGCCTAAGCGTGGTCTCCACTCTAACACGTATCGGCTCCATCGGCCATCATGCACCTGGAGACATGACCAGCCCACTTCTACTTCAGCGAGCTAATTCTACACGCGATGTCAGTGACTTTAGTTCTCTGGCGAATGTCCTCATTTTGGATTCTACCTGCCAGAGAAACCCCAAGCATCGCGCGTTCCATTGCTCGCTGAGCGACCCTAAATTTGTGGACCAGTCCTACGGTAAGTGTCCACGTTTGGGCTCCGTAAGTCATTACAGGTAGGACGCACTGATTGAAGACCCTGGTCTTAAGCGACTGTGGGATACAATAGCTTCGATGTAATCCCTTGGACTAAGGTCGTAGCGAACGTCCATCCCCAGCATGGCGATCTTGCTTTGTATCATCAGCGGTGTGCCACAGAGGGATGGAAGAGGCGAAAATGGTGACTTTTTCGCTGTGAGAGCGCATACCTGTGTTTTCTTGGCATTAAACTCAACAAGATTATCAGAACCTCATTTGGCGATGAGCTCTAACGTCCTATCGAGTTCAATGACAAGATTCTCCCGCCTCTCCTCAGTTTCCGCCCACCCAGCCACTGCGCGTCCGTGGTATCCACCATGCACTGTACTATCGTCTGCATAGCAATGTATGTTCCCAAGTGAGAGCATATCATTGATATGCAAAAGAAAGAGTGTGGGAGATAGCACAGATCCCTGGGAGACCCCAGCATTCACTACATAGAATTGTGAAGCGCAACCATCTACTAAAACACGAAGGTTACGCTTGTGTAGGAAGCTGGCAATCCAGGTGCATAGCTGAGCAGGCAGACCATATGCCGGTAGCTTGGAGAGAAGACTTCTGTGCCAGACCCTGTCGAAAGCCTTGGAGATATCGAGGCTGACAGCCAACGATTCTCCACGCTTGTCGATAGCTTCACCCCAGAGGTGTGTTGCGTACGCTAGAAGATCACCTGTGGACCGTTTCGGTCAAAACCCGTACTGTGATGATCATTAATAAGACAGTGATCTTTTAGGTAATGGATCAGTTGGTTGTTTAGAATCCGTTCCATCACCTTACAAAGTACTGAGGTGATAGCTATTGGTCGATAATTTGCCGGGTCAGACCGATCCCTTTTTTTGGGAACCGCTTGCACATTAGCTCTGCTCCAAGCCTCCGGCACACATCCCCAAGAGAGAGAAAGTTGGAACAGGCGCGTTAACACAGGAGACAGTTCCGTCGCGCACTTCTTCAGCACTATGGCTGGTATTCCATCGGGACCTTCCAGGATTTTCCGTATATCAAGTGATTGCAGCTCCGCACGCACATCACGTTGCCTGATTTTGATGTCAGGCATCGTGTGGCCATGAAGGTATTGTTGGTGGCAGCGCACTACAATCATCGATCACGGAGTTGTCGGCAAAGAATTTAGCCAGGAGATCGGCTTTCTCCTGCGGACTGTGAGCTAGCGATCCGTTAAGATTTCTGAGCGGTGGCAGCGAAGGTTGGCAGAAATTGTTTTGCACAGACTTGGTCAGACGCCAGAAGCTACAGGAGCCCCTAGGATGCGAAATAAGGTCATGACCAATCTGTACAATGCGCTGTGCATCCGCTCTCATGTATGCCTTCCTACAGGACTTGGAATTTTTATTGTAGTTTGCTTTCAGTGAGTCAATGTCAGATGCCTCGCTAACGCAGCCGGTGATCCACGCGCGATATGCTGCCTGCTTAGATGATACAGCGTCGGCACATTCACGAGTGAACCAACGGTTACGCGTACCCCTACTGATGAGATCTGAGCTAGGAATGTAGTATTCCATTCCTAACATGATCTCATCAGCAACCGCAGCGGCACTAGCTGTCGGGTCATTCCCACTGAAGCAACGTTCCTTCCAAGGGACTGACGCATAGTAATCGCGCATACCGTCCCAATCTGCCGACTTATAGTGCCAAAGGTGACGTTTGCATACCGCCGATGGCGGCAGCTTGGCCTGTGGCACTTTGGTAGATATAAGGCCGTGATCTGAAGAACCAAGTGGAGCTTGAACCACAACCTGATATTCCACCGGGTGAGAAGTCAACAGAAGATCCAGTAGAGAAGCCCATCAATGTCTGGGATCCTGGTGAGCTGATCAACCAGTTGGGTCAAGTCGTGTGTGAGAGCAAAAGCATGAGCAGTTCTTCCAGCATGGTCAGTTTTGAGGGATTTCAACCATGATTCATGGTGAGCATTAAAATCCCCCAAAAACACCAATTCTGCGTTAGGAAACTGCTCTTGCGCAGCATCTGCCACCCGATTAAGATGGTCAAATAATCAGCTTGTCTCCAAGTCACCATAGTGGGATCTGTAGAGGCACACGTAGACTCGACTCTGACGAACCAGGTCCACACGTACCACCAACATGGAGAAGGAGGGGTCCTCCAAGTAGCGCAATCGGTGACAACAAACATCCGCCCTGACGAACAAGCATACTCCGGTTTTTGCTTTGAAAGATTCTTCAAGCATGTAGCCGGGATAGTTAAGGTAGCTGGTGTCGGCAGGGCGGAGTATTTGCGTCTCCGTGAGAAACAACATTGCTGGCCGTGCTGTCTCGAGATGGTGATACTTAGACGGTCATGGTTACGGCTTCGTACAAACACTTCACCACCTGGACATACCGTTAATTCGGCATCTCTGCATAGATTCCAGAATAGCCCAGGTCTCGATGGTATCGAAGGCTTTTTCATAGTCCACAAACGCTAGGCATAGAGGCTGATTATATTCCTCGGTCTTCTGTATTATTTGCCTTAGTGTGTATATGTGGTCTACGGTACTGAAGCCTTTTCGAAGCCCAGCCTGTTCCACGGGTTGGAAGTCAAAACAATTTGTAAACATGACTTAAAAGTGAAATGGGGCGGTAGCTTTTCAGAAGAGCTTTATCGCCTCTCTTGAAAAACAGCACTACCACACTTCTGCTCCATGTCTTCGGTGTTATACCATTGTGGAGGACGGAATTAAAGATGTTAGTCAGCTCTCTCAGAACTGGTGTGCTTCCTGCTTTGAGAAGCTCTGAGGTAATTCCGTCATCTCCTGGAGCCTTGTTGTTTCCAAGTTGCCCGAGAACAATCCTAATCTCGCCCAAATCGATGTCGGGAAGATCGTCTGATAGGTGGCGTATTAGTCTGGCTCGTTGGTCATCCACACTGTGGGACTCAGGTGGAGGTACTCGTGATGAGTATAAATTGCCATAGTACTTTTCGACTTCAGCTAGAATCTCTGGTTTTGAGGTGACGGTTGTGCCTTGTATGGTTCTGAGTTTTGTCAGGAGATAATAGGAGGTATGTGACTTTGCAAGAACCTTTGAGTCCCTATTGAGTGCTATAGCATCTTCAATATTCCGGGTATTCGCTCGTCTTGTGTTACGCCTTATTAGTTTTTTAACCTTCCTGTTAAGTGCCTGATACTCAGATGGCGTCATGTTCTGCTGTTCTCGTCTCCTCGTCATCTCGTTCAGAGTTTCGCCTGAGAGCTTCGACTTACGTCCATTGCTCTTTTGTCGAAAGTAATTTTGGCCTACCTCGCGGATGACACGCACCAGACTATTGGTGGCGTCGTCAATGCCCTGCCTGGTTTCCAACATGGCAAATCGGTTCTGTAGTTCCAGCTGGAAGCTTTCGCAACCAGCTTCGACCTGAGGCAGAGTTGGTCTAAGAGTCGACTTCATTAACCGCGATCGTTCTATTTTAGTGTTAATATTCAGGGTGCCTCTTACCAGGCGGTGATCACTTCTAATGTTTACCCTGTTGATCACGGAGACATCCCTGAATCTCTTGGCTCTTATTGGATAAAATGAAGTCAATCTCATTCATCGCTATATTATCGGGGCTTCGCTAGGTCCACTTCCTTTGGGGCTTTTTCTGGAAAAATGAATTCATCAGAAATAATCCCTGACCCTCGAGAAAGTTTACCAGCATTTGCCCCCGATGGTTTCTGCGCCCATAGCTGAATTTTCTTACCAATCGAAGGTAACCATCTTCTTGTACTCCCACTTTGGCATTGAAGTCACCCATAACAATTGTGTAGAAGGTATTGGTACGAGACATAGCTTTCACTATGTCTTCGTACATGGCTTCGACCTTGTATGTAGACGTTGGGGCATACACTTGTATAACCTTCAAGGCTTACCTCCCGGTTATCTTTAAGACAAGGTATGCCACCCTCGCCGACACACTGCCAACCTCCACGACATTGCTTCTGAGTGACTTGTGGATTAAAAAACCGATGGTAATATGCCTTCTGTATGGAAGCGATCATATATAGTACCAATATTCAAATCAGGTAATAAGTACGACATAAAGAATTATAGACCTATTTCTAAATTATGCGTCATAGCGAAAACTTTTGAGAAAATTATCTATGATTCTATCTTTCCTTTATTACGTCCAGTTATTCTTGAACAACAACATGGATTTGTTAACTGTAGATCGACAGAGTCCAACCTCTGTGAGTTAGTGCACCGTGTTTCTTCATCTATGGATAAGGGCAACCAGGTAGATGTAGTTTATACCGACTTCTCCAAGGCTTTTGATAAAATTTCACATAACATATTACTTAAAAAATTGAAAGAAGTCGGTATACACGGCGATTTACTTCGGTGGATAAGTTCATACCTTCGAAACCGTAGCCAGGCTGTGACAATCAAAGGTTATTGCTCATCCTTCTTTCCTGTCTCTTCGGGTGTACTTCAGGGATCTCACCTTGGCCCCCTGCTTTTCAATTTATATATTAATGACGTCAATGGCATAATTAAAAACTCATGTATTCTGTTATACGCAGACGATATGAAAATTTGTAGAGAGATTGCGACTCCGTTGGATTGCTCACTTTTGCAAGAGGATCTAGACAGATTGTGTCTATATTGTAAACACAATTCTCTATATTTAAATATAAATAAATGTAGCGTCATTCCTTTTTCACGGAAACGCGATCTTACTATATATGATTATCGTCTAGACGGTGTTGAGATTAATAGAGTGACCGAGGTGAGAGACCTGGGTATACATCTGGACAATAAGTTGACCTTCGGTTTGCATATAAGTAAGACAGTGGCTAAAGCTTGTCGAATGCTTGGTTTTGTGTTTAGAACGTCGAAAGATTTCAAGAAAACTAGTACCCTAACTCTTCTATATATTTCCTTTGTACGACCTATCCTCGAATACGCTTCCACTGTTTGGAATCCGCATTACAAAACATACATACACCGATTGGAAAGAGTCCAAAATAAATTTATAAGATTTGTGCGTTTTAAGGAATTTATACATAATAATGAATGCTTAAATACGTTATTACTCGCTGACAGAAGAGCGATCAGAGATCAAATATTCTTATTTAAATTAATTAATAATTTAGTTGATTCCCCGTTTCTCTTAGGTTGTATTAGTTTCCGATGCTCTCGAATCACCACACGTAATTGCTTACTTTTTAATCCATCACTCACCCGAAGCAAGTATGCGCAAAATATATTTGTATACAGAGCCTGCACCGATTACAATAAACGATTTAGCGAAATTGATTTTTTTACAACAGAGAATGTTAATAAAATAAGAAAATTATTGAAAGAATACTTCTTTAATAAATAATTAATAAAATTAATATTTTTTTGTAAATTAATAATGTATATGTATATTGAATCAATTACTTGCCATAAATTGATGATTTATGATGTTACTTTAATTGTTGAAATCAAATTTAAATATTTTTAATGACATTGTTTATATTTATGTTCATTAATATTATTGTAATTTAACTTCTTGATTTTTTTTTTAACTTTGTAATTAGTCGATTTGATTGTACTCGTAGATTGCATTGTATTTTTGTCTCTTTCCGTTGTCTTTTTACACGCATACTCTAACATTTGTACTATTTTTAAGTGGAAACTTTATTGGTTTATGATTTAGTAATAATTCCTAAATTCTATGTAATAACACACTGTATGTTTCCCAAATATAAATAAAATAAAATAAAATAAAATAAAATAAAAGACGCCACCTTGGGATGGTTGGTGTCCTTCTCGGAAGTAGAGTAAGTGACCGGCATCTAGTGTCATCGTGTCCTCGCCCTGTCTTCGGATTTCTGATAGACCTACTATATTCCAGTTAATACGAGTTAACTCTACTTTCAATTCTGTCAGATGTTCGTCCAGACGCAGAGAGCGTCCATTATACGTGGCCAGAAACAGTCGCCATTTGTGGTACCATGCCGTAGCCCGGGGATTCTTAGCACCCCCTATCGCACCGTTACCATGGCCGGTACCGTGGCTAGGAATAGTGCGATTACCGGGAATTGGGGGCCATGAATTTTTGTCGTCGCTCATAAGGGGGTATTTGCCTTAGTCACCACGCTTGGCAGGCGGGTTGGTGACCGCAGTGGCTGGAAATCTTTCACTAATAGCGCTGCTGCCCGCTATCAGGATTTGCATTTTCGGATTCCAGCATTTGTGTCGTTATACCGCCACGATTTCGGTCGCCAGAGCCTCGTTCGTTGATTAGCAGGATGTACCACGAGCAGGTGAGGTTGACAGTAGAGAGCCTAGGTTATTGTCGGCTCCCCTCATATCCCACACAGGAAACTTTGATGATATAAAAAAAATTTTAAGCTCAATTTAAATTAGAAGTTTTAAAAGGTTTTATAGCAGCCAAAGAAGTTTGTTTCTCATAAACATTGCGTTCCTTTTATAACAGATAATACAAAGTGTATACAAAAGAATGGATCTTTCATTAAACTCGGTGTACGACGTAATACAATCCATGTTTTTGAAACTACTGAATAGCAGCTATAAAGATCAACAGAAAGTTTTCAAATAAAATCGACGAGTATCCCTGTTTACTCGCCACTTTCTACTTTGTCAAAACCGATTTTGAATTCTTCAGTATCTCTGAAAGCATTGATAAGGCGTTACAATGATTGACAATTTGTTATAGAAAGTACAAAGTATATTAATTATAAGTGATATGCAGACAACATGGTGTACAGTAATCAGAAATGGTCGATGTTCTAATACGTAATTTCTGGTGGTGGTGATTAATTCAGCAATAATATCTTGCCCAGATAGCGAAGTTTCTATGACTACATCGTACACAGGTCGATGTACATATATACTCGTAGTATATTAGATTTCGCCTGTGAATTCACTCGCGTTTTAGGGAGCTGCTTCAATCTAGCTTTAGATTAAATATAATTAAAATCGGTTTAGCCGTGTAAGCGTAACAGGGAGATACAGAGTTGCATTTGCATTTATATAATATTACTATAGATTATATGGTGATAAATTTTAATGTACTTCAATCGTGTTACATGATTATTCAAAATTATCTGTATGATCCTACTTTTTTTTCGCTGGAAAAGCGCATTTACGCGGATTTCCCAGATGAGGTGGGGAGGTATGTGGGACTCGACGGCGCTGAAGAAGGTCGGAAATTAAAAAACCAACGGTAACCATTCCGTTTGTTCGGGAGAAGCCACGGGATCGCTTGTGCATACTACCGTGACGCCCCGAAGATTGGCCCGCCTCTGCGGGCCTCCACATCTCAGGGGGTTATCGGGGTACAGATATCTAGCCCCGGCGACACATAAGACGAGAGGAGAATATGCACATAGCGCCGACGTCTTCCCCGGTCTTTTTCGGCGAAGCGAGTCAGCGGAGGTACTCTTCTCACACTCCCGCTCCGCGGCCTCCTTCTGCGAGATGACATATTCTCAGAAGGAGATCATCTCCATCCAGCAATTCTCGCTACTAAGCATCGTCAGTGAGAGATCTCCGCCGACTTAGGCCGCCAGGAAAAGGCGCTGCGACTCAAGTGGAAGTGGATCGCCTCCACTGTCGCCAGGCCTGCTCATGGGGTCCCCATAATCCTTCTCCAATCCTTCTTGAACTAATTTTATTATTAAACTTTTTTAAATTTATATTATGCACTGTTACCTAACTAAGCAGTCATACTAAATAAGCAGTCATTGAATATAAATTAGATGTATTTATATTGATCACACTATAATTTTAATATGTATGTAAATAATTTTGAAAAAATACGTTATTACGTTCGTAGTTTCTGCAAAACTGTTTATAGATAACGATTACACTGATGAAGAACAAATTCAATCCATCATGTGTCTGGTCTTGTTACGTCTGCAGAGATTTATAACTTATCTCTTGAATGGCGAAGCAGCGTAGTTAGAGGAAAAATGTTCGGTTGACAGTGCACTAGCAAGGTAAAAACCTAATAAATGACCGATTTAATGTATACGCAATGGATCACTGTAATAAAGACTTTTCGTCTCTTGACAGAAAGCAACAAAAATATTATTGACACACACATTCATTCAAAAACACTGTGTGTTCACACACACACACACACACACGTACATACTCAAAAACAGGAAGTTGATATGAAAATGCTGTTTTATATGTCGAGTCCGTGCATAAACTTTCACTAAGCTGATTAAAATGTTGTAGACATTGCTTAAATTGTAATAAATTAATATGAAAACGAAGTCGTTTCGTTTAGCGTTTTATACTGTGGGAATGACTTAACGAATTATAAATACTTCAAAAGACTCCGCGGCGTCTGTTAGAAAGTTAATTACTTTTCGGTCTTTTTCATTCAACTCTAAGAAAGCTAAATCAATTTTATATATTTTTAAACTTTGTTTTGGTTTAACATGAATACATAAATAGTTAGTAATTTTAAATCTAAAAAGCGCCTTTGTTTTAAATTCGAAATATGTGTGTCGTTTACTGAAGCTAATGAAATTATTAATATTGTTGGTATACTTATCGTTTCAAAACAAAAGAATTAGTAACATATTAAAATAGACAATAATAATTGTAATTAAATTCTGAATTAGCAATACAATGACATAAATCCTTGACAGCGATCCGAACTACAAGCCGCTCGGGATTCAGCTCCGACTCCCGGCTCAAGTGTAGTTATGAGATTTACATAGCAACACGTGGAACAATGTTTTATTGCCGCACCGTATTAGACTTTATATTTCCCAATGGATTTTGGAAATATAGATGTAGATGTGATAGTTTTACGTGGAAACTACTTTGGATTGTGCGACTATCAATGTTGGAATATAGATAAATTGAAGTAAAAAGTTATTTTATTGTTTAACTATATTTGTTTAATTTGTGAAAAATACAGATAAGTTGTTTTTCTTATATAACTACTAAATAGTCTTATTACAATTACATAAATATTGTTGTTCTAAAATTAAACAATGTTGGTATTGTTTTGTATTTTTTTATTAGTCTGTTATTTTAAGATAATCAATACGTTACACATTAGAAATATATTTAAACAAATAGGTTAGGTCATATTGCCACCATTTAAATTAGCGCAGTCAACTGGGACTGTAGGGTTGCGGTATCGATCGGATTATTTGTGGCCTGCAGCACGAAGCGTGGCCAGTTTATCTTCCTCACACCTAGGCTCCAATACCGAAAATATCGCGAACATTTTGCACTTCTCACTGTTATATTTTTAGAAAATTACTCGCTTTTAAATTTTTGTTACGAGCTCGCCGACTTTTATATTGTATAGTTAAATTGCTTGCAATATACACTAAAAAACATTGCCTATGGATTTTATGTTATTAAATATCAAAAAGCTTTTTCTTTATGAGCTTTTGTTTTTTTATTGTTTATGTTATCTAACTCATAAGTTCAAACTGATGGAAAATCCATCAGTTTAATAGTTATTTGACTACAATATCAACACTCAATCTTAAAGTCATAGTTATTGCTGTTTCATCATTAATGGAAATTTAATTTCTAATATAAAATCATATTACAACCAATTATTATATACCTACTCATAATATGCTGAAGAAATAAGATTCATCGCAGTCTACTATCAGGTAAGGAGAACGCATTCAATACCCAACCGGCAATTTTCCTTAAGCATTTTTTTTATCTGTGTATACGCGTTTAATACGTACATGTAAGAACATGAACTACACGAAATACATCTTAGCGACAATTTTTGTTTAAGACAACCGACAAGTATCATTACGTCACAATTTATGCAGAAAATAATGAAATCGACTGTTATCCTACTATATTAAAATTGTTATTTCCTTAACTTAGTAACGTATTCATCAGGATGTTTTTTAATTGGCTTGCATTGTCTCTTATAGTAAGACGTTTATTTGACAAATAAAGACTATTTTGTCGGTCCTACAATCGCAATGTGATATAGCGAGCCAGACATAGGTAAGCTATGCTCATGAATCTTGAGATCACTAGCTAGAAAGGGAAGCAATCTAGTTATGCAACAATTGTGTCGGAATATCCTGACTTAGAATTGTAGTCGCATTTAGGGTTAATTTAAGACGTAACACTGATTTATATGAGTGTATATTAATTTATGTTAAAACACAGTCATGAATGTTTTAACCAAAATTGAAAGACTATTTTTGTTTTTCGTTCCTATTGATTCAGGTGCTATTTTCGTCTGTTTCATGTACCCGAAGAAGATGTGGTAGTCGTCTATGTGTTTTGTTTCTAATTATATATCAAAGTGATGGCTATTGAAATTTACATATCTAATATAAGTTATGTTGCACTTGATGCAACTTGACAATGCACTTCATTAATTTTAATACAAATTATAATACTTACTTACACACACTTCAATTTACCAAAAAAATGTTTTACATAATTTTACTATTATTTTAGCTTTTTTAATGAGGTTAATCCATTCCATTTGGTTTTTTTCTTCTTGTGTGACAAATATGTTCTGATTTGTCATATATTTATATTTTTATACATTTGTTTTTTTATTAATTTTACCTATATTTATTAGAACCGTGTTTTCTCTGAACTATTTATTGAATGACGAGAATAATTTGTTGTATAGTGCATAGGCATCATAGGCATAATTTGTACAAAATAAAATAAAATAACTTTTTGAGTAATTTATTTTTCATTTGATGTTCATCACGTTTTCGTATCTAACAACTAATTAAAATAGTTAATTATGTTTCCTTCGCGTGAAGTCCTTAATGAATTACTAATTAGGAATGATTTTTAATAATAGCACCTTCCTTGGAATGGTGTTAAGATTTACGATTTTATTCAATTCAGAGTTCCAGTAAATAATGGGGACCCGAGATCCATTAAGTGCTTAAGTGCCTCCCGAGCACGAAATTGGGGATGATAATGGAAATGGGTTCCTTACTATGTTAATATAGGAGTTTACACGGACGGACCAATTGACGCGTTGTTTTAAGCAATATGCGAATAAGTGTCAGGGAAACCTTAATACGTTATTTAAATGAGACCCTGTTTGTACTACGAAGTACAAAAAGCAATGACGATTAAGAATATGTAATATCGTTTATTTTTATTACGCAGTTACGAATATAATGTCAACCCCGACTATATTTACGATGCAATTTATCATTTCAACTTTTATAAATATTGAATATCAACAATGTTGAAAAACTATAACAAAAAGTATTTATCGGTTTGAACTTACTAACTCGATAGAAATGGAAATATCCATTCTCATTTGTAACTTTGTCACAATAAAGAAGTTCCTATTTCTCCGCGCGGGCACAAATAGGGGAAGTTTGAGAAAGCAATCGGCCTTATATGGTCGTTATGACCGCTGTTAGAGGAGCGCGTGAAACCATACAAAGTTTCATTTATTGCTACATTTGATATTATTCTTTGAGTATCGCTCAATTTAAAAACGTTTCGTGATTCAACATTAATCTCTAATCCAATTTGTATTAACGAAATTGAATTATTGAAACGTTTTCTTTTGTAACGTTACACGTGTAAATGTTGCATTAAAACTGAAGTCCAAATTTAATTTTAAATAAAAAAGTTATATTAAAAAAAACAATAAAAAGTATACTTTTGTAAGTTTAAACAGTATTGACAACATACTAGGGTCAGATCTAAGCTGTGAAAAGTCAAACCACTTCGCTAGTGACCTGAAGTCGCCAGACGACGGGAACAAAATTAATTACAAAATAGACGAGGAAAGTTTTGGGTCGACGTCGCCTCGTTGTTGAATAATTGTTGCTAATTGAGTTCCATCCACCTGACCCGGGGGGTGAGAGGGGAGGACGGCTTTTAGACGAGCACGTGAGCGCTAGACTGGACGAATGTAACTAACGAGTCAGGTTTTAATTACACATATCGGATGACTACGAGTTTCTATCTTTATATTTAGTTTTAGTGGACGCAAATAGACTATTATAATTTTTACAATAACTAATAAAATTTTTACGTAGCCCGCTTTGTTTTCAAAATTATATATATATATATATAATATTAATACAAAATATATAAATTTTAATATAAATTTTGTTCAGTTTGTTTGAAGGATGTATACATATATATATTAAAGTAATCTTCGTTTGACCATTGCTGGGAATAGCCTCCGCTCCTCTGGTAAGGTTGGAGCTAATTGCATCATGCCTCTTCGCTGTGGGTTATTGCACAGGTTGCCTGAAAGATATTTCTTTCACAATTGAAGGCGAGATGAAGTATGAACACAAATTAAGCACATGAAAAGTCCCACAAGTACTTGCCCAGATTTGAATTTGCTATGGTATAAATAATCATACAAATATTATAGTACTTTATGAAGTTTGGAAATGTCTGAGAATTAAGCGCAGGCACGTAATTATCATAAAGACGATGAATATGTAATATACAGCGTGTAATTGAATTACCTGCCCCTAAAGCACCTCATATTAAATGCACTCTTGATGAATTTAACGTCGGTTCTTACCGGAAACGGAGTCTAGAGACGAATAACTCCACTTCGTTATTACTAGACATCTCTTCTATGTACAATTGAGTAAATAAATGCACATATAATAATATTCAATAAAACTGTTTTGATGTTTTGAATATTTGTCTGTTTTTTTATAGAAAAAAATCATCAGTTCAATTTTCTTTATTTATTATTTATGACGTGGAATTCCTTTTTTGGTTTGAATGAAATATGTTGTCATTAGACAAGTTATTCAAAACTTAATTATTTTTAATACGGCATAATTCAAATAAAAAGTAGCCATTCAAAATTTACTCTACGCTGTTTGTACTATCTCTATGAAAAAAATCACGCGATCCGTTGCTTAAATATACTAAGGTAAACAAATAAACACACCTTCCCATTTGTAATGTTGGTATAGTTTATTATTGTTAAAACACTACTTTGATACCCTTGCTCGAATTTTTACTTTTATAATTTATTTATTTATTATTATATCAACACCAACAAGAAGTACACTAATAAATACAATTGAGTCTTTAAACATGACGTTATACAAATCAAGTGTCTCCTAAATTATAGATGTTGCAAAATATATCAACATTTCGAATTAACAAAAAATAATAATTTTAAAAATCAAAATATTTATAACAAATAGAAAAGACATTAACAATTAATGTTGTATATAAGAGTTTTATGTTATGGAACTTTCTTATTATTTTAGTACGTAGTTTAGGAGCGAACATAGCTTTATGTATGATTATAAAGTAACAGCCTGTAAATGTCCCACTGCTGAGCTAAGGCCTCCTCTCCCTTTTTGAGGAGAAGGTTTGGAGCTTATTCCACCACGCTGCTCCAATGCGGGTTTGTATGATTATATCTTGCATATTTTTATGTGTAGCTTTTATATCAAATTTTCTATGTACGATATGAAAATATTAATCTAAAGAAAAGATGTTTGCATTTATAACCCTAATGTATCTCTTATAGATATATCTAACAATTCTTGTCTTAAAAAAAAGAAAACAGTGAATGATAACTTCTGTACAATTATTATTCGTCACAAGGTATTAAGTAATAAATTAAAATTAATATTTAAGGCTTTAATGTAAATAAAAAAGTAATTTGAAAATAAATAAAATATAAATTGTAAACGTTTTAAAATTGACATTGACATTTTACATAAGAAGAATGACATGATGCGAGCTTTTAAATCTAACTCAGTAACGGCGGAAAGATCACTTGGCATGATACATCTTTATTTATTTACTGTCATGAATATTATAAAGAAATATACAGTCATATATACAGTGGATAGTATAAAAAATCTATCCGTGAAAAAAAATGTGCCAATTTTATATACTTTATAATATAAATAAAATACGTGCATCTTAACTGATGAAGATGGTTTTCTATTTTGACCACCACTGACTTTTTCATATGCTTATTTCGTGTCTATATTTTGTTCCAAACATAACGGCGTAGGAATACATCTTGAGAAAGAACGGTGAAATACTTCCACGTGTATATCCGCCAATCCGCAAAGAGAGCAAATAATGTCAACTTTAGATAGAGAAAATGTCAAGCAGTGTTTGAAAATGAAAGAAGTGGAAATGACTCTATAGTCATCTTGGACTATTCCAATACTTACGTCATTGAGCAGTCCGTACAGCAATTGAGACTCATCATTGTATTATAATATTCATAAATATGATATGCTCTAATCTATTATTATCGCTGTACCCATGCGAAGTCTTTTTTTACTCTCTTGTATTTTAAATATATTTCTCTAAACTAACATGTTCACATTGTATTGTGACATAAAATTGCTTTTTATTTATTTTATTTAAATTAATAGGAGCGTGTAATGAAACTAATGTGCTAGTCAAAAATACTTCTTAATTTAATGTGGAAACATATTTTACAAGTTCATAGCTAGTCGACTGAGTGTGACACGTTCAACGTCGTCGCACCTACACTAAAATATAGTTCTGAGACACGCGATACCACACTTCCTGTGAATTGCATTTGATAGTCAGTGAGCACGAACTCTTTAAATTAAATTAGCTGGAATAACCGTAATGGTATACGTAATCTCACGTTTTCTTTCCTTTTCAGTCCATATAAAAATACTATATAGTACTTTACACGGATGAATTTTTCAAAGGAGCGTGTATGACCCAAATCTGAAGCTACAATTGTAGTCTTATATATCAAAAGATGCATTTCGAAATTGAATAAAAAATACTTCTAAAATCGTGACCATGTGGAGTTTCGGCAAGAATACTAGCACTATTTTTCCTTTGAATTGCAATTCTGATTTTCTGGACGATAAATTATTTCTGAATTTTTTTTGAAATTTGAATGCAAGTCAAGCTTGCTTGGGCATGCTTTAAAATCCATATACAGTTGAAAAATTTTTTTTTTTAAACGACTTTAAATGATAAGCAAATGTTTTATTTATATTTGAATTAAAAAACTTGACCCCTTTATTGGAAATTTTAAATTTATAAGGAATAAGAGTAGACCATATGTCGACTGACTGCTATTGGTTGAAAAGCACTTACTTCAGTTCAAATGTTAGTTTCATTCGATCCAATAGCTCCATTTTTATGTATCATCTGACTTACTGCTATCTAAAGAACTTTGGGAGAATAAAGGGTTTCAAAATATTAAATTTAGATTTGAGAGTTATATTTGAAATTAAAAAAAAAGTTTTTTTTTTTTTAAATAAAAATAATATCTGTTATCTTCAATTTAAAAAAAATGAAAAATGAGGAACACCTCATACAAGTAATTCTTTATGAGTACTTTTAAATTGTCGTTTTATTTACAAAATTAAATTAAAGTTAAAGCTGAACTGGCAAGAAACTCCATAGTTACTCTTTTCCGACAATTAAATGACATAAGTAATTAAATACAATTCAATTATTATTCATCCTTCATGGAATAGAATGAATTTTTACTCACTATTTTTTTTAATTATCCATATAATATAATATGTTTTTAAAATATACCATATTACATAAATATATATATAAAACTCTATATTTAACAGACATTTCAGCACTTGAGATTCTAGATATATCCACAGTACATTCACCAAAAGTTCTAAGAGAAGGAAACCGGCGAAGAAATCTCCTCGGAAGTCGTCAAGATTTATGGGCACAATTATCTTGGCCCAGGTATTTCTACGAAGGAAACTGACCAACGCCTCGACACGTTTTTTTCTGTCAAGTTGTTTTTCTCCGCTTAACTTTTAATCAAACGAACGGAGTCAACAAATGTAAAAAAGTTTCTCTTCAATAAAACTGAGGTGACTTTGGGGTCGGCAAATTGAGAAATGTAGAAAATAAGGCAAATTCATTTTTTATGGAAATGTTTTTTTTTACCTACAAATTGATAAAAGATGTATTTCAGTAAAATTAAAAAAAATGCATAAGATTAGTTATTTATGCGTCTTCAAGTAGCTGTACACTATTATTATAAGTGTTACATTCCTAAAGATTGCTCTATATTATTATATCACTGTATTGGAAACTTAATGAAGATATTAATCAATTAATAAAATAAAAACCAGCTTCAAACAATTGTCTTAGTATTATATTAAATAATAAAATAATAATTAGGATAATAATATTTAAAATCATTGTTATTATATTTTTGGAGTTTGGCTATGTTATAAATATAGACCTAAACAGATGTTTTACCTAGGTTTCAGGCTGCAGGTGTCAGAAATAACTAATTTTGTGAGCAAATGCTTTTAATACTCGATTTCACGCAATCGTATCTCCGATGGCGCGGATATTTGAGTATTGGAGATCACGTTACGTCAGCTTTATAAAGGTTTAAGGCGAATTTATCCCACGTGAGGATTAGTCGTTTTTTAACGTTTCATTATAAAGTCGAGTGTTTCAGCTATAATTATTGGTGTAGCGTTGTCTCCTCGCTGTAACGTGAAATATTTGTGCAAAATATATTTCAGTATCTCGATCAGCGTGTTGGGTTTTTGTTAATATTTTCTAAGCACAAATATAAGAAACCATTGCTATCGTAACTAAGTTTGTAATTTTCTCAATTTTAATAGTATAATAAAGAAATTTAATTATTTTTGTATGTGAAATAAATACTTCGGTTCTTTACTTTAACTATTCGAAACCGTCGAATTTGTTCTGGCAATGGAACTTTATTAAGATAATATTAGAATAATTAACTTTATATACTCTTAGCGTTAAAGTATATCTTAGTAAGTGTCTATTTTACAAAACACGGAAGCAAGTCCTTGAAACTTAATTTAGCTTAAAAGTTTCGACGTGTCCGTGAACTAAAGGCAATTTTTTTACTGCTTGAATTTACATTAAAAAGTTGGGTTCGTCTCTGGAAATTAGGAGGCATGTTTATGCAGACAGGTGTACAGTTAATGCGGTGAATTAGCATAATGTTTGTTGAAACATCCGTTGGGGAAACGCATGTCTATAGCTTGGCAAATTAGTCATTTCAAATAAAAATTCCAAATAAATAATTATCTCCAAATAAATTAAATGTTTACTTTAAAAAAAATTACTTTGCTTTCCGATATTTTTATGATATCTTTTAATGTAGAACTTTATGAATAATGTACTTGTATAATATGACTTATTTATATAATTCGACACCGTCGTTGTGCTCTATTTACACATTAATAATTCATACTCAAAACTACATTAAATGAAACCTTCGTTTGAAAACAAGTTAATATTTTATTCATTTCGATTCGCACTACGAAATTTTAATAGCAAACAACAGAATGTCCTAATATTCAAATAGTGATTTAGTTGAAAATTGTACAATTTATATTATTATAGTGTTTGATTTTGTAGTTATAGGTGTGTATGAAGCTAGACGATAAATAGCAAAATTAATTATGTTAATTTATTATACTAGACTTCGTTCAGTGGTCGAAATTCGACGGTAATTGTTTTAAATGGAAATATGAGCTAAACATATTAACTTGCATTTATTGTTAATACTAAAACTCGTCAACAGCTAGCAACCAAAAATGGATTGATAAACAAAGAAGAAAAGGATACTAAAAAATTTTGTCAAATGATGATTTTAACAATTTGACGAAAATAATACCTTTTCTTTTATTATACGACATAATACTATACTGGTTATATTATATGAGCAAGTTAGTAGTAGTAACTATTAATTAAATAATTTTATATTCAATATTAATGATTGATATATTTATTATGCTTATAAAATCGGGCAGGGCAAGTATCCTTGAAAGAATTTTATTTAAATACGAAAAAATAAACCTTAAAAGCTACGAGGTAATGTTGCTGATATAATTTACTTTAATATATTCTATTAAGGAAAGGGGTGTAATGGTCCGTTAAGAATATTTAAATGGATTCCAGAGTATACCTTTTATATATAAACTGTTAATTGTAACGTTTGTGTGTGTTAAATCTAGTTACAATTCTATGTAAACTGTTTGTTTGACCAATTAAAAGATATGAAGAACGCATTATCATTATTATTTTATTTATTATTAATCATTATTATTCATTCATTCAGATATTAAGTAAACGTAGACAAAAAAATTGTGACCTTAACTTTCGTTTATCTAATGCAGATCTTAATTATCTGAAATACGGTGAACCACGAAATGATTGTGCTAATACGCAGGTTATTCCGTTTCGGTTGGCGCTGTAATTAAGCTCATCAGGAGTCGCGTCGCGTCACACTTGCCTGATATTACATTACTTTCATCTATAAAGTTGCTTACAATTTATTTCTCAGAATACGTAATACCTTATTATCGACTTCGGTTTGTTTAAAAATAGAGATTAGTTATTTTGTATATTTTTGAACGGTTTTTGTTGTTGCTTTATTAATTTTATAGTTTGTTGTATATATTTGTATAGCAATACCCTAAATTATAGTCAAAGCACATAAAACCGTCCTGCACCTGAATTCTTTCCGGTCGTTTGAGCTTGCCTTTTTATTGGATAATAGAGAATAGGTAGTACACTACTAGTATTTACGCATATCTCTCTTGAGATTGGCCGCCGTTGCGAAATCGGTCAGGAGGATGTCATAACAGTAGTAAATATGATGTATTAATATAATATATTAATAAAAAATTGCTCAATTTTAATTGGAATAATTATGTGTCTGATCAATCATAAAACAATAGTGTCTTTGAAAACAAAACATTATTTTCGGTATTTTTTAAAATATTTTTAGAAATGACTACTTTAAGAATATTACGAAAACTATAACTTATGCTCTCAATGTTACAAATACTTATCTAAGTTATTTAACGAAGTGTTACGGAATCAGACCTGTAATGTGCACATTGCACAGTGCACAGTCAAAATTATATATAAAATAAAAAAGTAAATAACATACGCTGGTACGGCCATATCCTGATACGTGACGATGACTATCCCATCAAGAAATCCTTAAATATCCCGGACCAACCGCGGAGAAGAGGGCGACCGCCAGCAACCTGGTGGTCAAACATACAAAAAGAGGCCCAGAAAGAGAATTTGAGTACACAGACAAGCCAGAACAGAGCTCTCTGGCGCAGACGTACAAGGAGACCCGACCCCAGCTGAATTCGGAGGAGGATTTGGACAAAGAAGAGAATAAAGTACATAACATAGTGTACAACATGTATTAATAATTAAGATATTTACTGCGGTTACAGGGTACTAAATATTAACGGTTTTCGTGTCACAGCTTCAACCGAAGTTCGGTCGTAAATTATAAGTGTAGTAAAAATCATATTTTTTCTAACAAGCTACAAGAAAAATCAACAAGAATTAATGTTTCTTTCCTTTCGTTTTTGGTCAATATATCAATTAACCAAGAAGTTTTTGACCCGATGAAGGTAGCATTACCTGAAGAAGGTGGCATTACCAAATATGTCAACATGTTCGATGGTCTAATAGTTTGCCTGTAAGGCTGTAGATGGCTGTTTCAATATTTAGTGTTAAAATTAATACATATAATATTTTTTATTATCCTGGAAGATTATTCACATAAGGCCATCTGATTCCAAACTAAGCAGAGCTCGTACTATGGAAACTAGACAACTGATATACTACATATACTACTTTTCTTTTGCAAATACATACTTATATAGATAATTACATTCAGAATCAGGACACACAGACATGTTTATAAACACAAAAGTCTGTCCCGGGTGGAAATCGAACCCATGACCTGCGGCGCGAAAGGCATGTATCTATCAATCACAAACTACTCATATATATAATATAAATTTATATATTGCATTACATGATGTGAAAACAGCTTATACATACTAATCGAGCTTTATCAATATCAGTTAGTTGTCGAGCTAACTAAGTTAGTTGTCTAACCGTGCATGCTGCGGAGCTGAGTTCCTGTTACAGACAATAAATGAGGATTCCACTAGTTTCGAATGTAAAGTGATTTATAAAAACATTGTAATATTAGTTTAGTAGTTAGTTATATTAAATAACTATTGTTTAATGTAAGCTTAATATTTCCAACATAAAGTAAGTTTAATACGCATATATACACATATATGTTTTGCATATCGTTTTGCAGTCGTGATGCATTGTTTACTTCGTCACGATTAATTTTTTTTCTATCAACTGATTACACATTTAATTTCATTTATAAATACTATCTATATATTTTTATTTATGTTATTTCTAATACGAATTGATTGCCTCGTTGGTCTAGTGGCTAGATGTCAAGCCGCAGACTCAGAGCTCCTGAGTTCAATTCACAGGTCGGGCCAATAAAAAGTTATTGGGATTTTCTGTTTAAAATTCTCAGTAGCAGCCTGGAGTCTGGAAGTTGGAAGTGTGTCCACTCCTGTGCGTCGGAAATCACTTAAAGCCGTTGGTCCTGTGCCTGAACTCTTTCCGGTCTGAACTCTTCCGGCACTTGTGTACTATAATATCTACTGCGTAGTTGGCTAATCTCTCTTGAGATTGACCACCGTGGCCGAAATCGGTACGGACACTGTTATTATTATTATTATTAATTTCCGAAGTAAAGGGAGCTAAATACGCTTGCTGTGCTTCGACTCGGCTATACTGAGCTGGCTCCTTTTGCCACACATGACAAGCCTAATAATTACAATTTAAATTGTCATTATTTATTTCATTCTGCCGACAATCAAAAAATAAAATTATAAAAATGAATGAACTGTGGTCAGTAAAAAACCACTAATACTTTTCACATATTTTTATTGTTCTCAGTTGACTTGGCATTTTATCGAAGTAGATTAAAAGTTTTCTTTTTAGCAACTTATTTTATATTTAGTATATTAACAACTTATTTTATATTTAATCGGTAGAAAAGAGTATCTACTGTGTTTTGTGCAGGTTGTTCTTTTGTATGTTTGTTTGTCATGAATAAACTGATTTTCTAACCGATTTAAAAAAACACCTATATATTGTAAAAAGATATGTACATATATATTGCATATAACTAAGAATTTCAGATAAATTATGAAAGGATTAATCTTCGTGGTTGCTGGTGACTATGGTCAAACGCTTCCAGTGATGAATTATTTTTTAAATAAATTACACCCATATAATATTTAGTAACTTAGATAATTGTTTCATATAATATTGTATTCCGATTCAAAATAGTTTTTTTTATACATAATTCACACAGCAATGTTTTTTTAAATATTGGCGTGGAACATAAATAACCGGGCGGCGGAAATAAAACGCCTAAAATACATCAAACAGGCCATTGCTACCTACTGTTAACATAACAGCCAATATCCGATTCAATTCGCATGGATGTTATAAATTGTAAACGTAAAATAGGGCGGAGTTGTCGTAACGTTGTCACCGAATCTATTCAAATCTATACACAATACGTGAGCTGGTGACGACACTGAGTGATTTAAATTCAGCGAAGTGATGCGTGTACAGTCTACGCTTTGTTATATAAACTGTTTATTTGTCTTAATAGCTACACGTGCTAATTTTGCACGGGTAAGAATAGAGTGACGCGTGATGTTTAAATAATGACATATAAGCAAATATATGTAAGTATCAAGTGGCAAGGGATTTATCCGTCCGTGTTGCGCTAATGGTGCATGCATTACGTCTTTTTTCAAGCGTTTATTCAAATATCTTGAAATATATTTGACACTACTCTTATGTCTGAATTGTAACATCAATAAAGATTGGCAAATGTTTATTTTTTTAAAACGTTCAATCACGTGTGTGAATATTTAATTAAATGTAATATTTTAATATGTACCGTATTTGATATATATTAAAATATTACAATTTACATTTCATTAAATTTAGCGTTTATTTACTTCTTACTTTATTAAAAAAAATTGTATACTATATATTTAAAAAAAATCTATTTTAGTCCTGGTAGCATTCGCTTGAAAATTTTTTGAACCGACGATTCTCTTTACAGCGTTAATATTATCGGCTGTATTTCAAACCTATAAAATATTTTTGCATTTCATCTAGCTTATGTCTATATTGAACTGTACATATATTTATAGTGTGAATGTACAATATCAATTGTATTAGTAGTTTTAGCATGACTAGAAAAACAAACAACATTTACCTTTTTGTAAAACTAATAATATATGTATGTCGCGGATTCAAATGGATTGTCATGTAAATGGCCGCCATTGTCGTCCAATATGTTGATTTTATTAAATCAGTCAGTGCGCACGTCCGGCGCTGGCGCTGTCCTGACAAGAGACCAAGAGACCAAGGGGGTCGCTCGACAAACGATCACACACGATCGCGACAAACGATTTTTTTTTTTTTCGCTGGAAAAACGCATTTACGCGTTTCCTCCACATGAGGTGGGGGGGTATGTGGGGCTCGCCGGCACTGAAGGCGCCGGAATACCCACTAAAAAACCAGCGGTACCCACTCCGTCTTGTCGAAGGGGCGTCACGGGATCGCTTGCGCATCCTACCGCGACGCACCGACGGTTGGCCCGCTCAAGCGGCCTCCTTTCATAGGGGGTTCCCGGGGTACTGAGTACTCCCCTAACCCCAGCGGCACTTACGGTGGGGGAAGAAGGTGAGCATAGCATCGGCACCTCCTCCAAGGTCTTTTTCGGCAGAGCGAATCAGCGGCGGCTGACCTCGCCTCTCGCTCTCGCTCCGCGACCTCCTTCTGCAACATAACACTCTCGCAAAAAAAGACCATCTTCATCCAACACCTCTCGCTGCCAAGCATAGCATTAATCACGCTCGGCAGCGAGATGTCTCCGCCAACTATCGCCGCTAGGGTATGCCTCTGGGGCCCCCACGCAGCACACTCCGTCAAAGTGTGATGTGCCGTGTCCAGTGGCGCACCACACTCATGGCAGGAGGGTGATATCTCCCGCCTCGCTATCCCGTGCAGGTACTTGCCGAAGCAGCCGTGTCCGGTGAGCACTTGCGTCAGTCTAAACGTAAGTGTGCCGCTCCTTCTTGTTACCCAGCGATTCAAGTGGGGGCGGATCGCCTCCACTGTCGCCAGACCTGCTGATGGGGATCCCAGATCCTCCTTCCATCTGCGAATGAGAGCTTGTTGGGCTACAGACCTGATTCGCTCCACCTCCGCTGATCCTAGACGGTCCCACTTCCTCGAGATGCTGAACAAGACGGGGAGCGAGAATTTTCTCGAAGAGTTTCAGCAGTACAATTGGCCTGTATGCCGAAGGAGATTCTAGAGGACGCCCCACCTTCGGCAACAGGACCAGCTTGCCCTCTTTCCATGGCTTTGGGAATTGCCCGCTGGAAAGACACTTGTCAAATAGTTCCCGAAGCCTGCCACCTAGGTGTTCCAGAGCGTCTCGCAGAATACGTCCTGGCACCCCATCCGGACCCGGTGCAGTGGTTCTGACCCTCAGACGATCAAGGGCCATCTCCATCTCTCGCTCCGTGATTTGTGGTGGAGCCACAATTTCTTCTTCGATCACGGAGCGAAGAGTCATGCGCGGAGGGACATGCTCACCCGGAAGGGGGAAAAGCTCCCCAACCAGGCGCAGAAGAGGCTCCGGCAAACGATCGCGCTACTGAAAGATACACCGTTATATATTCTTACATTTTCAGGCTTATATTTTCACAACTTGAAGTTTATTATCTCTGACATGTACATACATATATATTTTTATATTTAATGGACTTATATACTGTACACTATTGCATGTCGAGCAAACTACTAATAAACTATGAGCTTTATTTATTTATTTATTTATTTATTTTTTTATATTCGCCGGGAGGGCAAATGACTCTACTCCACCTGATGGGATAGGTAAGGACGAAAGAATTACATATTATATTGTATGTTTTCAAATTTTTATATATTTGAATAAACTATTATCTGCAATAGTAAATAACAGTATACGAGAACTTAAGAGGTATACGTCATTCGCCTTGACCGTTTGCCCGTTACTTATTGGACGGAAATGCTTGTATGATGTTAATTAGATGCACAAGAGAAATAACATCTTAGTTCCCAAGGTTAGCGGCGCATTGGCGATGTAAGCGATGGTTAACATTTCTTACAATGTCAATGTGGGCGTTGGTGACCACTTAACATCAGGTGATATGCTCGTCCCTCTACCTATAGCATAAAAAAATTATGTTGCTTAAAACATTTTTTTGCATGCCAATGTCTAAGAGCGTTGGTGACCACTTACCATCAGGTGCCCCATATGCTCGTCCGCCTTCCTTTTCTATAAAAAAAAAAAAAAAGCTATTTCACGTACATGATCGCCTTAATTCAATATAATGTAAAACATTATACGCCACTTTTATTTTGCAGCTATATACAGAAAAATATTAATTATTATGCACATTTATTTACAATGGTATGATATAAACAGTTTTTAAACGAGATTTAATATAAAAAATTTCAAATTCTATGACAAATTTACACTAGAACCATTTTTATTAACTGAATAAAGAGTTAAAAATACAAATCAAAATCCAACATGGCAAAATGGCAACAGTAAAAATTATTACCATCTATTTTTATAGTTTTAACTATATATGACTATATTCAGTTCGTTTATTCTGTATATAACACATAAATAAAGAAAGTGTTGAAAACATTAACAGTGAAATTTGTCACTCAAAATGACGTAAAGAGTGTCACATCAAAGAAGACAGATGGGCGTCAGATCGCCCTGCGAGGCGCGTGTCCCGCGAGAGACATTTTTCACACCCCATTCAAATTACCAACTTAGTTCATTTTGAATAATTTATATCACGACGTTACTACCATAAATATCGCCGAACCATAATTTCCTCTTTACGATTTTGTATGATCTTTCAATATGAATCGAATAATAAGATTATTTAACGAGTAATTAAACATTCTTTTCAGTTTTTACGTTAAACTATAAGAGTATGAAGCAAGCAATTTATAAGTAAATTTTTGACTATCGTGATTTAATAAAAAGCAATAAAAGTAATAACCACGCTGGAAGAACGCATTACGCGTTTCCCCCACGGGAACAGTGTGGGGGGGGGGTTATGTGGGGCTAGCCGGTGTCCAAGGCGCCGAGTGCGCCCCGAACATCGGAATACCCACTAAAAAACCAGCGATACACTCTCCGTCTTAACGAGGAGCGCCACGGGATCGCTTTCGCATGCTACCGTGACGAATAAAAGTAATAACCTATCCTGACCTAATTTGTGACATACTAATTTGATAAAGAAAAAAATAAAAAGCTAAAATGTTAATTTTATAAACTATTTCGTTAAAGTTGATTGTAATTTTAGATACTTAATAAGCAAATGAAACAATCATATAAGATTCATATGTTGCCGAATGCTCGTGACCCTTCCACAACTAACTGCCAAACAACTTGAAATTGTATTAATTTCGTTTATACGAAAACTTATGAAAATTCATATAATACCAAGAATTTCAACTTCTTAGCGAAAAAGTTTTATTTAAAAATAGCAAAAATAAATCAGTGTTTATTATTTATGTTAATAAATAAGAATAAACAAGAATTTTAAAATGTTTCAATTTGATTGAATTTATTATCGTGATCTTCAATTATTTTCTCAGGATTTCGCGAGCAGAGGTCATTTGTTATCCTTTTGTTTTCAAACGAGGAAAATAAACAAATTACCTCATTCAAACGATGTTTTATTTTTAAACTTTGCTTAACACAATCAAAATTCCAACTCAAAGTTTGTTTGAATTTATCTTAGCGTTATATTGCTTTTAACTACACAGAATTTATTTTTGTAATTTTGCTATTTTATTTATTGACGTATATTTTTTATATTACATAACAAAATAAATTCCTTCGAAATTTCATGTTTGTTGGAGTGAGCGATTATTATAGCTATGAATGAGTTGGTAAGCTAAGTAATCACGACTTATATGTTCTTTATACAAATTGTCCAAATAATAAACACATATTATTAATTATATAATAATAAATATAGGATATGCGTTTGATTATATATGATGAAATCTAACGAAAAACGCAGAATGTGTATTTTGACATTTTAATTATGTATTTTAAATGCCTTCTCTCTCTCTTTTGCGCTTCATATCATTATATGAAGCGCAAAAGAGAGAGAGAATGTAATGTAATGACATATAACCGTTAGCGGTTAGGTATAGTTAAAAGCCTATGCCAATAACTGTAATGATGTTGTTCACTGAAAGTCTATCAAATTCAAATGCGGTCGAATTAAATTGGAAATTAAAATTTGAATATTCTGATTGCTTTTAATCATTCCTAACGTTTCATCGGAATTATTGAACTGTATTATTTGTAGTATAGTATTTTGTATATGAAGTATTACTTATTCGAGATCCATCTATCAATCTTTTTTTTTTTTTTTTATATTCGCCGGGAGGGCAAATGACTCTACTCCACCTGATGGTAAGTGGTAGTAGAGTCCAAACGCGATGACGGCCAGTACAGACGGGAAAAACGTTCTGCACTAGCCGCCATCGCCTTGCCGGCCCGCAAGATGCCTCTTCACGCCTCGTTTGAAGGAACCCGGGTTGTAAGAGGAGGGGAACACGTGAGCTGGTAAGGAATTCCATTTTTTGGAAGTGCGACAAAGAAAGGAGTTGCCAAATTTCTTTGTTCGCGATGGAATTGATGTCACAGTAAGGCGGTGACATCGAGAACCAGCTCGCGTGGACTTAAGAAGGAAGGGGGAAGCAGGAATTAGAGAGAATAATTCCTCAGAGCACTCGCCGTGATACAGTCGATAGAAAGCGCTCAGTGCTGCTATCTCACGACGCCATTGTAAAGGTTCAAGGGTGTTTGTGACCTTTACGTCGCCAATAATGCGTACGGCACGTCGCTGCAACCGGTCCAAGGCCTCAAGTAGGTACTTAGCGGAGCCATCCCAAAGGTGCGAGCAATATTCCACGCAAGACCGTACCTGTGTTTTGTACAGCAGGCACAGTTGTTGTGGCGTGAAAAAGCGCCGCACCTTGTTCAGAACTCCGAGTTTCCGTGAAGCTATTTTTATAACAGCCTCGATGTAATCCCTTGGACTAAGGTCGCAGCGAACGTCAATCCCCAGCATGGCGATTTTGCTTTGCATCACCAGCGGAGTACCACAGAGGGAGGGAAGAGGGGAAAATGTTGACTTTTTCGCCGAGAGAGCGCATACCTGTGTTTTCTTGGCATTACACTCAACAAGATTATCAGAGCCCCATTTGGCGATGAGCTCTAACGTCCTATCGAGTTCAATGACAAGATTCTCCCGCCTCTCCTCAGTTTCCGCCCGCCCAGCCACTGCGCGTCCGTGGTATCCACCATGCACTGTACTATCATCTGCATAGCAATGTATGTTCCCAAGGGAGAGCATATCATTGATATGCAAAAGAAAGAGTGTGGGAGATAGCACAGATCCCTGGGGGACCCCAGCATTCACTACATAGAATTGTGAAGCGCAACCATCTACTAAAACACGAAGGCTACGCTTGTGTAGGAAGCTGGCAATCCAGGTGCATAGCTGAGCAGGCAGACCATATGCCGGTAGCTTGGAGAAAAGACTTCTGTGCCAGACCCTGTCGAAAGCCTTGGAGATATCGAGGCTGACAGTCAACGATTCTCCATGCTTGTCGATAGCTTCACCCCAGAGGTGTGTTACGTACGCTAGAAGATCACCTGTGGACCGTTTTGGTCGAAACCCGTACTGACGATCATTAATTAGACAGTGATCTTCTAGGTAATGGATCAGTTGGTTGTTTAAAATCCGTTCCATCACCTTACAAAGTACTGAGGTGATAGCTATTGGCCGATAATTTGCCGGGTCAGACCGATCCCCTTTTTTGGGAACCGCTTGCACATTAGCTCTTCTCCAAGCCTCCGGCACACTTCCCGAAGAGAGAGAAAGTTGGACCAGGCGCATTAACACAGGAGACAGCTCCGCTGCGCACTTCTTCAGCACTATGGCAAAGAGTTTAGCCAGGAGATCAGCTTGCTCTTGCGGACTGTGAGCTAGCGATCCGTCCGGATTTCTGAGCGGTGGCAGCGAAGGTTGGCAGAAATTGTTTTGCACAGACTTGGTCAGACGCCAGAAGCTACGGGAGCCCCTAGGATGCGAAACAAGGTCATGACCAATCTGTACAATGCGCTGTGCATCCGCTCTCGTGTATGCCTTTCTACAGGACTTGGAATTATTATTATAGTTTGCTTTCAGTGAGTCAATGTTAGATGCCCCGCTAATACAGCCGTTGATCCACTTGCGATATGCCGCCTGCTTAGATGATACAGCATCGGCACAGATGGTGTGCATTAAAATCCCCCAAAAACACCAATTCCGCGTTAGGAAATTGCTCTTGCGCAGCATCTGCCACCCGACTAAGATGGTCAAATAATCGGCTTGTCTCCAAGTCACCATTGTGAGATCTGTAGAGGCACACGTAGACTCGGCTCTGACGAACCAGGTCCACACGTACTACCAACATGGAGAAGGAGGGGTCCTCCAAGCATCTCGAAGAGCTTTGGTTTTTTTATGATCATTTCAAATTGTAGTTATACATGTTATGTTTTTTGTATTTATGAATAAGTAATTCCATTTACTATATAAACATTTATCAGAAATATGATTATATCAAATTTATTTAATTATATCAAAGAAAATTTCATAGTTTATACATCTCATCTAATCTTGGATCTATTTTTGGAGCCGGTGTTCTTCTGATACAAGTCATGTTAAATATTTTAACATATGAAAATTACGACCTCAAAAGATACTGATTATGTATCGTAAATAATATTATATAAATTTGAATATTTACATAATAAAATTGATGGCTTTATAATTAATATACAGTGATTTAAAATATTACGTTGTTACTCAATAAAACTATTATTTAGACAAAAAGTGGGTAAAAATATCTTGTTCGAATTCTCTTATTTATTTCAAATAGCAGTAAAACTTGACAGGCCTACGAATAAATATTTTTATGTTCCATCCGAATCGCCAAGTGAGTTCAGTTTGAATAATTTAGTAAACAGAGCTCAGAGACGTATCGATCACTGGTGGTATAATTTAGGGTTCTAAGCTTACTTAAAAAGGCTACTTACGGAGGTCATAAATTTATATTATTGATATATATATATAAACATTAAAAAAGTAAAGTCCGTAATGTTCACACTACGGGGCTTAAGAATATTCTATTTTGGAGTTCTTACTAGTGGTAAGGCTTTGTGCAAGCTTCTCTGGGTAGTTACCATCCACTCTTTAGATTTTCTACCGCAAAATAGCAGTACTTGATATTGTTGTGTTCTGTTTTGAAGGTTGAGTAAGCCAGTGTAATTACAAGCACAATTGCATAATATCTTAGTTCCCAAGGTTGGTGGCGCATTGGCAATATAAGCGATGGTTAACCTTTCTTACAATGCCAATGTATATGAGCGTTGGTGACTACTTACCGTAACGTGGCCCATTTGCTCGTCCGCCTATCTATACTATAAAAAAAAACAAAAATAGAAATAAAAAAAGAAGAAATATCCACAAACCCGTTTAAGAGCAGCATCATGTAATAAGCTTTAAACCTTTTCCTCAAAAGAAGATGAGGTCTTAGCCTAGTAGTGGGACTTTTACAGGCTGTTAGTTTATATCCAAACTAAAAATGGTTTCAGCTGATGTAGTGTAATGTATATAGCAGGTGGAGTTAGCAAAAGTTACACGTTTCAATAGTGGTCATGTTGAACTACTGAGTCTTTCATATAGTGAATGCTAGGGTCCCCCAGGGATCTATGTTATTCCCCACACTTTTCGAAATAAAAAATAGCTATCGTTCCTGTTACTTAAAACATTCGTCATATCTCAATGAAATAAAATATAATTATTTAATATAAAATATATTGAATAATTAGATTTTATATTCTTACAAGTAATCGATTTTATGATTATGTCATGATTACGAAACATACAGTACGAACGATAACACTCATAATCGACGGCCTTTGTACTGCCCCTTTAATCACCAATTCCCAAGTAGTGAATAACAACTCGCAACGACTTCTCTTCATGTGGTCCTTAACAACTTAGAAATTCAATTTTCACTCTCTATTCAGGAGATCAGGATAGCGTGTGAATAACGTGCTGTGAGTATTCCTTCAAATAATCGGCACGGGAAAGTAAATAGAAGCACACATACGTCCGTAATCCGTAACAGCCTGTGAATGTCCCACTGCTGGGCTAAAGGCCTCCTCTCCATTTTTTGAGGAGAAGGTTTGGAGCTTATTCCACCACGCTGCTCCAATGCGCCTTGGTAGAATACACATGGCAGTAGCATAATTTCAATGAAATTAGATACATGCAGGTTTCCTCACGATGTTTTCCTTCACCGTAAAGCACGAAATGAATTATAATCACAAATTAAGCACATGAAAATTCAATTTCAATTTCGGTGCTTGCCCGGGTTTGAACCTATTCGATCATCGGTTAAGATTCACGCGTTCTTACAAATAGGTACTTATGACAAAAACAATTAGATGTGGTAAGAGGCTGGTATAGTGAACATCTTCCCAACAATCAATTGTTAGACACAAAGCCAGGATTTACATAACAGAGACGGGATCATCAGCTGTGATTGTTTCGACGCCGTAACGACCCTGTGATTCGTTGGGATTTACAATAACAAGACAGAATACGTTTACGTAACGGTTCATGTGTGTTGTTTTTTAATTTACAGTTCTGTTTTCATTCGACTGTGTAATATTATATATTTTTATAACAATACGTTTATCTACTGTTGTTGCATTAAAATTTACCATCAAGTTTGACTTCAACAAATTAAAACACGTGCATTATGTAATGTAACAGAATGTCATTGTCCCGCTGCAGGGCTAAGGCCACCATCGTTTGTGGAGAGGTTTTGAAATTTATTCCACCAGGCTGCTCAGATGCATTCTTTATCAGTATAATTATTATCATAGGTTTTATTCAATATTATTTTGAATACTGGTGGTAGGGCTTTTTACAGGCCCATCTGGGTCTTAACCACCACCACCTACTCATCAGATATTCTGCCGCTAAGCAGCAATACTTAATATTGTTGCGTTCCGGTTTGGAGGGTGAGTGAGCCAGTGTAACTACGGGCATTTATTTCTTGGCTTGACTATGGGCGGTCCACCATCAGGTGGCCTATGTGTTCGTTCGCTTGCCTATAACGTAAAAAAATTAAATAAAATATATATAAAATAAATCAAAAATTACTAAATTATTGTAATTGTATACCTAAAGTGCAATTATTTAAAAAAATAAATAAAAATACAAGTAATTGAAGTTTTTGTGTTTATAACGTTGATTTTCTTATTCAACCTTGATTTTTATTTCGCTCATTAAAGTTTAATTTAAATTAATTTAAAACAAATTATTTTGTATGGAGGTTCATGTTACGTGTCCCTAAGCGAATTAATTATGCGCTGGAGCGTAGTTTTTATATTAATCCATTACAGAATACGTTATAATATTATGCACTTTTAAAACAAAAAAGTACTTTACATTTTCTAATTTAAAATATGCATATTTTATTTCAACTATGAAAGCAGTTTAGTCAAGTTGTATAATCGAATAAAAGCGGTGCTCGGTCAGTCGGTAAACATTGGTTTTGCTTTTTCGAATCATGGCTCTTCACATTCTTACAATATTGCACAAGAATAAAACGTTTATTTTATAAAAGAAATGTCCCCATTAAATGTTATAGAAAATGTTTTCCGACTTAATTTATGTCAATATCATTTCTAACCATTCAAATATGATTCTTATTGAAACAATTTACATTTTTAAAGTTTCTACTCGTAAAATATAATATTTTTTTTAAAGCGTTGGACGCTTTGTCGTTTTCATTATTACAATACCAAGCGTGCTCACCCCTAACGACTCCATCAACATTGATTAATTACTCCAATACACAAGTTTTCCTATAAATCAGCTGAAACCTGAGGAATTCAAACTTCCGCTAGCTATTTCTCGCTAGCAATCAACCAAGTTATTCTTTGGAAATTACTTTGTATATAGTATGATTGCTTTTGAATAAATTAGCCCTCTAGTTTGCTTCTGGCTATTTTAATAATATTTTACCTAAGTTCTTAAGCTTTTCCTCGTAATGTTACATATATGATTATTAAGAGAAGGCTGCAAATTTATTAATTACAAATTTAGTAATTAAATTAACTACACGTGGACATACCATAATTCAAATTGAATCTCAAGATATTTTATACACAAAAAATAAAAAAATAATAAGCGGATGTTCAAATGGGCCATCTGACGGTAAGTGAACACCACCGCCCATAGACATAGACACTGTAAGAAATATTAACCATTCCTTACGTTACCAATGCGCTACCTTGGTACCAGCTAAGATGTTACGTTCGTTGTGTCTATCGTTGTATCTTTTTTTTTCGCTGGAACAACGCATTTACGCGGTTCCTCCACATAAGTGTGGGGAGGTATGTGGGACTCGCTGGCGCTGAGGGCGCCGAAATAGCCACTAAAAAACCAGCGGTATCCACTCCGTCTTTATGAGGGGGCGTCACGGGATCACTTGCGCATACCGTGTCGCACCGACTTTGGCCTAGGTGGGCCTCCATTTCTAGGGGGGTTCCCGGGGTACGGAGTACCCCCCCACCCCAGCGGCGAGAGGTCTCCGCCAACTATTGCCGCCAGGGTATGACTCTGGGGCCCCCACGCAGCACACTCCGTCAAAGGGTGGTGTGCCGTGGCCAGTGGCGCACCACACTCGTGGCAGCTCCCGCCTCGCTATCCCGTGCAGGTACTTACCGAAACAGACATGTCCGGTAAGCACCTGTGTCACCCTAAGCGTGAGTGTGCCGCTCCTTCTTGTTAGCCAGCGATTCAAGTGGGGGCGGATCGCCTCCTCTGGTTCCAGGCCTGCTGATAGAGATCATAGGTCCTCTTCCCATTTGTGAATCAGGGCTTGTTGGGCTACAGACCTGAATCGTCCCACCTCCGCTGATCCTGGACGGTCGCCATTCTGGCTTCCACCCGGAAGCGACGCACTTCCGCAAGTACCTCGGCCTGGATTTTCCAGGGCGGATCGCTCGCAAGAAGTGTCGCCGCCGTCCACGACACCGTACGGTAACTTCGTACCGCTCTCACCGCTATAACTCTCTGCGGTCTCCGAGAAAGAGCGCTATTATGTGCGGTGAGAGCGTCCACCCATATGGGTGCACCATATAGCGCCATGGAGCGCAGTACACCGGCGTATAAGTACCGGCATGGTGATTCCGGCTGCCCCACATTAGGTAGGAGGCGGTCCAAGGTGGCGGTGGCATTGATGAGCTTCGGGCTCAGTTGGACAAAGTGTTGCCTGAAGCTCCATCTTCCATCCAAGATCAGACCCAGATACCTCACCTGGGCTTTCACCTTTATCACTGTCCCTTGGACTCCCACAAGGGGGCTCCCGACTGGGACCGTAGAATAAGAGTGCCTCCGTTTTAGAGATGAAGACTCTCAAGCCCAGCATTTCTTTCCAGTCCATTGTGAGCGACGTTCCGACTTCGGCTGGGAGGGTCGCCTCTTGCCGTTTGCCCTGTCACCCTGATGAGAGTGTCGTCCGCATAGCACAACAGCCCCGTAATGAGAAGGACGGGTGCTCACAGGAGCGACGTTCCACAGGATTGGGCCGAGAACCGACCCCTGTGGAACGCCACAGTCTGTAGTTGACTCACTCAAACTTCAAATCGGATCACAACAATGCTTAGTATCGTTACTTTACAGTAGGATATTTGTTGAGTGGTATCTACCCTGACGAGCTAGTAAAAAGTCCTACCAACAATACTTTCCTTTTCGTAAGGCTACGGCGACGAATGTGTCGTGTGTCCTTTTGAAGACGCAGAGAGTGTGCCACATCTATACATATAATAAATCTGTAACTGATCGCTGTCTGTACTTGGAAGATATATGAGTAAAACTATTACCTTTATTTTTGTTAGAATTTTTACTGTTTCTCTGTGCGTTTGTGCACGCTAATCTTAGTTTCTAAGGCTTAACGGATTTGAGTGCGATTTTCACTAATATATTATGGCGTAATGTAAGTTGAACTCAGATCTATATGATCAATCATATTAAATAGGGATCGGCTTATGCTGGTAAATGACAGTTAACTTGCCCATGCGTAGAAATATGTGTATCTTTTAAGGATGACCATAACTATTTATATGATAGTCAAATTTGTTCTAAAACGCATTATTTGCAGTCGTTTTTTTAAAATATTAATTATTATGAAAGATATTGAGATAAGACCATATACATTTTTTAGTACTTTTTATAGTTTTGACATATTATTACAACGGGTAGTTGAGTAGGTTGTTTGAAAATATTTAGACATGTATTTATTTTCAGTTTGTAAATAACTTTGTAAGTCAAAGTTTATAGGTTAGGTAGGTATTTCGTTTCATTGTCTCATATTTTTTTTCATTGCTTTGTTAAATTTATACGAAATCGATTAGTTTAAGAATTAAAAATCGTACAAGTTTTGACCGCGTGGAATGGTGGCAAAAATGCTAACAGCAATTCCCCTTTGAATCGCAATTTCGATTCCCTGGGCATTTGTTGTTTTGTACTGCAGAATAGGGCTATTCGTGCAATTTATAACTTGGGCCCAAAAGATTCAATAAGATGTAAATTTAAAGAAATTAAAACAATGACTGTCGCTTCTCAATATGTATTTGATGTTATATATTATACGGGACGTATATATGTGGGACAATGTATACGCATTTACAACAGGATCCCAGAAAACGTTCAAAAATATTCAATTGTGAAATTTAAAAGAATCGTTAAGGAACGCTTGTGTGCTAAAGGATTAATACCTTCGGAATGAAACCATCGCCTCCAGGTTATTTCAAATAAAAAAAAAAGTATGGTGGTAGATTTATGACAATCAAAGCAAGTGTAACACTTTCTATATTGAATAAAGATTTTTGACTTTTGACTGTGAGTTGATAATAAGTATTTATTAAAAAAAAAAAGTTTTAGTTTGAAAAAGACACAATTTCCTGTGAAGGTATCGTTTGCAATCACCATACCACCACCATAAATAAAGCACAGGGAAAGACATTCAAGTATGTCAGAATAGATTTAAGGGAATGATGTTTTTCTCACATATTATTCCAATTGTATTTTGCTCTAGATCCGGGTGCGGCAAAAACCGACTAATATCCCACGGAAATAAAACTAAAAATGTTGTATATACTGAAATAATATAGTCTGCTCTTATTTTTTTAAGTTATACGCGGACGAAAAATACGTTTTGACGAGAAAGAGACTCGTATGGCGAGGTAAAAGGAATTTTACCTCGCCATACGATCGTTTGACCCGTATTTATTTTATTTGTTAGGTAGGCAGATGTCACCTGAAGGTATCAATACTTAGATTTGCTGTATTTTAGGGGTGTACCAGAGTAATTACAGACAAGTGATATAACATCTCAAGTTAGTGGTATTTACTGGTGGTAGGGCTTTGTGCAAGCTCGTCTGGGTAGGTACCACCCACTCATCAGATATTCTACCGCAAAACAGCAATACTTGATATTGTTGTGTTCCGGTTTGAAGGGTGAGTGAGCCAGTGTAATTACAGGCACAAGGGACATAAAATCTTAGTTCCCAAGGTTGGTGGCGCATTGGATATGTAAGCGATGGTTGACATTTCTTACAATGCCAATGTCTAAGAGCGTTGGTGACCACTTACCATCAGGTGGCCCATATGCTCGTCCGCCTTCCTTTTCTATAAAAAAAAAAAAAAAAAAAAAAAAAAAAAAAAAAAAAAAAAAAAAAAAAAAAAAAAAAAAAAAAATTATGAGTATTTTACACCTCTAGAAGACTGGCTTTGACGGGTGTAAGTGGCCCATTTGTTCATCTCACTGAAATAAATGAAAACATGACTTTGTAGCCATCATATTAGAGTATCACTATTAACTTGTCATTTTCGTTCAAATATGATGAAAATAGTTTTATCTGAAGACGACAAAGTGACATGGGTTTCAATAAACTTGTCAAGTCATAAATTGATTGTAACACCAAGTCCTGCCAGTTGAAATATTTTACTTTTGTCGTGCAAAAGGTATTATAATTTATTTTCAGATATAATAATGCCATGTTACATAAAATAATTATAATACATTATTATTATTATATATACGGTAACTTATCGGCTATCGGCTAAGAAAAATACTCTCCGAGTATAATCGTCCATATGTAATTACTAGTTTCAGCATTTTTTTAGAGAATAGGAAGGCGGACGAGCAAATGGGCCACCTAATGGTAAGTGTTCATCAACGCCCTTAGACATTGCCACTGTAAGAAATGTTAACCATCGCTTACATCACCAATGCGCCACCAACCTTGGGAACTAAGATGTTCTGTCCCTTGTGCCTGTAATTACACTGGCTCACTCACCCTTCAAACCGGAACACAACAATACCAAGTACTGCTGTTTTGGGGTAGAATATCTGATGAGTGGATGGTACCTACCCAGACGAGCTTGCACAAAGCTCTACCACCAGTAATAAGCCTGCGGCTTCGCCTGTATGTAAAGGGGGAGTGTTAGGTAGATAACCAGGCAACATATATGTAATATTCTTCATGATAGATTGAGTAGTTAAAACGTGGAAGCGTAACAAACCAATGGATCACATTTACAAACAAACACACATTTGTTAAATTCAGTATATTATTATTAATAATCTCCAATACCTAATAGACTTTTCGATTAATATCAGATTTATGGTAAACGACAGGTAGCGGTAATAATCATACGAAATACCGTTTAACCATGCGAATATTTCGGTCGCAAACATTATGGTAATTTTCCCGCATAACGATCTATTCTGCACCTGTTTGGTAAACATTGAACATGCTAGTTAAGCTACGGAGACGCTTTTCAAAGTTTATTTTAATTATACTGACGTCATTAACTATTGCGAGCGTGTAAACATTACGATTAATATTTAGGTAGCACATGACACATTTCACCTTCAATTTGACAAAACTTACTAGTTATATCGTCTCGTAAATGCCCATCTGGGTTGATGTTGCGTGTGTCATTATTTGATGCAATGTTCTATATTAATACAATACATAAAAAGCTTGAATAAATTCGCCTAGATTATATAAATGTATAATTATAAAAACAAAACGACGAAATTGTATAATAACATTAACAGTATTAAAAAAACAAACAAAAATGTTAAGATTAGAGGATTAGTACTTCTTTTCTATCGAGAAATTATATATTTTATGTTTTTGATCAAACACAAATATTAAAAAGTATAATGTAGTTATACATTTGAACTTAACAAAATATATTTTTTCCAGCAGACAAAGATCATTCTTTTTATATTAAGCGGATCTTACATGCAATATATCCATTTGTACGTAATAACAGTCCATTTTAAATAAAATGTCAATAATCTCGCAATCGTCTTACCTGGACAGACGCTCTACAATCAATTGCTAGATGCAAAGCCGGGATTTGCATAACGCGCCTAGGATCATCAGTCGTGATTGTTTCGTCGCCGCTCTAACCTGTAATTTGTAGGGATTTCCAGTATTAAATGTAATATGCTGATGGAACTACCAACGCAATAAAAGAGATATTTATCTTTGTTTCTATAATTATGTAATATTAGTAAGTCGGTTATAAATTTAAATTTTCTTTTCGCAAATATAAATAAATAAAGTTCATGCCGTTTGTTTACACGGGTGGTGTATAACCTCAAGACCAATCAATACGTGTTTCACATTAAAAATGTATTGATATTTATTTTATAATTATTTATAATTATTTTGACGTCTTAATGATATACTCCATTTAACCCAACCGAAGATACGGACACAAACTGCGATGAAATATTAGGCTTATAATAATTACTAAAAAAGAGTCGCTATAGAATTTTGTATTCTAATTGAATAATCACGAACAATAACGTAATATTTATGATATTATTTTATGCATATCAGTGTGTATTTTTAGTTACAATATATTTACAATGCAAATTAAACCAAGCACAATCGATTATTCTCCAAAATAATATGTTGTATAATTTGAAAGGTCAATTACATTTCAGATTATCAGACTAAACATCAATTTCCACTTGTTTTTTTTTCTATATTCATTTATTTATAAGCTACTAGTTAACGCCGACAGCTTCGTCCGTGTGTGAGGGGAGATATAATATACCCTATGTCCTTTTCTGTATCTCTGACAACGTGTATGTAATTTTTCATGATGTGCGGTTGAGTAATAGTAGTACGTGAAAGCGTAACAAACCAATTCACCTTCGCGTTTGTAATATTAGTAAGGATCAATAACACTATTTACTTTTGTTAATGTATAACGACTTAACGTAATTAAAGATATTAGATGATAACAAAAAAAAAAACGTTATTTAATTTTCATCTTTTTGTATCTATGTTATATTTCGAATGTTGTTTCTAGGTTATTGGTAAATCATTATGTATTTGTATAAATTAAATTTAATTGAATCGTAATGGTAAGATGAACGTTCATACTAAAAAAATGTTTGCATAATGTTCCGTAAATATAAAAAGGATTTCTATAACATTTAAAATGTTGAAAAATATTAGGTTTCTTTGCCGTTAAAAGTTGTATGTGGCTTTTCAAATTAAATAAATTTTGAAATTATTATACTGAATTGTTAAAAAATATATGTAAATTTTGCTTGTATATTAAAAAAACATAAATCAAGACTCAAATATTAAAAAAGACACCTTATAACCGATTCCATGTAACAAAAAAGTCGCCAAAAAGTCGCCATATTTTAAATAAAAAAAAAAAACAAACAAAGCACCGAAAAAAGCTGTTGCAGTCTTAAAAAAAATTTTGAACTTAATTATGAAAACTTCGTTAAAAATGATACTATTCAACATAATTAAAATGTGAAGTGTCTGAATGCTTTTTTAAAATACACCAAACTCATTTCAACGTATGAAAATGTGACAATTATCGTGTACAACGGTCGGCAAGGGCACGGTAATGAATAGTTTTCGCGCGAAAGAGCCTGAGTGGAGTTATGAAAAAAATAAACTGACTTAAAACACATGAGTCAGCAACATCACGGAAATTAGAATGAAATTGATGTTAAGAAATTCATAAGCATAAGCTAGTTCGCCAATTTAATTAAAACTGTGGCTATTCTTTGACAAATGTAATAAATTAATATACTAAAGGCGCTGTTGGTATTGTTAATACGAATATTAAGCGAGTAGTTAATTATCATTTTGATGGTTACAAAGCATTGATGAATATCCTATTTTAATTAGTCAATTCTATTACTGAAAGCTATTTATGGCTGATTGATTTCGTTAGTAATATAATTCAACATATTTACGTCTAACCGTTATGTTGCTTTTGACGTCATGAAATAGCGCCTGGGTAAAAGTAAGTAATGTATAAATACATTTGTTTTTGTGAACCTGAATAAGATTTCATCAAAAAAGTAAATCGAATTAAATTTAATTTAAGCACCAAAAGTATGAGCAATATTTCAGCTTTGGGTCGTTTAAAATTTGTGAACGTTTGTGGACATTTGAAATATTTTGAGACATAAAAAGCGTGATATCGATTGCTTTTTTATTGCGACTTATTAATAATAATCATCATGCGTTTCCTGATATGCGAGATAGTCTTGTAGTTAGAACACGTGATTTTAAATGTTTAAAAGTTCTCGGCAGCGAAGGAAAACTTCGTGAGGAAATACATGCAGAATTGGACGAAAACGCTCTTACGCTTACGCTTAAAATAAAAAAAAGTTAATCGCAGTTTAAAATTGCGTAGTAAATAAGGATAGTGTTTCTAGCAGTATCACGTTCTAACGTCCAGTTCCATTTAACACTATTACGGGTTAAGTTATACAACGGTATCATGGTCATTGAAAAGTTTGGTATAAATTTTCGAAAGTATCCAGCAAGCCCACAAAATTGTCGCACTTGCTTAACTGTTGCTGGTACTGGAGAATTTAAAAGAGCTCGTATTTTACCTGGACTAGGCTTGACTAAGCCTTTGGAGACAACTCTTTCTAATGACTCTATTTCTGATTGTAGAAACTTACATTTTTTGAAATTTAGTGCAAATCCGGAATTTATTTTAAATGATCTATACCTTGTACCAGCGTTTCAGAATAAATAATAACAGTCAATATAAATTAGGAAAAATTTAATTATGTACGGTTTAAGTGCTGTACTGATGGCCCTTTGAAAAACGGAAGGGGCATTGCAGACCAAAAAGCATGCACAAAAACTCAAACTGACCGTCAGGGGTAACAAAGGCAATTTTTTCGATGGAGTCTTCAGCTACGGGTATCTGGTGGAACCCAGCTGCCATATCTAATACTGTAAAGTGTTTTGCTTTTGAAAGTTTGTTTATTTGGTCATCAATAATAGGAAGCGGAAAATAATCGCGCTATTGAGTTCTTGGTAGTCAACACACATTCTGTCACTACCATCTTTCTTCAGCAGAATGGGACTCGCGAAAGGGGAATTACTGTCACGAATACTTCTTCTTTTGAATCTTTTGAATCTTTAATTATTTTAAAAATTATATAATACTTTACATAAAGACTTATTTCGGAACTAATGTCAGGAGTAATATTTAACTTATCAAAATCAATTTTATGAACAGTATTTATGTTGTAGGAACTAGGATGAATTATAGGAAAATACTCTGAAAAAGTGTCTCGAAGTCCAGGAATTTCAAAAAGATTTTGACCAGTAATATGTCGTATCGTATAAACCTATTTGGAACTAAAATAAAATCTAACTTGATACTTAGGCTATCAACACAAACCACACTTTTTTTTGCGTTGAATTAAATGAATTGTCACCAACTCCCCGAAAAAGTGTAGTCTCGTATGTTATTGTAAAAGAATTTACACGAGTGGATTTATCAATTTTTGATTTTTTATTTAAAAGTTGGAAACAGTTCAATATTATGGCCTTTTTTACTACAATGAGCACAAATAGGAGCGGCAGGTTTTTGAGCTAAATTTTTAGATTCGAGGTAGATGAGATGAGATGGGCATATTTTGAGCATTTGAATTATTATTAATGACATGGCAATCTCTTTGTACATGACTTAGCTTGTGGCATTTATGGCAACGTTTTGATTTAAAGTCTGGCTTTAGGTTAGGTTTGAATTGTCTAGGACAATAATGTGATCATACTCTTACCAGGTCTTTTGCGTTTATACGAGTTTAAGCTTTGAATTAACTGTGGCAAATTTTTTGGCGTTAGTCTTAACAAATCAGAACAAATACAAGCATCCATCATACCTGAAATAACTGCCTCCACCAAGCGCTGTTCAGTCACCTTCACGCCAGTCACCCTTTTCGCCAACTCCCATTTTCGTGTAGCATATTCAGAAAACCTATCAGCTTGCTCACTTGTGTACTCAATGAAGAGAGTTAAGTCATCGTAGTATCGCGTTTCATCTGCAAAAGTTTCAATTAGACCCGTTTTCAGTTCACTCCAGGTTAATAGATTTATATAATTGCGACGTGCCCAATCGGCTGCACGCCCACGTAAATTTTTTTCTGGTTAAATTAAGAACTTCCCTGTTACTAAGCTCATATTCTTTTATAAGATCATCAATATTTTTACACCAAACTTGTACAGTATCGGTTCTGTCATCAGGGTCAAAAGCAGGTACGAAAATGAGTTCAAGACTCGCATTATTGGGGCAGGTTTTTCAGTGGGTGGGTTAAAAGCTTCGGCAGTAGTTTGAATTAATTGTGTCATCATTTCCTGCATCATGCTTTGCATCAAACTAATGGGAACAAAATCTACTGTACTGGATTCACGGCTGTCGCTTGCTGCTGTTGAATTGGTTGGAACCGCGTGACTGCTACTCGCCGCAGTAGATTCCCTTCGGGTTATTGCGCCGCTGGGTGATGATATCTGGCCTTTTCGTGCAGAGTCGTTATTGCCACTACCAGAAGCTATGTTCGTCGTTTAGTCCCAGGATCGGAGATAAAGGACCAGCATCCTGCAGTGCTTGAATTTGCTCGGAGATATCGTGATTCGAAGCATCAGGTTCACCAACATTCATTTTGTTGCACCTGGAATCATAAATTTTCTGGCCGTAGTTGAGGTTACATAATCCCACTTCTGATGTAGGAGAACGGAAGACAATAAATAGTAAAACCAATTTATAAGAAAATAATAAAAATTAATAATGTAAATTTAAATCAAATCCTATGTAATGATCATGATTATATGTACATAATATTGTTAATATTAGTTTGCCTTTAATGTAATAACAGACTTTAATTGAATAAAATTTAAGTAATTCGCTGCGAGAAAATAATACAGTTATTAAAATATTACCTTATAGAAATAAAATTTAAAATAGCCGGAGTTCAACAACCCCAGCTAAATTCTTAGCTAAAGAGTTGTATTGTTGGTAGTTATTTATAATATTTATAAGAAAACAAAGTATATTTAATACAATAGCAAGTAATTATACTTATTTCTAAACACTGATTACAACAATTAACAGAATAAATACAAAAATACGCTCACCTGGGTAATTACTAAACAAACAGTTCAGAGCACCGATAGTGCCGTGTTCAACACTGAACCACTTCTGATCTGTTGACATCTGTCGAGCCTTATATAAAGACTTGCCATTTGAATCAATTGAACAACCGTGTTATAAGACCGGAACTTGATTAAAAAATATTATCTCCCATATAAGTATATATAACGGCGGCAGCGATGGCTGAGTGATAGAGCTGTCTTTGTCCAAGTTCGGTGGTACGGGGTCCATCACGATATTGTATCAAAAATAAACTCGATGTAGGTATAAACAAAGATTTATTATTGTAAATCACAATCCATTATAATTAGGTATAGGTATTAGGTAGGTAAGCCAACAGTTTCGCCTTGAAGGTGTGGACTGGTCGGTTACTCAAACGCAAGTGTTCGTTACACAGTCCCCCCACTCTCCAACACGGCTCTGTCCACGTGACTTCAACAAAAAATTACGTCACTGCGATTACCTGTTACTACTATTTTATCAAGTCAGCAACATTTGATTAAAATTATTGTTTTTCCACGACATATTAATGTGTTAATCCATGCTTGTGAAAATTACATTTAAATTTAAAAATCGTGACTTGAGCAAAACCTGAATTCGTGGATATCTCTCACTCAATATTATCTGCTACGTATTGTCGTCGTGTAACTGCAAAATATTTTTTCGACTCGACACGAGTCCAGACTTCGCGTAAAATTAGAGTTTTTCACCGTAATAACATTTCTAATAATTATATGTTTATAATATGTAAACATAAAGTTGCATAAGTTACAGTAAACAATAGGTTTTCGTTCAGTGAGTTTTTGTCAGTATTATAATATATCTTTACTACCTACTACTGTTTCAAACCCTAGAAGTTTTTCAGATTTTTAGTTGAGAAGTCGACAGTAGTAGACGTAGAAGTTTGTAGTGCTTACAATCTCCTGCCTCGGAAACCACGTAATTATATCCATCATTATAAAATGAATAATTTACATCTCATTATGTAATCTTATATCGGGGTAACTATTTAAATGTAGGTTCAAAAATAATTTACACGAGATGCTGCCATTTGATTACAAATACTAATGGGCTGGTTGCCGTGGTTGGTAGATACTTGCCTTTCACGCCGATGGTTGTGTGTTCGATTCCCACACAGGACAGATATTTGTGTGCATGAACATATCTGTTTTTCCTGAGTCTGTGTGTGATTATCTATATAAGTATATATTTACAAAAGAAAAGTAGTATTCGTAGTATATCAGTTGTCTGGTTTCCATAGTACAAGCTCTGCTTAGTTTGGGATCAGATGGTCGTGTGTGAATAATGTCTCAGGATATTATTATTATTGTCCCAGGATAATAGCCTTGTCAACAAATTAGTTTTAAGATAACAATAACTTTAATACAAATGTAAAATCCTATTAAAATTGCTGATAGGTATTTGTTTACTTATGTTCAAAAAATTTAATAATCAAAACCTTTTTTTTTTACTTGATCGTATATGAAGGTCAAATCTTACAACTAAATTTTAAACTAGTTCCAATCAAACGATTGACCTGAAATTTCAAAAACACTTTTAGCACTGGCGACAATGCTAACTAAATTTTATTTTCTTTAATATAGGGTTTCTTTTAATATCGTTTATTTGTTGTATCAACCGATATCGTTACGGTACTTATTGCTTAGCATAACAATGACGTCTAGATATATTCTTCTATACTTGTAACTATTGAGAATTGTTGCTTGAAAATATTTTTCCTGCTATGTTAAGTATTCCTTCGTCTTGTCTGTATAAACCACTATGCTCGAGCGAGGCTCCAATCACCAGCTAACAAGTGGAAAACAACAACTCGCAACGACCTCAGCTCATTCGTGCCTTCACAACTCCGAATAACTTAGAAATTCAATTTGTAGTTCGTGAGATCTGCAGCGGCGTCGTTATGAATCTAAGCCGCAGTAAACTGTAATTTTATTCTAATCGTTACAATTAAATTATGCATTACAGGCATAATTGTTATCGAACTCATTAGTTAAACATTCCAAAGATTTAAATTATTTTATCTCAAGTTATTGTTTACGTTAAGATTTACATTTTTTTTAAATAAAGTACCTTAAAACATTCATTTTAAATCTTCGAATAGATCCTGGCTAAGTGAAATATGGCTAGCAACAGTACACGTGTTTGTTTTTGGTTTATGATTAATCTCGTTCTCGGTAGAAGCCGACCTATGTCGAATTAAAATCTGCTACATCTATTTCCACCTTCAATGTAGTTGCGTAGTGGAATAAGCTTCAAATGTTCTCAGTAACGAGGGCTTTGCTCAGTGGTAAGACATTTACCAACTGTAACTTTACTTTTTGTTTGGAACTATTAAACTTTTATAAACTTTTTTGATATAAAAAGGCATTGCAGAAGTTAATCAAACTTATATACTTCGTTCAACTTAGCATTATTAAAAGTAACTAGAGTCTAAGTACTCACACCTAACCTAGACTGGCGAGTTTGCTAGGTCTTACAAAGGGAGTCATTATTACTTGATCCAATAAAAATACAATGATTTTCATATTACAGAGACGCTTACAGGTACCGAACCTGTTTGTTATCATATTACAACGAGTGCACACGCTCTCAATAATATAATATAACAAAGTGATCGAGCTTTGTATATTAAATTATGGTACCTTGAAGTGTATTTTATATCACATTTAAAAGTTTTTGAATAAAACTGATTTTTGAAAGTCACAATTATTATGATGTAGTATGTGTTTATATGTTGGGTTCACATATGTAATAGAGAAAATAATATCGAATCAATAGCTAAATAATGAGATATAATTCGTCAGTAGTTTATTTTAAGAGCGCGTCTAATGCTAGCAAAATTTCAAATTTTATTTGTGCATCCATTACAAGTCCCTCACGTAACGCGATCTTATTTTTACAAATTATTCTGAAGAGTATATGGTATGGTATTTTTTAATTAGGCTTGTCATGTGTGGCAAAAGGAGCCAGCTCAGTGTAGCTGAGTCGAAGCACACCAATCGTATTCAGTTCCCCTTACTTCGGAAAATATTATTGATAATAATATCCTCCGGACCTATTTCGGCTACAGCGGAAAATTCCAAGAGAGATTAGCCAACTGCGCAGGAGATATTATAGTGCATAAGTGTGTGCACAAACATAGGTGCACTCTCTATTTCCTAGCTCTCACAATCCGATGGAACGGCAATCCGACACGACCAAAAAGAGTTCAGGCGCAGGAACAATGGCTTTACGTGCTTTCCGGGGCACGGGAGTGTATACAGTTCCAACTTCAAGGCTCCTGGCTGCTACTGAGAATTTTTTTGACGGAAAAACCTAATAACTTTTATTGAACCGACCTGGGAATTGAACCCAGGACCTCCGGGTCAGTGGCTTTACATCTAGACAATACACCAACGAGGCAGTCATAACAATATGGTATAATATAATATGATGAAGTTAATACAAATCGATGTCATTTGAAAGGCGTTTACAAATAAATCCTAAAAACAGCCCTAGATAAAAATAATTAATTTTGTAAATATAACTTACATAGCGCACGCCATAGAAGCTTTCACAAGTCACGATACTTTTCTACCTAATCGACAAATATCATAAAAATAGCTAGAATAATGTCCACAAAATATAACACATAAATTATTTACCTATCTCTTTCGTGTGAATCAATCTGTCTAATGGTGAAAACGAAATGTAAATCCACACAGTTCCTGAGATTATTGCGACATTCAAACAGACGTGGCGAACTTTGTTGAAGTTAGCTTAAAAAATTAATGTACCAACCGCGTTTTTATTGGATGGTATTCTTAACTTTTTATTTTTTTAACTAAAATTTGACTAAACTTACAATTCAATTGTATTAATAATTTTGCCTTATAGTCTTCTAGTCTTCTTGCCTTGTTATCTTATTCTTTTTGTCTTATTATCTTCTTTGTAGTAAGCCGGCTTTGTTGTATTTCCATTAAATTATTTTAATGTAAATATTCATTAATTTAGCCATATTTTTAAAAAAAACAGCTATTATTTTTGTTCTTATGCATATTTATGTTGAAATGTAAATTGAAATTGCAGTCTTTTACATAATAAGCGGGAATGGTAAAGCCTCCAAATACAAGTAGAGAACAAACCGGGGCAAATAGTAATGAGTTCTTCGAAGAAGCTCTTTTGCTTAGTTTATTACGAATGCTACGGTAGGATGGGATTTGGTTAAGCTTTGCACTCCTTTTTATTACTAACGACTGTTAGTATAATTAATAATTACTATTCTTACGATCTTAAAAAAAAATTATATAATTGATGTTAAACAGCTATTTGCGGGACTTAATCCTATGCGTAGGTGTAAGACCGACTCGCATGTCGTGACGGTAAACGGCATGACGCCATGATGACTTATGCAGTCACGCCTCCTAACTCTACTCCCCTGTGCATGACGCCTATACTATAATATACAGGTATTCATTAAGATATGGATATATATATATATTGTATTAATGAAACGATTATTCTATATTTATGTTATATTATCTTTCAATTTTAAATTCTTAAAATAATTATCAATTTCATTGTTTCACTGTTTCACTTACTAATTTAAAAATTGTTATTAATTGTAAAAAAAGATATGAATAACTCATACGTTATCAGTTTAAGATTACATCATTATATTACCGTTATAATAATAAATTAAATATCACTGCGCACACAATAACAGGACTTTGATAGAAGTCGCCATAGCTTATATCCCGGATGAATCTCAGATCAACAGAAAGGGTTTCTATCCCATGAAATGAATGAGATCCCAGGGAATAGTCAAAAAAAAATTGTACGTTCATATTTAAAGTCTTTTCGAAAGAAGTTTTGAAATTCCGCTTCGTTCTCAATAAGAAAATTCAATATTATATAAAGGAAAATTTGGTAGGGCTTAATAAAAAAACTTTTGTTAAATTTGCATGAAAAAGTTTGTTTCATTGGGAGGGGATGGCGGAAAACTGAAAAAAGCGTGTCAAGACATCGGTCAGTTTCCGTTGAAGTAAAGTAATACCTGCGTCACGTTAACTGCGCTCATAAATCTTTAAGACTTCCGAGGGTACGCTGTGGACCCCTTCTCTTAGAAAGTTAGACGGCTCGAGATATCTCACTCGCCTTGAAGTGCTGTAATATATTTTTGCCAAATTATGGCTGTTTGCTCGACCTTTTGCACCTAAAGTGCTTGTAGACTTTTAACCTTGGATGCTGTTTAATTAAACTTAACTTAAAAAATAAATGAGAATATCAAACATTTTAGTTAGGATAACTAAAATTTAAAATAATACTGAAACATACTGTATATATGTATTATACTTGCGTAGGATGAGAATAATGTTTCACAAAATCATTTAAACATTATTTTATATCATATTGCAAAACACTCCTCAGAAATTAGACGTATTAAAAAAATATCTTAAAAATATGGGTAATGGGAATTTCCCCTTTTTGTATCACTATTTCATTATGTATTAGCTAATATATAAATGTAAGTAACAGCCTGTACATATCCCACTATTAGGTTAAGGCCTCATTTTAGTCCGACACATGTAGGTTTTCTAAAGACGTTTTCCATCACAGCTGAGCACGAGATAAATTATAAACACATAGAAATTCATTGGTGCTTGCACAGGCTTGAACTCGGAATTTTCGGTTAAGATTCTCGTCTTCTAGCCGCTGGGCCATCACGGCTCACTATATACCCACTTTTATTAAATCGCTTTTCTTTTGAATTCATTTGTTTTTCTCTGCACACCTATAAACTTTCTCTTCTGTCCTAACTTTGGCTAGTAGAGACTGCTTTTAGCAAGCTCGCATATTGTGCAATATATATTTTGCAATGAACAATAAAGCGTTAATGAAATAAATAAATATGTAAGTTTAATATATTACATGAAGATTTGCACAAAAATGTTTTTTTTTTTCGCGGCTTAGTGCAGAACATTACTTAGTGTAAAAATAGTTTTTGCATATAAAACTCATGAGTTAACCATAAGTGAACCAAAAGACATTGAGTTATCCTTCTATAGGATTATTGACTTCTAGATATTAATAGTTGCGGTCAATAAAGTAAATTTTTTTGAACGGCATCAATATTGAGATTATTTATATACATAAATATATATATTTTAAGTAGTTAAATGAACGTAGTTTAATGACTGAAAAGTTAACTTACCCGGAAGTCATATATAACACGAGTCTGTAGATTTCCGCCGATCGGGACATAGAAATACTGAGCTGTCCGGGCGAATGAAAAACACATTTGGTCTGAAATAAGTGCATTATTTTAAAAGCGCTTTTCGCTAAAATGCACTCAGTCGACAAGTCGTCGTTCCTGTTAAGTGTCACAAAAAGTTTTTAATGCAAATCATTGAAATATTCATTGTATAATAGACTTGTTCATTTTTATCACATAAAAAATGATGTATTGTAAATAAGTCTAATAGCGTAATATTATAAGACAATAAACGATAAATAAATAGTTAATTAGCCTTGAGCATATAAATATTCATGAAATCGATAAGTACAGTAACAGCCAGTTAATGTCCCACTGCTGGGCCAAGACCTCCTCTCCCTTTTGAGGAGAAGGTTTGGAGCTTATTCCACCACGCTACTCCAATGCGAGTTGGTAGAATACACATATGGCAAAATTTCAATGAAATTAGACACATGCAGGTTTCCTCATGATGTTTTCCTTCCCCGTCAAGCACGAGATGAATTATAAACACAAATTAAGCACATGAAAATTCAGTGGTGCTTGCCCGAGTTTGAACCCACGATCATCGGTTAAGATTCACGCGTTCTAACAACTAGGCCATTGGCTACAAATCTGTCAGTAGTAGCTACAAGTACTGTCAGTTATAATTCAATTATGATTTTCATTGTTAAATATTATTAGGTTATAATAAAATCAATTGCAACCTTAAGTTAAACTTTCAATCCGACACAGTTATAACGTCCATATAAGGCCGATTGCTTTTGAAACTTTATTTGTACTAGCAAAGAGAAATCGGAACATCTTTATTGTGGTAAAGTTACAAATGAGGATACCAGCTAATATCGATTTATAAAGACGGAACGACTATTTTTTAAGAATTTTAACTTTGTTTAGTACCTTTATTGATGTACTTTTAATTATTAATGGCCTTGCTTATAAACTTTGCTTGGCAGGAGATTAGTTAAACAATGCTGTGTCTTCTTCTTTTGAAAGACAAATTAATAATGACAGAATGAGATAACCAGTGTAACTAAACAGCCGCAAACAACGTTTATAAATAATGTCGTTAATTACTAATTATATAATATAGAAAAGACTGTAAATATCCTAACTGCAGGGCTAATGATTTCTTTTCTTATGAGGATAATATTTAGGATCTTATTCCACTACGATACTCCAATACGTGGTATACGACACAAGCAGGTTTCCTAACAATACTTCGCTTAAAAGCCGAGAACGATATGAATTATAAACATAAATTGAGCATGAAAATTCACTCGCCCGGGCTTAGACCCGCTGTCGTCATGATTTAACCATACGATCATCTCGGCTCCGTTAAACAATAACTTAATATAAATGTTCAAATGTAAACAAAATATGGGTGTAGTCGTGTGGGATGGGAAGCGAGGGATGGAGGAGGAGGAGGTTAGTTTTAAATTCGAGGTAGTTTCGTTTGTGCCAGTTGCGATAAGTGTCTCAATGTCCGAGGACCGGGATGGATGTATAACAGTTAAAGTTATATTTAAATAATCGCTGTCGGAGTTTCATATTTATAGTTATTAGGATTTTGAATTATATCCAAATAAATTTTAGAAACAAATAAATTTACTTTCATTACATCAATGATGCAAAATTGAGGGAGTTCTTGTAAAATGTCTTACTTTGTACTACTACTGTTTCATTGTTTTACTTTATTTCTTCAAAAACGGCTCTTCTACAACAGATCCAATATTTACAGTAGTGAGGAAATAATGCATTCAATATCTAATTTTCGTAATAAAAGCAAGAAGACTACACAAAGTAATGAAATTCAATAAAACTAACATGAATTCTTACTATGTCCAAAAGGTCAACAGAAAAGTGTGTTCCATTCTCAAGTTACAAATCTTTTATTTTCGTTCGCAACAAAGACGAAAATCACACGAGTGTGTGTACCATTGTTACTGACCAAAATCAGTCTGGTACTGGTTTCAAAGCTTCCTTTATTATCCGGATATATCACATCACAACACTAGTGACTTAGATTAAAATTCAATCTCTGGGCCTTTCTTAGGCCCAGTTTCAATTAGCCTCAATTGCTCGCTATGGTTTATATATATATATATATATATATTTAATTTATAATATATATTTATAGATATATATTTAATTGCCTCGTTGGTCTAGGTCTGCGGCCTTACATCAAGCCATGATGTAAGGCCGCAGACCCGGAGGTCCTGGGTTCAATTCCCAGGTCGGGCTAATAAAAAGTTATTGGGTTTTTCTGTCTGAAAATTCTCAGTAGCAGCCCGGAGTCTGGAAGTTGGAAGTGTGTGCACTCCCGTGCCTCGGAAAGCATGTAAAGCCGTTGGTACTTCGCCTGAACTCTTTCCGGTCGTGTCGGATTGCCGTCCCATCGGATTATGAGAGTGAGGGAAGAGAGAGTGCACCTGTGTTTGCGCACACACTTGTGCACTATAATATCTCCTGCGTAGTCGGTCGCCGTGGCTGAAATCGGTCTGGAGGACATTATTATTATATTATATTTATAGACTGTCCGGGCTTACCGAACTTTTCCTTCGAAGTATTGAAAGAAAAATATTAGTCAAAATGTTGTTTCCTGTCGTTGCTGTAAATAGATGATAGTAATGATAATATACAAACGAGTACGACACACGTTTCTTCTTATCTGTTTTAGGTATGCGATAGTAACTGATAACGTATCAAATACAAATACATTTTTTTCAAGTAGATTTTATTTAGAGAATTTAATTGAACATAAAGTGACTGTTGGTATCGGGTCGGGAAACCCTGTTATTAATAAGTTATATCATCAACTAGTTCGCGCTCACGGCTCCGCCCGCTTATGAGGGTCGATCGGTTAGGTGATTTTTTTTTTGTACTCCTGACAAAGTGAATGCAAAATTTCATAATGATCGTTCGAGTAGTTTAGACTTGAAAACGTAAATGTAACAAACAAACAAACTCATTTTCACATTTATAATATTTTTAAATACAATATTGATTCACATGTACTGAATGTCACCGTCACTAACTCCACGTCATCGATAAAACCTTGTGCTCTTTTTATTTTTTGTCATGATATTTTTTTTGTTCACTTGTCAATGCCAAAACTATCGTCAGAATTCAATTCAATGAATTTTATAAAAAATGCATTTTTATATAATTAATTGTTTGCAATTCCATTCGATCGTTAATATTTTCTTCGTCATAGAAAAGAAGAATATTTTTGTAAGTATAATAAGTGTATATATATATATTATATATATCTAGAATAGGAAGGCGGACGAGCATATGGGCCACCTGTTGGTAAGTGGTCACTAACGCCCATAGACATTTTCATTGTAAGAAATGTTAACCATCGCTTACATTACCAATGCCCCACTACATATTACACTGGCTCACTCACCCTTCAAACCGGAACACAACAATACCACAATACTGCTGTTTTGCGGTAGAATATCTGATGAGTGGGTGGTACCTACCCAGACGAGCTTGCACAAAGCTCTACCACCAGTAATATATATCAAAAATAGACAATGATCTAAATAAAATCCAGAAAAATGTATTGAATTAATCTAAAATTATTGAATTTTTACACTTGAAAATTAAGTAACGAGATTAAAAGCTTTATCTAACGTCCAAAAGCTTAAAACTTTTATATAACCGTTTTATGCTCATTTAAATATCGTATCATTATCACTTTGCTAACCTACGTTCTAGCCGCATCAATTGGTCTGCCTTTGTACGCTTCTATATTAACATAGCAACCCATTTTCATTATAATCCCTAATTTCATGCAAGTTAGACACTTAGCCGTTTAATGGATCTGAGTTTCCTGTGATCTGCGAAGACGTCTAATTCATCGCCTTCAACCTAACAAGGTTTTAATTGGGTATGATTATAAATTTCATGATATATTATAAATATATTCTTTATATTACGTTACGTAAAATTAGGATCTTCATTTTATTGTCTCATAATTTACTGACATAATTCGTTTCTATTCACACTCAACGTAGCGAACGAAAACTCCATGACAAGAGTCACGAAATACTTCAGTATCGCTTATGCAAATTTGAATCATGAACGGTAAACTGTCACCGTTAACACATAAGGCAGTTCACATGAAGTACTGGAATATTATATATGAGAAATAGTAATTTCAGTGTTTTTTTTAAATAAATTATGAAAGCCAGTTGGGCCACCTGATGGTAAATATTTTTCAAACGAGGCGTGAAGAAACATCTAGCGGGCTATGCAGAACATTCTTCCCGACTGTACTGACCGTCGTAGCGTTTGCACTCTACGACCACTTACTATCAGGTGGTGTAGTCATTTGCCCTCCCGGGAATTATAAAGAAAATAAAAAATGGTTACCATTGCCGATAGACATTGGCGCTGTTACAAATGTTAACTACTCGTTAAATCGTTAATGCGCCATCAACCTTGGGAACTATGGTGATCCCTCACCCTGCAAACTGGAACACAACACTACTAAGTATTGCTGTTTGGCGGTTAAATATGTGATGGCGTGTAAGTAGGTGGGCTTGCACAGAACCCTACCACCAACTGAACTTAATTACTTTATATATAGAAGTAAGTGGCCTAAAATATATGTTGACTGTGCAACTAATTGAATTCGAATTCTAATTAAACTTATTATTAAACTTACTAATGTGTCCGCATTTTGTTTCACGTTTGTGTATTGTGTTTGAAATATTTCTATCAAGCAAAAACTTTTCGATATTTCCAAAACAAAACGAAAAGAAAGATAATATTTTCAAAAATATCTTAAGTTCTCAAACAACTCAATATGGATACATAATATAAAATTAACACAAAGAACTACTTGAATATTAGCTCTGACTGTTTTGTTACTATTGTTACGTAGCTAGCTTGCTGTACGGAGTGCTAAGTGATCTCAAGATTCATGAGAGCTATTCTGCCACATCTGGAACGCTTTATCAAATTGCAATACCAGTCTAGTAAAACAGATTTCCGTTAACCACTTAGGGTTTTACTACACATTTAAATAAAATTGTGGCGCATATATCTTATCAGTGGTACTCCATAAAATATTATGGAGCGATCGTGTCATACTTTATACTATGATAACTGCATTTTTATATTTTTCATATAAATGATAATGCACCCTGTATACAATCGCTAATCTAAAGGTTCCAAATTTAAAATTGTACGTGTTTTGTAAGTTCAAGCATCATGTCGTGTATACATATGTCATAACTCTGCTTGACTACTATTTTTGAACAAATGAAAACTTTTAAAGTGTCATATATTTCATGAAATAACATATAATCTCATAAGGTGTTAATTTACAAATATCACGTATTTGTTCACGAATTTATATTTTCCGAATACCAAACATAACATACAACATTTATGGAAAAGCTCACTGCAGATCATTACAAGTTTTATTTTTAAAGTTCAAAACTGACGCAAAACTCAAGAAACGTTTTAATATAATTTTAAATCCTTGAAATGTCCGATATTTTTCGGTAAATCCGTGGAGGTGTCAGGTGAGCGTGTTAAACTTCACGGAGGACAGACACAAGCGAGCCGTGGCATGCTATATTCAGCAGACCACAAATAATCCGATCAATACTGCAATCATGCATTCACAATGGCTGAAACTGAGGTCGAAATTACCTCCGATAAATTGATATTAAATAATGCACAAGTTAAGAGCCACTGACATTTGAAAAGCTATGGTCATTTTATAATGATTGTTCTATTAATGCATCAAAATGTAAATAAATTAACGTCGTATACAAAAAATATCGTTATCGCATTATATATTTTTAGACGTATTCATATTTTTCGATTTACAAACACGAAAGCCATTATTTATAAGCGTTGATTAGTTACACAATTTCTCTCTATTTGATATAATTGATTTGACATTGAATGGACTAGACATAGTCTCGTTTAAGTAATCACTCTCTAAACAAAAGCATTTTTGATACAAAGTATGTACACTAAAGAGTACTCTAATGAGTTAGTAGGTAGTACTGACATGAGTTCCAAGCTGGCGAGCTTGACCACTGATTCTAGGTAGTAGACACTAAATCTTTGAATACCAAGTATATACATATATATACTTTAATAAAGCATAACTATAAAACATTGTTCCACGTGTTGCTATGTAAATCTCATAACTACACTTGAGCCGGGAGTCGGAGCTGAATCCCGAGCGGCTTGTAGTTCGGATCGCTGTCACGGACTTATGTCATTGTATTGCTAATTCGGAATTTCATTACATTATTATTATTTACTGCTTGTCGAACTAAATACATAATTATATAAGGCCTTAAATTTACTTATTATTTTACAGGAACTAATATAATATTTATTTACTTATTAAATATTTTCTTGTAACTACAAATAGCAACTTTGTACTTGGACCTTATTTTATTTAATTGTCTTTACAGGGTTAAGTGCCTACTTTAACATATTATCTGACACTAATATCAATTAATTTATGCTAATTTTGTATTTACGCATTATTCTGTTTTAATTTTTGCGAACTTCATATTTTATTTAATCTAATTTACGATAACCATTTTTATCTTTACGTTAATTAAGTATTACATCTTTATTAAATAACATATCCAAATGTTTATATCATTGTTTAAAAATATCTCGAAATAAAATCTTTATATTATATATTTAATATACAATATATAAGATTAAATCAAATTAAGTTTTAGAAGCAATTTTGTTTAAGTTACTTATCAACAAAATTTAGCTCTAAATAGATACTGAGTAAGAAGGAAGGAACTTCCACGTTAATTGAAATTTAGATTTATTTGTTACTTTACTTGGAATTATTTTTATTCCTTAAGATCAAAGGATTTGTTTAAAATGTAATTAATTATGTTTTTTAATTTAACAAAACTGCACCTTACTGTTTTGGTACAAATAAATTAACTTAACGATTAAAAAAAATTTATTTATACTTTTATTTCTAAAATGAAAAAGAAATATATGAAAAAATATAACTACAATATCAATTATTTTTTAGAATTTATAACGACCCATTTTTTTGTCAGTATGGTTGACTTGATATAAAACAATAGCAGGCAGTACTATTCTCTAAGAAGTCGCTTTGTTCTTCATCATCATCTTAATTGTTGAATGTCAAAAGTCAACTTATGGTAATATGCAGTTTTGATGAGTGGGATACACACTAATAATATACACACATCAAAAAGTTTACGCAACATGTTCTAATTTGATTTTTTCACATTATGACGTTTTTATTTTATTATGTAAATAATAAATTTAGTCTTATTGATGCAAAAAAAACAATTGTTATTTTCAATAGTTTTTAATAAGATAAATTAACAATTTAGTACTATATCATACGTAGTACAAACGAGGGTACTTAAGCAACTACACTTTTTTACAATAAAATTAAATTGCTATACAAAATTAATTTATTGTAAAAGAATGGGGTAATTTAATACAAAGTGTGGCCTCCTCTGTTGTTTACAATGTATCGGCACCAATTATTCATAGAATCGATGAGTCTGTTTATGTTATCCAGTGGCAAAGGCTTCCAATGGAATTTTAGCAATTCCTTCAGCTGTTGGGTTGTTGTCACGGTATTTAAGTCCTCTAAAGCAAGTCTTTGGAGCATATCCCATGCGAACTTGGGGTCGAAGTCTGGTGATTGTGCAGGCTAAGGCAAAACATAAATCTGTATGCGAACACACATTGTCATGCATTAACGTGAAATCGGCACCAATTATTTATTTATTAAAGGTTTGCTAGCGGATGTTACATACATAATATCTTTACAAATTGTGTGCTAAAACTAGGAACATTTTATGTACACCCATTTGAAAGCAAAATTTTGAAAGTTTAAAAAAATGTATTGGTTTAAAATAAAAAGAAAATATAAATAAATAAAAAAACAAAGAGAATGGAAATAACAAAAACGTCTTAGATGCTACATTACAAAATACTACAAGTTTACACTTATATTAAATATTATTGCAACAATCTTTAACAAGTTTGCGAAAAGTGCTAGGTCCGTACTGATATCTAGTAATCCACTAAGCCCATTGTATACATTTTTACATAATCGTGGTATTGGTAAATTTTGTGCAAAAACAGTTCTGTAAAGAGGTGGTACTAAGAGCGTAAATCAGTTTTCGAGGATATCTATAGGACACTCCGAACTTAATTTTAGACTGTAAGTTTGGGCAGTCTTTTTTATTTCGAAGTAGTTTGTATAGGGACATAAGGTCTCTTCTTCGGTCTCTTCTTTGTTCTAAACTACTAATTTTAAAGTATTTTATAAGATGGTAAAGATTTGTGAACTCTTGCTTGATATGAAATGTTGGTTGGATATATTAAATGGTTTGTGCAAATAGACCGACATAAGGCCTTAGAATATTCCCAAAGTAACGCGTTCAGTATTCATTTACAAAACGAGCTTAGTTCGTCTGTTCTTCATTATACCCGCCCATACCATAACTGTTGAGCCGCTGTATGGATGAACTTAACGCACCTTAGTCTTTCAGAGTTTCCGGGACGAGGTTACACCTTTAACCTTCTTGTATCAGGCCTAAGCTCATATCGAGACTCATCGTAAAATAACATTTTAACCCATTGCTATTGGGTCCATGTCATGTGTTCCCTACACCATTTATTTCGGTGAGCGCAATTTACGTAATGTATAGTTGAGCATCTTATTGGGCGTCGTGCTCGTAAGCATGGGTGCTGCTCAGCGGGATCTCCTGTGTTAGTGTAACGCCGGCAAATAACGCTTCCGTTGACACCAAAATGACCTGAGCTCGATTTCTTTCCACTTGTAACATCCTCTCAGCTTTTGCATTTCATCTGCGGTCAAATGACGTCTCCCCATAACATAAATTTGTAACGTGATGCATTTTGCTTAGACATTTTTCATAAGTGTATTTTTTATTAAACGTTTTAATAATTATTAATGTCAATATCGCTTATCACTTTCTGACGTCTTAAGATCATTTTCTGCGGTGAATTTCGAGTTTGTTCTATAAGAACAGTTGTAAAATTAGCCGTATTAACTAAATTGAATTTTTCCCGAAACTTGTAATACTTAGAAATGTTTTTAATACAATCATTTACATCGTTCGATGTTCAGTGATGTGGTAAATAAATAGTGTCTATTCCCATCTATTCTATTCTTCCGATACAATAGTCACGCTGAAGATGTGCTCTTCTTCCGATATATGAGTATAAAATAATATCCACGTATCTCCTTACAGTCGACTTGTGTTGCAATTTTATAGAAATACTATAATATAACTGATAATAAAATAAAATTGCAAATAGAGGATTAATTACTTCTAACAATACAATAGATATTTATAGACCTAGTCAGAGCTGGATTTGAGGTCTGGAGGCCCTTTTTTTAACGCTGGAAAAACGCGATACGCATTTCCCCCACGGGAACAGCGGCGGATGGGGAACGTGGGGCTGGCCGGTGTCCAAGGCGCCGAGTGCGCCTCGAACATTAGAATACCCACTAAAAAACCAGCGGTACCCTTTCCGTCTTAACGAGGAGCGCCACGGGATCGCTTTCGCATGCTACCATGACGCAGGTCAGAAGGCTCTGAGGCCCTAATTATTTTCCAAATAAATTGTTGTTCTTTTTCTTTTTTTTTCCAGGTTTTCATTGTTTATGCGCAAACCATAAACTGTCAAAAAGTATAATTTATATATTTAATATAGAAGCATTACACTTGCTTATTGACTATCAAAAATCCACCACTGGTTTGGAAATAAACACATCAGGCCTGAGAGGAACCGACGAAAGAAACGCAACACAATTTTTTAAACACATTTATTGTGATTATAGGTATATACAATAATAATGTATAATTTTGTTTCAATCTCATAATCCGATAGGACGGCAGTCAGACACCCACTTTATTTGCTTACCTAGGCTCGGGAGTGCACTGTCCACCCCTGGATAACTAAATTTCTCGATATAAAAATCTAATAACATTTTATTGGCCCGACTCAGTATTTGAATCTAAGACCTCGGGATCTACAGCCTTATTAGCTGGCGATTAAACCAATAAGATAGTTTAGACTAAACGTAAATACATAATGCTGACTAAACGTAAATATATGATGCTGGTTTTCTTTTATGATACATAGAAAAAAAAGTCTAATGTATATTTTGGTCATAGTTAGAAAATGTATACAACCAGTTTTAAAAGCTTTGCCATTTAAAAAACTAATAAATATAAACTTCAAGTAAAGTCACCCTTCAATTAAGAATAATTATAATTAAAGCAATTAACTTACTTTGGCCTTCACTTGTAAATTATTCATAATTATACAAATAATTGAAGCTAGGTAAAATTTTGAAATTGGAGTTTGTGTGTTTGGAGCTTTAATTATGGTAAAGTTTTTGGTTAAATTATTCCAAAATTTGAATAAAATTTAATTCACAATGTAATTTAAAGTATAAGCTATTAAATTAAAGAAAATAAAATAACGCTGACGCAATGTTCATATTTGTTTTTTGTATGTAATCACATTTACGAGATATATTTACTTGGCGGTAGGGTTTTGTGCAAGCTCGTCTGGGTAAGTACCATCCATTCATCCGATATTCTACTGCTAAAGTGTTGCGTTCCGGTTGGAAGGGTAAGTGAGCCAGTGTAACTACAGGCACAAGGTACATAACATCTTAGTTCCCGAGATTGGAGGTGCATTGGCGACTTAAGAAATGGTTAATATTGATTGCATCGATAATGTATAAGGACTGTGGTGACCACTTACCGTCAGCTATACCAGAAAAAAACCGACATGACCGAGAAGAGTTTCAGTTCAAAGTCTTTCGTGCTTTCCAGGGCACGAGAGTTTACACACTTCCAACTTCCAGACTTCAGGCTACTACTAAGAATTTTCGACAGAAACACCTAATAAAAATTTAAAACTGTTATATTATGATGTTTGAATAAAATATATGAAAAGTAGAAAAAAGTAACTGACTTTAAATATAAGTATATAACTCAATTGTATTTTATATTAACAAATCATTACCTAACTAATATTTTTTTTTATATTAAACAGTGCTTACATACCAGTTACTATTATTAATATTAGCAAATTCATAATTTATTCTAATGTTTTGTTAGATCACTATGTCTTGTGGGTGATTCTCTAAATTACTTCTAAACAAAGTTTAGCTCTACGTAGGTACTCATAAGAAGGTGGAAGTTTACACGTTAATTGAAATTGAGATTTATGTCTTACGGTGTTATGTAATATAATTTCCTTTTCAGGAACATATTTTTGTCTCTTAGCAAATTAATTAAATTGATTTCAGTATTTTTTTAAGCCGTACACTTAACCTGATTTTATTGAATATTAATTAAATCTGTCTTAAAATTTAAAACAAACCATTGTAAGTCTGAAAATAGGTTATGTACGTAATACTTTACATACATGTATGTTGATCGTAACTTGTACACCTGTGTATACCGTCACTAGTAAATTTTCTCTGTCCTAAAGCTGCCTGAAAGCGATCGTTCTTATGCGATAAGGTCGCTTTCTGTAACATCTGTTATTTTGTTTTGCTGTATCTATTTTATCTTAGGTTACAATATATTTTATTATTATTATTATAACCCGGCCGCAAATCCCATGTCAGACCGATAAAAAGTTATTGAGATTTTCTGACAAAAAATAGCAGTAGCAGCCCAGAGCCTGGAAGTTGGAAGTGTGAGTACTCCTATGCCTCGGAAAGCACGTTAAGCCGTTTGTCCTGTGCCTGAACTCTTTCCAGTTGCGTCGGATCCCATCGGATTATAAGAGTGAGGGAATAGGTGCATGTGTGTCTGCGCGTACACTTGTGCACTATAATATGTACTGGCTAATCTCTCTTGAGATTGGTCGCCCTGGCCGGAATCGGTCTGGTGGATCATCCTCATTTATATTTATTTATTAGCTTGTATGGTGAAATGGAATGGAATGCCGTAATCCTAAAAAAAACTCTAGTCCAATGTGAAAAATACTTCATGTATTTGACAGGTTGCTTACTGAAAATAAAGACGTTATAGGCTATTCAACTTCACGCTACAACCCTTAGGAGCGGAGCGTAACCAGAGCGTTGTCCATAAATGTCAAACAACCTAGAAAAGTATAAATAATGTCCTCCAGACCAATTTCAGCTACGTCGAACGGTTAGAAAAGTATTGTGGGATTTCATTGTATATTAATCTACACCTTGTGTAATTATATAAAGATGTGTAGACCAGGGATGTAGGTCAGCCACCTCGTCGTGGTGCACGGTTCAATTTTTTCTTTAAGTATTTTCTGTATTTGACATTCAACGTCTATTTATATAATCAATTAAAGTAATCCTAACACATAGGTACCTACAATACACAGAGATGAAGAAGCACGAGAAATATTGAATTTAGTATTGCAGCTTGGCCTTGCGCCAGGCGCATGCATACTGATGCGCCAACTTTTGAACCGCTTGCGTTAATTCAAGTTGTAGCTGCCAAACTGTTGCCTTATACGATCAAACAGTTTTAATGAGGGATTTAGAGCCTTCAAATTTTATACTTAGCAATATAATTATATGAAAGTGAAAGACGGACGGACTTTCCGTTAATGTTCCACTGCTTGCCAAAGGCCACTTCGCTTCTAAAGGAGAAACGTTAGCTTATTTCACTATGCTGTTTCAGGGCAGGAAACACAGGTGGCAGAATTTCATTTGACACTTGACATGCCTGTTTCCTTACGATATGTTTTTTTTATTATGAAGTAATTATATAAAAAAAGTTTGAGATGGGCCTGTGGTTAAAAAGCGTGAATATTAACCAATGATTGCGGGATCACACCCACGCAAGCTACACTGAATTTTCTTGTGCTTAATTTGTGTTTATAATTCATCTCGAGCTGGGTGAAGAAGAAACATCGTGGGGAAACCTGCATGTCTTTTATGAACTGAAATTTCCTATCAGAGAGCCAATTTGGTTTTCGCAACTCTCGTTCCACTGATGAAGCTGTTCTTCATTTATCATCTAAAATAACCGCGTACCTAGATAATAAAGAGAAATGTCTGGGAATTTTCCTAGATCTACAGAAAGCATTTGATACAATATCCATTCCGATTCTACTAACTCGTCTTGAGAAAATTGGAATACGCGGTAATGTTCTTCGGTGGTTTCAGGAATATCTAACCGATCGTAGGCAGCGCGTGAGAGTCGACAACTATACAAGTAACAAATAAAATTACCTACGGTGTTCCCCAAGGAAATACACTAGGCCCAACGCTATTTTATATCAACGGACTATGCAATACCAGACTAAAAGGTGGTGATATACAAATGTTTGCTGTAGAACAAATGTAAAACATGTATAATGTAAAACAGCAATACTTGATATTGTTGTGTTCCGGCTTGAAGGGTGAGTGAGCCAGTGTAATTACAGGCACAAGGGACATAAAATCTTAGTTTCCAAGGTTGGTGGCGCATTGGCTATAAGCGATGGTTGACATTTCTTACAATGCCAATGTCTAAGGGCGTTTGGTAACCACTTACCATCAGGTGGCCCATATGCTCGTCCACCTTCCTATTCTATAAAAAAAAAAAAAAAAAAAAAAAAAAAAAAAAAAAAAAAAAAAAAAAAAAAAAAAAAAAAAAAAAAAAGAGAAAGTCATTCTATTTCATGGACCTACGTGGGCAGATGTGCACCATCTGGTAGAAAATGGACTTTCTACTATTATTTTTTGGCTGGAGGGTAACCTATTAACACTTATACTATGTACACTCATACATATCCATGTAATAGAATCGACAACGTATCAGGCCCGCATTGTATATGTACAAGTGTATCAGAGTATCAGACATCAAATACTTGGGAATAATTATAGATGAAACACTTAGTTGAATAAAGCACATAGCATCAGTTTCCAAAAGAATAAGAAAATTAATGTACATTTTTAAAACGCTCAGGCATATTGCGGATATTCCCCTCTTAATAAGAACGTATAAAGCTCTAGCAGAATGTATACTTACGTATTGTATTTTTCATAGGGTGGTGCTGCCAAAACCCATATGTTAATGGCTGAGCGTGCCCAACGAGCATTACTTAAAGTAATTATGTATTTACCATTCCGATATTCAACAAAAAAGGTTTACGAGAAGGCTTACGTTTTAACTGTGAGAAAAGTTTTTGTACACCTATGTATACAAAAATACCATAAAACAGTTGTCCCAGTAAATTTGCATAGCAACAATATAAAAGTCTTGCACCTAGATTTTATAAAAATTAAAGAATAAAGGACAATAATAACTACCAATTAAAAGACAAAACTAAAATATGGTTAAAACAACTTAATTATGAAGACGTTGAGAAACTATTAACTACTTGATAAATGAACATCCACATCACACTCAAATATTGCACACACACATTTACAAACTCACGCACACACCGTTTGGATTAACTTACAATAATTAGTAATAAGACAATTTGTAATACATCGTAATATTTTAATGGGAAGAAACAGTTCATTATAAAATTATAAATAAAAATTATACTGAAATTCTGCCATATATTTATCCACCAACCAGCGTTGGAGAAGCGTAGTGGAATAAACTCCAAACCATCTCAAAAGGGAAAGGAGGCCTTAACTTATCAGTATAGGGATATTTACAGGCTGCTACTTTACTTTTTTATATAAACTTTGTTACAATGTAAATAAAAAATGTTCTAACGAACTTTTAAATATAACTTTACGATAAATATGATCAATTTTAGTTATATGGTTGGGGATTCTTTGGAAATAATTTAAACAACATTTATGAAAGTATGCGGATGAATAACGGTAGTAATATTATAATGATACGGGCTTATCCTTGTAACGCCATTTCGCGTATCTTGACCGTCTAGGGGCGAACTAAAAGCAAGCAGGTATTTATGATTTTTAATCTTTTGTTTTTATTGCAATAGTATGTTTTTTCTTTGTTATGATTAATTCAATGTTTTAGTACGTATTGTTAGATATGTAAATTCGAACAATTCGATTTGCAATGGTATCATCATTGATCTTTCAGAAGATTACAATCATGAAATAACTATTTGATACAAAAAATCGGCGTTTCTCATAAACCTTGTTAAGTTGTTATCTCTCTTTCTTACATCATATATTTGACAATCAAGAGAAGAAGACAACATTGTTTAACTTATCATTTTCTAAACAATATTTATAGCTTAAGCAATATATACTTTTTGTATACTTTGCTTAAGTTAGTTTTATTAACGTCATATTAAAATAGATTAACTTTTAAGAATCGATGATAAATCATAAGTTTTACTCGTAATATTGAATGATAATAATATACATATCTTTTATTGCACATAATTTGATTAAAATATTAAGATTGGATAGATTTTACAGCAATATACTGTTGACGTTAAAGTTCATTAAAAATAATTCTTTTCTACATTTTATTATTCACTACTATAGGAAGACATTCATTAAAGTTCTAAAAAGTGTTGACTTATCTACATAAATAAACGTTGAATAAAAGACATCGTTTCCTTTCAATTTCATTGCTGAGATGAAAAGTCTTCAAAGAACAAAGACATTAAAAAAAAGCTTTTCTGACGCGTGCCAGCAATTATAATATCAAAAGAATTTGCTTTCAGACCATTATGATATTCTTTGCAATAAAATGTATAAAAAATTTCATATACTCTATTCAAAAGGTTCTAAACTTATTCAAATCTAAGATAATTCAATAGTTCAGGCGTATTCTTAAATATTTCATATTACCATAAATAGTTCTTGTAATGTAACCATTTATTTTTATAAATCTGATCTCAATAATCACTGATGTTACAAGTATATGAAGTTTAGAAGGTTATTTAACGCAAAAAATATTTTTTTGAAACCGTCGCCTTAAAACCTAACAATAGCACGATCGCCAATTCATTCATCACATATAGTACCGCTAAACACAAAATACTTAGTATCGTTATGTTCCGGTTTGAAGAATGAGTGTGCTAGTACAACTACAGGCACAAGGGACATAACATCTTAGTTTTCAAGGTTGAGTCGCATTGGTGATATAACGAATGGTTAAACTTTCTTACGCTGCCAATGTCTATGGGCCGTGATACTGATTACGTAAAAATTATTTATTAGTAAACACATTATCCGTGTATTAATGATATATTTTTCTGTCGGCTAATCTCATTGTGCACTTATCATTGGATAAAGCAAATTGGGTGATTTCAAATCTGCAAATCACATCGATTTGTAATTTTTGATCGTCACTATGTTGGGATAATTGTTATATATTTTATGTTTACGACTACTCATTCAAGCTAAGCTATACATAATAATGCCAAATATAGAGTTGTCGCCTCACTTATCATTTGTATTAAGCTAATTTCGTTCCCTCATTTTGCACATTTTCATTATCTAATATTAATAAGTTGTATGATTATTATTTGTATTTTTAGAAACTGTTAACTAATAATTTAAAAAAGTAAACGAAGCACAATGAAAATAATAATTTAATTTTATAACAAATTAATACAGATTTCAATATTAAATAGAAATTACAAAACTTCGATAGACTTTCGAAAAGTAACTGTACTATCGAGCGAACACCAACAAAATATATTCGTTAAGTGTCAGCCGGTTGGTTTTATACTGTTATGGAGGGGATGAGGCATCAGGTGATCAGGTGATTCAGCGCGCTCCCAACAGTATAATCACATGTGTCCAATAAAGTGATTCAAAACAACAAAAACGTTTTTTTATCATTGAATAATGTCAAAGACTTATTTCAGATTTCTCTAGAAATCTTGTTCTAGAGAAATATGAAATAAGTGTTTGTGGTCTCTTCATATTCTTGTCTCGCGTCACGTTAAAATGTTAGTCATGATTAATATCAATAACGATAAGGTGAGACATCGTTCACGTAAGTAACAATCATATAAATAATTTTACTATGCGCCTTTCTTTGTTTAACTTCTTTGCTTACCATCTTTGTGCTTCAATTAATGGTTCAATATAATATTTATTTTTCAATTTATATAAGTTACTTTGTATTTAATTCGATGCTATTTATATAAATTATACGATCAGATTTATTCATATTTACAAAATAAATAAATATTTACATAAAATCTTGGCGAGTGGTTTACTTAGAGTCGTAAATATACTCTTAGTAATAAATCATTTCCTTCCGTATTCCTCACGGTAATGTGCATAATATTCTCTGTTCATCTAGTTTTTTAAAAATATACTTTTAATATTATAGTCTATATTTACTACTATTTTATATATTTTTAGTCGTAAGTATTTTCTATACTAAATCTATGTGAAGTGTCTATATTATTTGTGTAGAAATTTAATTAAAAAATATACACTATTTATTAATGAAATTTTTTAACTAACGTATTGTTTACATTTTTCTTTGTTTATATTTCGATTGATATTATACCTACCGAAAATGATGCACCATAATTTTCTTTAAAAATTGTAATAATTTCTCACGTTAGTGACTTATTGAAATATGTCTATAAACCTAAAATCTAATGAAAACGACTTACAATGTTCCTATAAACACGACCACTCACAAATATATTTAATATTTAATATCCTGGGACATTATTCACACACGGCCATCTGATCTCAAACTAAGCAGAGCTTGTGCTATGGAAACTAGACAACTGATATACTACATATACTACTTTTCTTTCGTAAATACATGATTATATATTTTACACCCAGACTCAGGACAAACAGATATGTTCATGCACACAAATGTCTGTCCTGGTTGGGAATCGAACCCACAATCTTCGGCGTGAAAGGCAAGTATCTTCCAACCACGCTAACCTGCCTGTTAAATCGTTAATAAGTTGTAATTTAGTAGTTTGTCGTAATTTAACAGGGAAAAATTAAATTAAAATATAACTTAGCTTATCAATACGAACATATATTTTTCTTCTTTAAGAAAAGGTTGGTTCACAATTCGATTGTCTTTGTTACGTTTGTTACCTCAGAACTCCGTCACTTATTGATATTTTAAGAAGATAAGTTTTTGTCTGTTTGTTAATAAATAACTAACTTCGAACTAGACTTGACAATATATCATTTGTCACAATATAAAATAATCAATGGTATTCGTTATATATTCCTAATGCGTTTTAAATGTTAACAACTTTTTATTGCAACTTCGGATATTAATAATGAAGTGTAATATTACTGTTTTATAATTAGAGTGGATAATAATCAAATTCTTTTTATTATATGATATAGCAGAGGTATTAGAAATAACATAAATATACATATCAAATCAATCTAAATATTTTTTATTTTTACTCCTTCTGTCATTGAAATATATTACAAAACACGTTTTGTTAAAATGGTTTTTCTTTTGCCTTTTTACGTTTCCTTTCAGTCATCGTTCTCTTGCCCTTATCTTATTTTGTTTGAGGCCGGCATGGCGTGTTTTAAAACACAACGAGAAAAAGGAATTGACAGAATTTTACGGCCTTCTAGTGCATAGATGTCAAATCTCTGAAAACGTTTTTTTTTATTGTGGGTTAGTTTGCCATTGCTGTAAATGCTAATGGTATTAATATATGCGGTCTACACGAAAATTTCCTTTCTTCGGATTTTATACATCATCGCATTGAGATGAGATTCCCTATTCAACTTTTTCGGGAAACACACTTTTTACCGTTTAGGGTATCAAAACGACCTTTTATATATTGTTTTACTTAGTTACCTTTAATAATTCACACCAGGTAATGCGGCATTTTGTTGAAATAATAACTCAAAATCCTTAATTCATAGCTTTAATTAAGATGAATGTATATTTAAGAGGGAATGTATTGGAAATAAATTAACCATAACGAATCGTTTATGTCGTAGTATTATCCTAAACGAAATGGGTATTAATTACATCCATTTTATTTTTACTATAGATACCATATATACTATATATTAGATAAACTCGCGTCGTTTTCAGACACCATTATTATATATTAATGCCATTATTTTAGGCTAAAATCTTATTATTACAGAAAAATACATCTAAGTCACTTCTGGATAATGTACCTTTGTAATGGGTGAAGACAATAAAATTGGTTAGTACTTTCAAAGTTTATATATTATCTTTATAATATTAGTATATAACTAAAGATAAATATTGATTAATTGATTAATATATTGGTAAAAATATTTATATACTATATGGTTACACCTTAATGTTTAAGAAAAAATAATATTTAATAATTAAAATTTACAATAATTGTCGTAATTATAATCATTCATTACGAATGAATTGAAATGAAATGAATTAATGTAAAATCTTATTCACAGTTTTAATTAAGTAGCCTACTTGAGTGATGATTCACAGTAGATATGAAATTAATCGAAAATATACAATAAGTTGCTTATAATTTTATATATTTAAAGTACATTGTGTTTATAATGTGAACTGAAGAGTATTCGCTGTAGTGACAATTTTAAATACAAATTTGTTGGCTCCATAAGCTGATCTAAGTAATAAGTGCATTTGCTGGTGGTTTTGAAGTGGTACTGGGCAAGGGTTGAAACTCTATTTAATTATACGTCAGAGATAGTTAATTAGTTGATCATTTTTTGCTTAACAACAACGTAAAGCGCTTTAGGCAAAAAAACAATTATTTTTTCAATGGATGATAGATAAGACGATGCCAGTTACTTCGACCTAAAGCATTCGTGGATCACTTCCCATAAATTTCAATATACTCGTATAATCTAATATAATCTAATATAATCTTAAAATAATATTAAAATTATAATATTAATGATTAAGCAATGTTTGGAATATAGGATGCCTTCCAGGTGGACTTGTGACCCAAAGATGGTGTATAAGGTTGAGAATCAGAAGCTGTGGCGCAATTTGAGAGAGGCCTATAAGCAGCCTTGTATCTATAATTACACAGGTTCACTCACTTTTCAAACCACTTTTTTCACTTTACATGGGCTTGCACAAAGCTCTACCATAAATTCATAAAATTCGGCAAACTTGTTACGACTAAGTAAATGTGTATTAAAAATAACTTAATTTCTAAGAAATTATTTACATCTGATATAATAAATAGGTAAAAACGACAGTCTAAATTCGAAGAATTTGATTTCCGGTAAGTATAATTGCAGAAGGTATTATTTAGACAGTTTTATAATCATACAATTTCCAAAAATCGTAAATTTTATGACTAAGCGTGACAAGTAATTGTTTATGTTATATTATAGTATATTTATTAATTATTATAACTGATTATGAGAAGTTAAGCGATAAGATAGATAAAGTTGTAGTTCAGTATAATATATAAACACGCAACATTTATTTTTAATCAGTTTTCTATCGAGTACACGTCGAAAAAAGGTATGTATAAAAAATATTGTGACTAAATCAAATTTATTTATTTATTTATTTATTTATGTGCTTAATAAAATTATATTTAAAGTAGGACCTAAATTGGTTATAAGATATAAAATTTGTTTCAGTTTACCAATCATGAAGACGATATTTGCATTAATTGCGCTTGTTGCTGTAGTGATTGCTCATCCTTTGCCTCTGGTACAAATTAAAGTTAATGTTTATCCTATCGAGGTACCTAAACCAGATGATAGTCAACCGGAGCCAGAACTGGAGCCCATCATTTTCCCAGGGCCAATGCCTGAGCCAGTATTAGTACCGGAACCCGTAGAAAATCAGCCTGAGCCTGTTTTAGTTCCTGAGCCTGAACCATCGCCAGTTGTCATTCCTGAACCGAATCCTGAGCCAGTCTTAGTACCGGAACCCGTAGAAAATCAGCCTGAGCCTGTTTTAGTTCCTGAGCCTGAACCATCGCCAGTTGACATTCCAGAACCGAATCCTGAGCCAGTCTTAGTACCGGAACCCGTAGAAAATCAGCCTGAGCCTGTTTTAGTTCCTGAGCCTGAACCATCGCCAGTTCTCATTCCAGAACCGAATCCTGAGCCAGTCTTAGTGCCGGAACCCGTAGAAAATCAGCCTGAGCCTGTTTTAGTTCCTGAGCCTGAACAATCGCCAGTTCTCATTCCAGAACCGAATCCTGAGCCAATCTTAGTGCCGGAACCCGTAGAAAATCAGCCTGAGCCTGTTTTAGTTCCTGAGCCTGAACCATCGCCAGTTGACATTCCAGAACCGAATCCTGAGCCAGTCTTAGTACCGGAACCCGTAGAAAATCAGCCTGAGCCTGTTTTAGTGCCTGAGCCTGAACCATCGCCAGTTGATATTCCAGAACCGAATCCTGAGCCAGTCTTAGTACCGGAACCCGTAGAAAATCTGCCTGAGCCTGTTTTAGTTCCTGAGCCTGAACCTTCTGCTGCTGATTCTGATGATATGTACTGGTAGTAATCTTTGAGCCCATATTAAATCTATTAATCTGTCTGAAAATTGTAAGTCATTTTTCAAACAGTAGTTCCGAAGTCCATTTTCACCTTACTTTCTACTTTTATTATAATAATAACAAAAGTCAAAAATATTTACGGCTTAAAAATATTTCAATTAGAAAAATACTGGTAAAAATTTAAAATAAACTTATGAATAAAACACATGTTAATAATTTTATTTCTAAATTTGTCTTGTGGGGCGTTATACAAACATAATTAAGAAACGGACAAACCGTTATCATTTCTTTATTATTCGATTAATATATATTATTTCTAAATCTATCGAATATTCATTTCTAAATCTATCGAAATCTAAATTCATTTCTAAATCTATCGAAAAATAAAGTATTACAATACCAATCGTTTTACGATTGGTATTGTAATACTTTATTTTATTTCAACAAAGATAAAAATGTATAAAAATTTGCTAAGAAGATGTACCGAAGCGCTGGTCAATAGCAATATCCACCGTTGTAAAGAAGTACATACCTGCGTCTCGATAACTACGTCCATAAATCTTTACGACTTCCACGAAGAGTTTTCTCTAGCGCATTCTCTTAGAAACTTAGTGAATTTGTTGAGAAATCTAAACAGTATAATACATAGCAACATGACTATAATCCCTAGTTTTTCAAATAAATGTATTAGAGGCACTTAACAGTACAGTAACAGCCTGTTAATGTCCCGCTGCTGGGCTAAGGCCTCCTCTCCCTTTTGAGGAGAAGGTTTGGAGCTTATTCCACCATGCTGCTCCAATGCGGGTTGGTAGAATACACATGTGGCATAATTTCAATGAAATTAGACACATGCAGGTTTTCTGTTGTTTTCCTTCACCGTCAAGCACGAGATGAATTATAAACAAAAATTAAGCACATGAAAATTCAGTGGTGCGTGTTGGTTAGTTCGCTGAAATATTAATTAAAGAAGAACAATCATTATATAAACAAATGCATTTTAATGGCACACGTCAGCTTAATTCTATGAATGTACACCAAAATTATAACGTTTCTATTTATCTTATTTCACTAAATGGAAATAAATTCGAGTCAATTGGTTGAAATAGACGATTGAAAAGTATTGCATAGGTGCAGTATTGAAATCTTCTCAGTGCGCCTTATCAAAGTTTGCGTGTAAAAGAATTGAGTTGTATATATACATATAAATACAAAATGTCTGGGTGTTTATGTTTAATATTTCAAAGTTTTGCAATGAGAAAATATGTAAATTGAACAGCTACCAGGACTCAATCGACTCAGTTTGATGGAGCGTGTATGTCGTCATACAGGTTGAATTAATGCTAGAACTATTATAGTAAAAGTATTTAAAAAATATCTAGAATAAGTTAAATTCATTTCAGTATCGTTTCTTTGCTCTTAAATATTTTATATGTAGCCTTTATATATATATATATATATATATATATATATATATATATATATATATATAATATATAAAATATATATATATATATATATATATATATATATATATATATATATATATATAATATAATTATGATTGCCTCGTTGGTCTAGTGGCTTGATGTAAGGCCGCAGATCTGGAGGTCCTGGGTTCAATTACCAGTTCGGGCCAGTAAAAAGTTATTGGGTTTCTCTGTCAGAAAATTCTGAGTAGCAGCCCGGAGTCTTGAAATTGGAAGTGTGTACTCTCCCGTGCCTCGGACAGCACGTAAAGCCGTTGGTCCTGCGCCTGAACTCTTTCCGGTCGTGTCAGATTGGCGTCCCCTCGGATTATGAGAGTTAGGAAATAGAGAGTACACCTGTGTTTGCGCAAACACTTGTGCACTATAATATCTCCTGCGTAGTTGGCTAATCTCTCTTGACATTGGCCGCCGTGGCCGAAATCGGTCTGGAGGACATTACTATTATTAAAAATTTACTTTTTAGTTTTAAAATTAAATACAATTTTTTAATTTGTAAAGGAATGAAAAAAAAATATTAACACTATATATATATTTAACCGGTAAGCTACTTCGCATTAAATGAAATTGTAATGAGATCTCCTAAACTATACGCCCGCTTTACTTGTTTGTTACAGTTACACCTTTCCCGACGTAGACGCTTACTAAGGACGGATTTTACGTAAATCCTATCCAAAATACATTTGTCGTATCATCTATCCATGCGAAGTCGGGACGATTAGTTATTATTTGTATGTAATATAAATGTTACGTATGTAACAGTGTTGTTGTAAAAGCTGTAATACTATAATTTCAATAATTACACAGGTTTAAACTTTATTACTCCACTTTTGAAGTACAGAAATGGGTGGATGTGACGAAAAATTCGAATCGACTAGAAAACTAGACTAAAGCAAAGGCTTTATATAGATATAAAGCCTTTGCTATAGGATAGCTATATAAAAAAAATTTAATCACTCCGGGCTTTGAACGCAGAACCTGATTTTGGATTGGGTTATAGCTAGCCACGAAAGCGGCATTCCAAGTTTAGTTCATATATAACGTTTGAATCATCTCATTTTGGATAGAAGAATAGAATAGAAGAAGAGTGCTATAAATAAATTACATAAATCCAGTAAATATTTGGGTTATTATAGTCCAATGAGTGTGCAAAGATGGTCTTCCAGCTATCTCTACCAGACAAACATTGATTAGATGATTTTTGAACAAATAAAGAGTATGTGTAATAAAAATCCTACATAAAATATAAATACTGTAATGATTATATTTATATAATATATATATATATATATATATATATATATATATATATATATATATATATATATATATATATATATATATATAAACAAACACATACGATACTACATATTCATACGACACGTATAAAGTGTAGTTTTTATCTAATGATAAAATATATTTGTTTTAGTTATGACAGTTAAGACAAAATCGCATTATTTCAACATATAGATTTTTGAGCGCTTCTATACTTCATCGTGTATTCTGATTTTCCAAGCGAATATTTGGCCAACAAATATTTTGCTAATTTTAAATATGGTTTATTTGGCAAGCACCTTGCCAATGGTTAGCATGACTAAAAAATATGTTAATATTATTGTTTTATATATTTATTAAAAAATAAAAACCAAATTTCACTTGAAATATGATTCAAAATAATTGTACTAATACTATGTATAAACATAAGTGTAGAAAGTCACTACCTCTGAACTAAGAAGAACTACTTTCAGCAAGAAAGAACCAATTTCCACAGAAATTACATAAAAATCAACAGTTTATTAAGATAAATATAACATATTTCATTACATCGAACTCAGGGTCTAGTTACAAAATAACATGATATTATTTTTGTTAAAATGTATCATCCGACTTGTTTATTGTATTGAGTTATCAGAGAAAACTATCATTTATGCTGTAGGAATAAGTTATCGACGGTCTTGGCTCAATTTCTCCAATCAACAAATAAAAAAAAACAACAACAATAACTCGCAACGACCTCACTACATTCGTGACTTTACAATTTCGAATAACTTCTAAATTCAATTTGTAGTTGGCGAATGTTGCAATGGGGCTATGAACCATAGTTTCGAATGTTATTTCATACTTTTCTATTTTATATCACCATTCATAGCGTATTCATTTATAATTGTTAACATGTTTCCTTAGTACTACTATGATGATATTATATTAAAGTTGGATAAAATTGAGTGAAAATCGTTAGATAAATCTTTTTGAAATAATTACCACGCTTACAAACATGGAGACGCAATTAAGCTATTCAAATTTACAATACAGAATAATCAAAATAATTTTACAAAAACAACGATTAAATAATCTAGATATATGACATGGTTTACTTAGTAACAATAAAACTTAATCATCACATTAAATCATTATTACTTTGTCTGTGCATGAAATGGGTTAACCATTTATTTGGCGTGGGGCAAAGTGTGTTTACAAACGGCTGTTGCCAATCTTCCTAGGTTATGCTTTTGCTTGTATGTTGATTTACCTTTTGGTATATGGACGTGCTAAGTCTTGATTGTGTTGAAAGATACATTTCGAATATATTCACACAAAATTATTTTCACAATTTGGCTTTATTCTAATTTGCAGAAACAAAAATTAGTATAAAACATAGAAATGCAGTTTTGTTAAAATTTATGGTAATCGAAACTATATTCAACAGCCGGAAGAAGAGATATTATATATAAAAAAAATTATAGTGCTTTCTGCAGAGCAGCTAGGGTGAGTAAAAAGTTTAAGTTCTTCTTGCATACAAAGTAGCGCTGTGATGCAGTTTTCATGAAACTTCAAGAAATCATCTAGATTGCATTTTAATACGGTCAGCAGCGTAAATACTTACGATTATTATTTTTATATATTTTCTTATTTTTCATTGAAAATAAATATTAATATGTAACTTTTCGGTCACTTTTAACAGAGTTGCGTATCGAACATTTTACGAATTTAATAAGCAATTGTCAAAGACGTTTACATGTAAAATAATCATTTTCGTTAGAGCTTTCAAAGAGAAGTTGCGTACCAGTTTATTTTTTTTATAACAGTTTTTTAATTGTGATTTTTCCTTTTCTTTTCTTTCTTTTCAATAATATAAGTTTAATTCCCCTCTTTTCAAAATAAATAATAAAAAAGTCGCCAATATTTATGTATTTATAAAGATTTTTTGCATACATTCAAATATGTAGTTGATATGATTTTGTAAAATACCGATATTTGTGTGAATTAGGAAGACAAATTATTCAAAATAAAGTGAGTAATTTGAATGTGAAGTGAAAAATGTTCGTCTCAGAGCGCGCGTCACACGGCTTTCATTCCCTCATCTATCTTCTTTGATGCTGACTGTTTGAATTGTAAAATATATAAATTATTTGCTTTTTAAAGCATGAAATTTTTAGAATCACGCAAATTGAATGAGATGTTTTTTTTATGTTATAGACAGGCGAACGGGCAAATGGGACACCTGATGGTAAGTGGTCACCGTCACCCATAGACATTGGCGATAAGAAACAATAACCGTTGTTACATCGTACCAACCTTATAAACTATTATGTTATGTCGTTCGTGCCTGTAGTTGCACTGGCTAACTTACTCTTAAAACCGAAACGCAACAATATCAAGCATTGCTGCAGATATCAAGTTTAGCTGCGGAATAAATGATGAGTGAGTTGTACCTAAACGGGTACCAAAGCCCAACAAGCCCTACCACCAAGAAAAGGGATAATAAACATAATAATTATAAAGATAAAAAATAAAAAATTAAATGATTCTATGCAGAAACTTATAGGAACAATGGTGATTTTTTTCTGACTATCAACGAGGTAGTCGTAAAATAAATGTATTACTTATTTTCACTGTTAGACTTTCGTCTTACTCTAAAAACGTTATTTGTCGTGGTGTGCTAACAAGAATATTACTATGAACGGATCGATCGGCTTAGAAGTGTAATATTTGGAGATACAAAAACTTGCAATAAATCATTATTTATATAGATATATAGATAAGATAGGTAAATTAACACACAGCAGAACTTGTAGCTATAATGTTATTATATCATGCAACCTGAAGACCTGTTTTTTTCAGCCTTTTGCCGTCCACTGCTGGACGAAAGCCTCCCCCATAGAACGCCATGGGGGAGGCTTTCGTATAAAAAATATAAACCTATGACGTAATATAAAATTATAACAATTATTATTATTTTCAACTACATTCCTTAGATTATGAGTTAGATCATCCAGTTATGACAGGATCGCTAAAGTCAATATTCTATATTATATACAAAGTTAAATGTTTATATGTTTGTTCTCTATGCGTCCTAATTGATCCTATTGTAATTTTTTTTTCGGTCATCTTGTTTAAGTACATTCTTAGAAAGGTACAGTTTCCAATGTCCTAGACTGTTCTCAAGTCGGGCCTATAAAAAGTTCTTGGATTTTTTGTTAAGAAATTCTCTGTAGCACCTCGGAATTTGACAGTTGGCGGGGCTTGTTCTTATGTACCTCGAAAAGCACGTCAGAGTAAAACCGTTTGTCCCTTGCCCGAACTCCCTCCGGTTATCTCACATTGCTGTTTTATCGAACAATAAACATTTGTTCGAACTATAACTCTTAACCATAGTTAGTCTACATTAAGAATTGTCACCATGGCCGAATAGGTCAGAAAGAAGTCATAGTCAATGTTTATAATAAATATATGTGTATTTGTATAACATGTGAACAAATTCGCAAGTACAGCTCGTTTTGAATAAAATTTTTGCTTCATCGAAGAACATTAACCCGCAACTCGTTAACGCATTTAATAAAATAAACACAATTATATTTAATGAGTTTCATTTCAAATAAATGTGGAGGATCATAAACTGTAAATACTACTACGTAATAAATGTGGTTAATACGCAGTTGTGGTTGAACAATTAACAATTCATGCACACTATTTATAATAATCCATTGATCAATATTGTTAAAATATAAATTAATAAGCAATGCAAAACAATCGTTGATAGCCAAGGATAATGGTAATTTTAGACTTGGAAAATCAGAAATTGTTTCAGTGATAAAACGAGTTCAATTTCAATATAAATATTTGTCAGTAATGTTGGTAATTATTTGATAGAATCAGCTTATTTTAAAATAAGATGCAGAATGCAGAGTAAAATTATGATATATTGAAATTTCTGAATGATGCTAATTTTTTAATTATTTGCCGCTACTACGCCGAGTTCTATGACCTAAGATTTTTTTTGTATATTTTCTCTTGATTTTGTGTATAATCGTTGTAGATGTGGTATACTATAAAGATTATTTGAATTGATGTTTATTTTTTACTCAACAGTATATAAACTCAAATAAAATGCACGGCTATCTTTTTTAGTTAAAGGAACGAATAAAGGAATAATGATGTTGTAATAATTAAATAATAATAATCTTATGAAAAAAATCATTTGTTTTTTTATGACGTCCTTTTTGTGTCAATGAACAAAATACATGTCATTTTTCTTTACGCATCGAAGACCGCGTGAAGTTCGAAATATGTACAATTTACAAATGGAGCGGCTCACTATTGGATTCGATTTTGACCACGCATAATGTTTAAAGTGAAAAATTTTTCAATTTATATGGCTACAGTTTAATAATAATATTATACCGCATAACTTCAAAAAAAAAAATATAAATACTCAAACCCTCGTAATTTACTCGTAGTTATGTTGGAGATAGGCGAACGGGCAAGTGAGCCACCTGTTGTTAAGTGGTCATCACCGCCCATAGATAGACATTGACGATGTAAGAAATATTAACCATTCCTTACATCGCCAATGCGACACCAATCTTGGGAACGAAGATGTTATGTTACTTATGCCTGTACTTACACATACTCATACCTCAAAAGAAATAGTACACATTCGCCATTACCATTTATTACCAACAATTGACACATTCTGAACTTATGTCAATACAATAAAAACTATTTCTTACTACATTACACAAACCAGAACGCAATAATACTAGGTGTAACGCACAATAGAGTCTAAGCACCTACCTTCAACAGCACTAACTAGCTTACGTAGACTGGGCCCAGTACGTGTCTTCGGACTCGTAACCTTTGGAAGACGTATAAATAGGAGGACTATTTATACGTCTTCCATAAGTTACGAGTTGCTGAGCTGAACCAGGGAGTGTCGTTCACACTTGTATATATATGATGATAGAACTCACAGAATTGACAACACACAAGACTGAAGAGACAATACACGAAAACACAGATTACAGTTTTTTTATGAGAGCAGTCGCAAAATATCGACCGGTCAGTTCGGATATCGATTAGAAGACAGTAGTTTACCGGATGTGGCGCTGTAGTCGCGCATCTAACCAATCGGAACGTTTCTATTACGTTTCCTCTATTATAAATGGAGAAAGTACTCAAACTCATTACCAAAAACTGAAATAAAAAACTAGATAAATCTTGTTTCTAAAGGTTGTCATGTCTTATAAATTGAAAACAAAATTATTAATTAAATTTGTCGTATAAATTCTGATAAGAAATTAATTAGAAGTTTATTCCGGTTTGGAACACTAAGTATTACTGTTTGAGGGTAGAATATCAGACGGGCTTGCACAAAGCCCTACCGCCTAATAAATATAGGTATATATATTATATCTGAAACGATAAGTATGGAGATTTCATGAAGTTTAGTTTTATTAGATTTTACCACACCGTTGAGTCATTGTCATTTATGTCTGTATGTATTTTGTTCAAGATATTTCTATGATACTTTATTTGTGTGTATATTAGCTTTATTTCATACTTCCCAAATAAGGTAATTAGGAAATAAGTCTTTCTATCTGTCGTGTTATCCATTAGTTACACAATAAAGGAGTGAACCTCTGTAATAAATTGTTTTGTAAAATTGGCACGCTCAGTATGCTACTGAACGTTCTTGCCTTCATTGTTTTGTGAATAAGCAAATATTTTGTTAGTTTTTGGGTTCAGTCCATGGGTCGTTGAGGTTTTTATGTAAGATTTGCACATACAATTGGTCAAATAAAGCTACACAGACATCGCTACGAATATGCTACCAAGTACTGCATTTAGACAGGAAGTTATAAAAATATATCAGATTGATAAATTAAACGTAACATTTTCTAATGAAGTATCATACAATGGTCAGGAATAATAAAATATCTTTTATATTTTTAACAGAGTATATAGGGGGTTGCTTTGAAAGCGTCGACATTGTTAATTTTCTCTCCAATTACTTTAAAATAATAATCTATAAATCTCAAAAATTAAGAGAAATAAAAATATACTGTATATGCCTCTTCTTAAACAATGAATTATCACAACATGTTCACATGTTCACAAATTGTATCACAATTTTATTAAGATTATTAGCTTTATAATATATAAACAAAACTTGCCTCAAATTACTATTAAAATATATAAAACGTAAATTACTATTCATGCTTAATTATTCTGATTTCCATTCAAAGTCTACAATAAACTTCTTTGAAATGCCTGATTTTAGAAATTAATATTTGTATCAAAGCTAAAAGTTAAAGGGTATAGCCGGCTAACATTTCGTGGTTTCAACTGATTAGTTATTCAAAGTACAATACTAATATGTTTCACTATAAAATATTTGTTTTTATATTTTTTACACAATTAATGTTTAAAATAAAAATTATAGTCAAGTACTTAATTATGTTTGCTGAGCAAAAAAAGCCGAGATGGCCCAGTGGTAAGAACGCGTGAATCTTAACCGATGATCGTGGGTTCAAACCCGGGCAAGCACCACTGAATTTTCATGTGCTTAATTTGTGATTATAATTCATCTCGTGCTTTACGGTGAAGGAAAACATCGTGAGGAAACCTGCATGTGTCTAATTTCACTGAAATTCTGCCACATGTGAATTCTACCAACCCGCATTGGAGCAGCGTGGTGGAATAAGCTCCAAACCTTCTCCTCAAAAAGAGGAGAGGAGGCCTTTAGCCCAGCAGTGGGACATTCACAGGCTGTTACGGAGCAAACATTTGTTTTTTTTATTTTTTATTTTAGTATTTGAGTCCTAATTTTTCGTTGTCTTATATTAATTATATGAAACTTTTTTTTATTTTTTCTCAACAAATATGTTAACTTTATATCTGTAATGTTTGTTTGTTCTGAATAATTGTTTTCTTATTCTACTCCATAAGGATATCGCAGTTTCTTAAACACGCGTTCTACGTTGAAGATCGATATGAGAAACAAGTTATGAAGTTACAAACTTAATGCAATAAAATTAATAATATTTAGTTAGTGTTTTGACACCAGCACAAAACTGCGCGCATCTCAATCGATCCATTGTATAGAACTATTTTAAAACTCATTTGCCACATTTGACCCACACATACTAACAGGTCGATTAAATAAAAGCTTGAAAAATAGACAGAAACGTTTGGATAGAATGGTTTTACTATAAAGTATTAACGATCGCATTTTTTTTTATTTAACATTTTATGTAGTTGCCGCAGTGATGATTGTAGCGCTAACGGTTTCGGGTTCAACGTCAACTCATGCAAAATATTTGAATTGTGTTGTGCGATATCTTTCAATTAGGGTAAATCAGTAAAAAGTTTTTAATAAAAACAATAATATGAATGAAATCAATGCTAAATTTATAAACCAGAATTTATTATTTTCCAAGAACCTTCTACTTGTCTTTGGTAAAATGTTCGCGGCGGTACAAGTATCGGTGAATTTATCACAACAGAGGCTGTCAAGGTGGTAACGAGCAACATCCCCGAGTTCCTGCGAAGGCTATAACTCATGGCGCACCTGTCATCGCTCGTGTTGTCTCTCGTCTAAACTGCGCACCTGTAATTATATGAGACCCGACGGCAATCTTGACGTTTTTATTTAAGCTTGATAGATATTCTTAAGTGTAGAAATGTCTTAGGAGTTACACTTACGTCTGCAAAGACTTTGTTATTTGTCACTTACGAAAAATGTATGCGGACATAGTATATATATACGATGTAGCGTACCTTTTAAGAATAAAATTCAATTTTGGTATAAAATACATAGTCAAAAAATTTCGTCTCGGCTCTTTAAACGTATCTAAAAGATGCATACTCGTATATTTATAATGCTTGTTTTCTGCATAACTTTGGAAAAATTATAGATTTGAAAAAAATGATTAATGGCTTTTTAAACAAAGAATCTGAACGATTTTTTAGAATATAGTTGAAAATCTAATGTGTAATGGAATCAATAAAATTTGATTTGATCGCATAAATATATTTTTTTTTTCTATCATAATTAATTTGAAATTTATTTTCGTTGCGCAAATTTGAACGAAAAAAAAAACTAAATACATCATCGAATATGTATGTATACATCCATTAGTTTAATGCTTATTCCATAAATAAAGCAAAAAAATAAGTTAACTTTACATTATTTATTTCCCGTTTTTTTTACCAAGCATTTCATTTATTTTAGTCTCTATTCAGACATCAGCTAAATAGATTCGGTTTGCGTTATTGATTCACTCTATTCGTAGCTTTGAAGCAGACTATTTAAAATGCAACATTTGCTTTAATACGAGATTGATTCTATTCAGAGAAGTGTATAGAGGTCTTTTATAAAATGAAAGCTGCCAGTTTTATGTTCATGTTGATGTAAATTTTAGTTCATAATATGGTAAATAAATATGTATATCTAGATATGTTTATATATTACATCAATATATATATATATATATCTATATATATATATATATCTAGATATGTAGATAAATTATTATTAATAATATTATATTTGTTTAAGTAGGTTCTTGCAAGCATTATTGAATTATCATTTTATATGATTAATTTAAATTTAGAATTACTTCCAGTTTGTAAAATTCTACTGAGACGTACCGGCAAGAAACTTATCAGTTTTCCGCCCCTTAAATTACTTTTGTATGTTAATTAAATACAAATGAATTATTATTTAAGTATAATTTATATGAACTCCACTATTTTTTTATTATCTATATTTATTTATCAATGTTTCTTTAACATTATATTTAAATTTGTTAACTGGCAGAGCAAAAATACTATATAACTACATTAAGAATATTCTTAGTATAAAGCTTTTTCTTTTGTAAGCTCCAATGAGACGGACAAAGACCGTAAGACAGATAAAAATCTTTAAATGTTTTTTCTAAGCTCTAAGAGGAATGTTCATAGCAATTTTTATTTCCGTACGTCGACCAAAGTGTTTCGACCTCCATGACAGTTATCTGTAGTGCAGCCGATGTAGTGTAGAGTTATCTGTGTCAAGAGATAAGGTGGAAACGTGAGAGGAATAAGATTTTTATTTTTAAAGATCGTTTATAAGAGTATAAATATGATGTCGTCACGTTTTTTTATTTATCTGTGTCCATTTTAAATGCTTTTTATTTACTTAAACAGTTTTGTAACGATATATGTGATTGTAACAATATTGAAACTAAATTGTTTGTTATTATTAGATTTTCTTACAACTTGTAGTTTTTAATCTACCTTTAACTATGTAATTATTTAAAAAAAAATTAAAACCGTACGTAATGACTTTGAAAACGATTGATGAAATTACCGTAAAAACCAAGAAGTGCTTTCATTTTACATTTTCATGATTTTTTTTAATATAACTGAGTCCATATTATTTCATATAATATTTAAGATATTTAAATTCATATGTGAAGAGTTTTCACTTTTATGTTCATTTATTATTTCGTTAAAGAAGAAATTGGGCTCTCCAGAAAAAGTATTCTTTAATTTTTTTTTTTTTATATTTTAAGAAATTGAATAATTTGACTTTTTAATTATTCTGTTTGTGATAATTCTATTTCTTTCCATGAATCGAATATACATCAAATTAATATTTCACGAGGATATTGAAGTTTGTCACCGTCCTAATTAAAACTTACTGAACAGGTAACATATTCTACGTATAACTTGTTGTCGTACTTTGTCGGCATGAAATATAAAACTTATATAACCTTTTTACAATTTTACAAGATTTCATATTCAAATTATAATCGAAATATCAACCAACCTGCGCTGTAGCAGCGTGGTGGAATAAACTGTAGCCCAGCAGTCGAACCGTTTGTTACTTTTATTTGAATCGTTATTAAATTATAATCGTAATAATTATTTTTAACAAATTTATTTTTCTCTATATTTATTGATTGTTTTTTCAAAATAAAAAAAAAAATATTTCAATAATCATAAAATTAAAAGTAAAAGTTTCACAGCGTTTCGTAACGGTCATATTTTTTATTATCGTACATTTTACATTAAAATGAACTAAGTATTGTGGTAAGGAGAAGCACCATTAAAATTGATGTTACTAGGTGTAAGAGGCGCTGTGTTAGCCTAACTATGGTCATAAATTTTGTGAGAAGTGGAGCGAATAGTTTTTCGTACCATCTTAGAGAACTTGAGGGAAATCGTTTTGGCGAAGATTTCTTGTACGAATTAGAGAAAATCTCTTCGCTTTTATGTGCTTATATTACATAAGTATGTTCTTTACATAATAAATCTGTATGAGTTAAGAAGTTGTGTATATTTTTATTTCGTTTTACATTAATCGTTTTTAAGAAAATTAATTATTTTCATGTTAAATGAAATAAAATCATTGGCAGCCTCATATAATAATTAAGATGTAAATTTTTATATGACATATGTTCAAGATATTATTATTAATCATTAGCAAAATTATAATTATTTGATATTTAAGTAATATAACACATTTATAATACAAATAACAAATAAAATGTTTAAACAAAAGTATATTAAACAAGAGAAAATGATTAATATAAATAGTGAAATAAGTTGCAGCAAAGTCAGCTTCCAATTCATAAAGTCTGTGTTAATATTGAGAGTGAGCCAGTCGCCAGGTGAGGCGCAGACACGAAAAGCCTCGGTAATACTGCATCTTAATGCCTTGACACTGCGAACTCAGTAATAAGATTACAGGAGGTTAAAATTGTGTACGGGAATTCCTATTTTCATCTTCGTCTGAATTTCAAATCGCATATTAAGTATTAAAATGTGGTAATGTAAATAGTTCTAGTTCGTCGAAATTATTTTATATATGTTACCAATTATTGTTTATTATTGTAGACAAAATAAGTTATCAAAAACTGAAAGAAGAAAACATTAAGTGTGCGTGAGTGTGCCTGTGTGTGTGCGTGCTTGTGTGCGTGTATGCGTGCTTGTGTGCGTGTATGCGTGGGTGCTTCAGTGCGTGCGTGTGGGTTTGAAGCTGTTTTAAAATCACTTGCAAGATTTGTGAACTACTACGCGTACTAATTAATTGTGAAATGGAAGGAAAGCTTGTTATATAATCAGCTTTATTATTATGTTATATATTTTTAGTAATTTTCAGCCTCAACGGTATCATTGTTATTATTTTATATAGAAGAAAATAATGCAAAATAACGTTCTCTTAAATGTCATTCACACGTGCTGGTTAAAAAATTGTTAAATCAAAAGAAATTTGACTTGGTTGCTTTAAATTTTTGTTGCTTCAGTTTGCTTTAAATTTTTGTTGCTTATATTTGATTTCTTTGCTAAGCAACATACGTTTGTCAACAAACAATTTAATCGGGTGACCACGCTATTAAGCATATTTTACACAACGTTATATTAAACACAAAGTTTAAGGAGACTTTTATTATTTTAATTATTTTCAAAGTAAACAAGATATAAATTAAAATAACCATCAAAATGTTGAAGACGAGGTATGTTAAAGGTTTCTTAGTCTTTTAAAATATATATGTATTTGTTTCTATTTATTGCTTAATAAATATATAGGTATATATAATAAATCAAATTAAATTAAAAAATATTTATATTTATTTGTTAGCTGTAATAATAATAAAAAAAGTCGAGATGGCCCAGTGGTAAGAACGCGTGAATCTTAACCGATGAACGTGGGTTCAAACCCGGGCAAGCACCTCTGAATTTTCTTGTGTTTAATTTCTGTTTATGATTCATCTCGTGCTTTTCGGTGAAGGAAAACATCGTGAGGAAACCTGCATGTGTCTAATTTCATTGAAACTATGCCACATGTGTATTCCACCAACCCGAATTGGAGCAGGGTGGTGGAATAAGCTCCAAACCTTCTCCTCAAAAAGGGAGAGGAGGCCTTAGCCCAGCAGTGGGACATTTACAGGCTGTTACTTACTTACTTACTTAGCTGTACATCCGAAGTGAAAACATCGTATTCTTAGCGACAATCCCGTCACTTATATATATATATAAGTGACGGGACTTACTATTATTGGGACGGTATGCGCGATTACTATGCGTCGGTCCCTTGGAAGGAACGTTGCTTCAGTGGGAATGACCCGACAGCTAGTGCCGCTGCTGTTGCTGACAAGATCATGTTGGGAATAGAATACTACATTCCTAGCTCAGATCTCGTCAGTACGGTTACGCGTAACCGTTGGTTCACTCATGAATGTGCCGATGCTGTTTCATCTAAGCAGGCGGCTTATTGCGAGTGGATCAACGGCTGCATTAGCAGGGCATCTAACATTGACTCACTGAAAGCAAAATACAATAAAAATTCCAAGTCCTGTAGAAAGGCATACACGAGAGCGCATGCACAGCGCATTGTACAAATTGTACTTTGTTTCGCATCCTAGGGGCTCCCGTAGCTTCTGGCGTCTGACCAAGTCTGTGCAAAACAATTTCTGCCAACCTTCGATGCCGCCGCTCAGAAGTCCGGACGGATCGCTAGCTCACAGTCCGCAAGAGCAAGCCGATCTCCTGGCTAAACTCTTTGCCGATAACTCCGTCATCGATGATTGTAGTACGCTGCCACCTACAATACCTTCATGTGGCCATACGATGCCTGACATCAAAATCAGGCAACGTGATGTGCGTGCGGAGCTGCAATCACTTGATGTACGGAAAGCTAGCGGTCACGATGGAATACCAGCCATAGTGCTGAAGAAGAGCTGTTTCCTGTGTTAACGCGCCTGTTCCAATTTTCTCTCTCTTCGGGATGTGTGCCGGAGGCTTAAAGAAGAGCTAATGTGCAAGCGATTCCCAAAAAAGGGGACCGGTCTGACCCGGCAAATTATCGGCCAATAGCTATCACCTTAGTACTTCGTAAGGTGATGGAACGGATTTTAAACAACCAACTGATGATTCATTACCTATAAGATCACTGTCTAATTAATGATCGTCAGTACGGGTTTCGACCAAAACGGTCCACCGGTGATCTTCTAGCGTACGTAACACACCTCTGGGGTGAAGCTATCGACAAGCATAGGGAATCGGCTGTCAGCCTCGATATCTCCAAGGCTTTCGACATGGTTTGGCACAGAAGTCATCTCTCCAAGCTGCCGGCATATGGTCTGCCTGCTCAGCTTTGCACCTGGATTGCCAGCTTCCTACACAAGCGTAGGCTTCGTGTTTTAATTGGCGGTTGCGCTTCACAATTTTATGTAGTGAATGCTGGGGTCCTCCAGGGATATGTGCTATCTCCCACACTCTTTATTTTGCATATAAATGATATGCTCTCTCTTGAGAACATACATTGCTATGCAGACGATAGTACAATGCATGGTGGATACCACGGACGCGCAGTGGCCGGGCGAGCGAAAATTGAGGAGAGGCGGAAGGATCTTGTCATTGAACTCGATAGGCCATTAGAGCTCATCGCCAAATGGGGCTCTGATAATCTTGTTGAGGTTAATGCCAAGAAAACACAGGTATGCGCCTCTCACAGCGAAAAAATCAACATTTTCCCCTCTTCCCTCCCTTTGTGGTACTCCGCTCGTGATACAAAGCAAAATCTCCATGCTGGGGATTGACGTTCGCTGCGACCTTAGTCCAAAGGGTAATCCCTTGGACTAAGGTCGCATCGAGGCTGTTACAAAAACATCTTCACGGAAACTCGGAGTTCTGAACAAGGTGCGGCGTTTTTTTACGCCACAACAACTGTGCCTGCTGTACAAAACACAGGTACGGTCTTGCGTGGAATATTGCTCGCACCTTTGGGATGGCTCCGCTAAGTACCTACTGGAGGCCTTGGATCGGTTGCAGCGACGTGCGGTCCAAAGGTCACAAACACTCTCGAACAACAATTGCGACGAGAGATAGCAGCGCTGAGCGCTTTCTATCGACTGTATCACGGCGAGTGCTCTGAGGAATTATTCTCTCTAATTACTGCTTCCCCCTTCCTTCTTAAGTCCACGCGAGCTAGTTCTCGATGTCACCGCCTAACTGTGACATCAATTCCATCGCGCACAAAGAAATTTGGCAACTCCTTTCTTTGTCGCACTTCCAAAACATGGAATTTCTTACCAGCTCACGTGTTCCCCTCCTCTTACAACCCGGGTTCCTTCAAACGAGGCGTGAAGAGGCATTTTGCGGGCTGGCAAGGCGAAAGCGGCTAGTGCAGAACATTTTTCTAGTCTGTACTAGCCGTCGTCGCGTTTGGACTCTACTACCACTTACCATCAGGTGGAGTAGAGTCATTTGCCCTCGCGGCGAATATATATATAAAAAAAAACTTGATAAAAAATAATGTTTATTGGTAACATTCTAACATTAAAATTAATATTCAATATATTATTATTACTGTTATATGCATCTGTAATTAAATTTCGTATAAAAATATACCCAATACAAAATAAATTGTATTATAAAATATAAATCATTGAAAAGAGATGAAGTTTAAGTAATTTATTTTTATGAAATAGCGCGTAACTATAAAAGTAATATATTTGTAGCGACAGTCATTTGTTTAACCGCGACATAATTTTAAACCACTTTTATTTTATCGCTTCTGCGCTTTCGTACACGCACGGAAATTAAACTCTTTAATATATGGTTATATTATAACCCCATTTAAATTAAAATGCATATATTTTGCAGTGCCATGAACAAATATTTGAGTTTTTCACCCAACAGTATTAATAGTATAAAACTAAGAAAATATAATTTTGCTTATTGTTACATTCATGACGAACAACATAGAATATAATTAATATTGTGGTAATAAATTTATTCTGACGTTTTAAAACAATAAAAAGGTGTAATATATTTCAAGAAATTAATCTCTACTTTCTGAACCGCTGGTCAAACCGAGATAAACTAATTTGTCTTTAATCTGGACGTTTATTGGTCGCCTATAGCGTCATCGGCTGCTATCGACCAATGACATCCAGATTACAATTCAGATTAAAATTGGGGGTAAATCTCATATACACTTTTTTCAAAAAACCTTTAGTCCTAAACCTTCAGTCTTAAAGACAGATACGGTTATTCAAGCTATGTATATCTATGAATGGCACAAATTTATTTGCAGCTATTAGCACTTTTATTCTTCCAAAAAACTTCTAAAACGCTTAATTAAAACAGTGTTTTTATTAAAGGAACTTTTCAATGTTATATAGGTCTATCAAAGTTGCAAAAGGAAACGGTGAATCAACTAAAAGTTCATATATCATGTTTTCGTTTAGCTAAAAAATATATTTTAAAAGTGTGTAAGTGACGCTCTGCAAAAAGATTAAATGCATTTAGCGGAGGTGAGCGAACATTTTGGGTAAAGTTATCGTTTGAACATGAAAATTAATCCAACGAAAAGTTAAATTTGTTAAAAATATTTCATATGAAATTTATGACTTTTTCAACCAACATTAGTTATTAAAATTACTTAATATTTTATTTGTTATGTTTTAACAATTTTTGTGTTATTCAGTAATTTTATTTTCTAAGTAAATTGCTTGTAATATTTTAAATTCAACTATCAAACAATACTTTGATAGTTGAATAATAGTTATCACAAGGAGTGCACGGAGCACTTATATGAATTTTATACTTTATTTATGAATGAAAAAAGATCATCATCTTTTTAATTTTTTTTTCTCTGTGGAAATATTTAAAAAACACGGGGTGAGCTGAGCCATGGAGATCGGGGTTTGTAGGACTCTTACTCCGAAAGCCCTGCGACGGCCGTCCTCGACTTCCCGTATTTATCCCGTATTTTTATATAAGCATCCGTCTAAGGATAGCTGGTGAATAGTAATATAAAAAAAAACTATTAAAACAAAATTACATAATTCAATTAACAATTTCTATTACATTGTGATACAATAAAAATAAAAATGGACGTATCAAGCTAAAGTTAAAAAATGCTGTTTAATTATTTAGGTTATTTTTAATTATTAATTTATTTTTCGACAGTTACACGTCTCGTGAACTCACGCACTAGCTGACGTACGTGAGTCAGAAAAAATAAACAAGATAAATATGATCGCAGTTAAAACCCGATTTTAATATATGAAAAATATACACGTCGATAAACTACATACATGACGGTTTGAAGATATATAAAAATCAAAGTATTTATTAATCTATATAAGACGAAATGGAAAATATAGATATGAAGCATATCTCCGCTAAGCTGTCTCAAGTAATAAGTGACTACGTTGACGAAGCCACGTGTGACAACGTTGGCGTACCCTTGACAGCTCGGTTTGCGTCGTTCGTTCACACTGCCAGTCCCAAGTGACAACACAGTGTGCTTAGTCCTTATATTAAAACTGGATGTGCTCATTGATTTTATCTGCTTAAAATTTGGATAATCATGTAATATCCAAATTTTATACGTTTGCTACTTGTTATAAAACCACGCCCCACTAAATGGCCTCGAAATTATTATCAGTGTTAATTTTATTCATTTTGGATGTGCTAGTAGACGAGATAAGCATGCTATTTATACTTAGTTAATTTTTGATGTATGTATTTTGTATATGTTTTATTTCTAGTATGTGTAATAGCGTTTAAAATTTGATGGCCATGAACACACACAAACACACACACATATATATATATATATATATATATATATATATATATATATGTGTGTGTGTGTGTATGCTAAGTATAGCTGCTTAGTGGCAGAATATCTGTTGAGTGGGTGGTACCCGCCCAGACGAGTCTGCACAAAACCTTACTACCATGCATACATGCAATTTTACAAAATTACAATTTATATAAATAAGTATTTGATTAAACTAGATTGAATTTACTTTACTTGCTTGATTTTATGAAATCGATTAAATTACTAACAAAAAGGAGTAAAGTATTGCATAAAACGACAAAACAAAAATAATCTTGTTCAAAATTCAGGCTTCCTGGCAAAAGCTCGGGGGAAATTAGAAGCGTTAATTTAGCATTACACTATACGAGAGTGTACAACAAGTACAAAAAGGGTTTAAAAAATGAACTAATTTACTTAGAAGCACATAATACTTTGTGATTTTTTATTATAAAACATGTTTTGTAATAATAACTTAATGTGGACACTTCAATAAAACCATATACAGCTCAGTGTTTATAATTCAAATAAAACTTACGGTATCCGATTTCAATGAAATTGAGATGAAACTATTTTAGAGCTACACTGAATCGAATGAATGAAATGCAAAGAGAATCGTTAAAATTGGTTCATATAAAAAACATTGCGAAACTACTAAGGTCGAACAAACATATACACGAATTGAGACCTCCTTTTTTATTGAACTCGGTTAAAAATGTTTTCTTATAAATGTGTTGATTTCATTAAAATTATTATTTACTTTTCGTACAAACTCGGCTTTTTTAATTCTATAGCTTGACTGTTTAGACCGTAGGTTCTACATATATGTAGTTGACAGAAGAATAGCACTACGCGCAACGAAACTTTGGAATGCATGTCAAAATGGTAGTTGGCTGGTTTAATTTCAAAATGACACAGGAAAACTAATGATACGTCAAGAACGACATTACTTTGTAGAATGATTTCATTATAGTAATTGTTATTATTATTTTTAAAAGCTTAGTTTTTACAAACACTAATATGTCGTTGTTTTGTAGTATCAAATTAAATTTAAGCAACCATCGGTACGGAAAGTAGATACCGAAAGAAACCAGCAACAAAATCAGTAGGATCTCTTTTTCAAAAATTTAATTACATCATCAAATATGGCTACAGCTACATTTTTATAAGGAATGAATGAATGGAATCAACGAATTCTAAATAGATATTCACCAAGTTGAACCAGTAGATAAAATACTGGATGGATCTTAGATGAACCATTGTGTTTTTAACTTCATTTGCGTTTGCAATTCACATTCTGAGGAAACATAACAGTATATCGAATAGTAGAGGTATACGATTTCGCTATAAGTTAAAAGATTAATTTACTTCATATGTGGCGTCTATCTAGAATCTAAGTAGCGGGACTATAAAGCTATTTTAAAATAGTATATAGAATGGCTGGTACACGTACCATGAATATGGTACACGGCTGGTACACGTACCACGTATAGTACGTGGTACTATACGTGGTACACGTACCATGTATATGGTGTACATCAAAAGGACCTATCAAAGATACAAAATATACACTTGACACAATTTCATCGTCTGATATAGACGAAACTGCTCTTGCTTACAAATTCTCAATAGTCAAAAATCATTTTGAGTTTGTCTCATATGGAAACTAAGGTAATGGTACAATTTTTATCGAATAATATTAAAAGTTAAATTCATTTTATATTAAATTCTAGGTAATCCTTAATTTTAAACAGAACAGTTAATGCAAGTCAGTATAAAATTTCGTGACGCGCGTCACTTCGATGCGTCACTAGTAGCACGCTGACTAGCATGTCAGTTGCCAGTTCGCGCGACATGACCCCACGCTAATGAGCGCTACTTCATAAAATTAAATTTTGAATGTGAAGCGAGTGACAAGCTAGAGTGGTAGCTAGGTGGTCACAGTCACACACTCATTCTTTAATTTATTTAGTTAAAAATATTAATTTTGTTGTCCCCTCTTTTCAGAATATATTTTATTATTTTTGCATTTTATGAGTCAGATTCTTGATTTTGGATATATTGAAATATATGCTTCTAATAATTTAATATCCTGCTACTATTTCATCGGTGAAGTTGTTACACACATAAGCAGAAAATAAGAAGGAATATATATATCAAAAGTTTGTATAACTAGACTTCCTACCGTTGGAATGGACTAGGTCTTGAGATTGTAATGACACTGGTCCACTCGACTTTAATAGAGAGTGTTGCTCTTTAGTGTGTTTGACTTGAGAATAATCGTGCCTGCAAAAATATATGCCATCAAGTTTATAGATTATTTAAGTTAGTTCAGTAAGTACTTACACATGGTTTTTTTAGGTTCGGTTTAAGTAATCTTTTGTTTTCTATTAATCGACTATATCTCTATTTTATTTGATTTAAATCTCGTTAGTGTTTTATTGATTACAGTCTATCTCAGTGCTTTAAGGGAACCAAAGAAGCTATTTTCCGCTACGCTGCCTTAACCGGTAGAAAGCTTCTGATGAAATATGATACAGTAAGGTCTATACATACTGCTGATATATCAGCGCGTTTATACATTTTATTTTTGTAAGTATTGAAAGTTCTACATCTCATCTCATCTCTAAATAATGAAATCTTACACAAATTCACAATATAAATAATTTATTCGTGTAAAAATGAAATAACAAATTTTCCGTTTTAGTATTTAATTTAATATGACTAATTAAAACAAATTAATATTACTTTCGTGATAAACAAACTTAAATTCGTTTATAGCGATTGAGCAACGCTACGATGTCGAGCGATTAAATCGTCGATGTGTTCTGAGGCTTAACCATAATTACCTCAGGCTATGATATCAAATTTCCAATTTGAGAGTAAAAGGGCAAAGAGTATGTGTATTTACATTAAAGTTTAAATGTAAATGTTTAAATTTACCGTTAAAAATCTCATCTGATCTGATCTAGATCTGGCATTATTATTAACGATTAAGTTTTTTTTTTTTTTTCTTACGAGCAATACTCATTTCGGTTAATTCAGTTGTTTATGACAATTCGTGGACGGCGGCAACACTTCTCGCGGGCGATCCGCCTTGGGAGCTCCAGGCGGAGGTGCTCGCGGAAGTGTACCGGTTCCGGGCGGAAGTGAGGTCGCGTGGCGACCGTCCAGGGTTGGAAGAGGTGCTGCGAATCAGGACTCTCGCCCAGCAAGCCCTGATTCGCAGGTGGGAGGAGGATCTGAGGTCCCCATCAGCAGGCCTGGCGACAGTGGAGGCGATCCGTCCTCACTTGAGTCGCTGAGTAACGAGAAAAGGCGGCACACTGACCTTCAGACTGACTCAGGTGCTTACTGGACATGGGTGCTTCGGTAAGTACCTGCACGGAATAGTCAGGCGGGAGGTAACGCCCTCCTGCCACGAGTGTGGTGCGCCTACGGACACGGCATGCCACACTCTGATGGAGTGTGCCGCTTGGGGGCCTCAGCGCCTTTCCCTGGCGACTTTAATCGGCGGAGACCTCTCGCTGCCGAGCGTGATAAATGCCATGCTTGGTAGCGAAAGGTGCTGGATGGAGATGGTCTCCTTCTGCGAAAATGTCATGTCGCAGAAGGAGGCCGCGGAGCGGGAGCGCGAGGAGAGTGCCTCCGCTGACCCGCTTCGCCGAAGAAGACCGGGGAGAAGACGCCGGCGCTATGCGCATCTTCTCCTCACGTCATGAGTGTCGCCGGGGCCAGGGGGTCTCTGTACCCCGAGTACCCCCTAGGATTTGGAGGCCCGCAGAAGCGGGCCAACCGTCGGGACGGTACGGTAGTATGCGCAAGCAATCCCGTGACGTCCCCCGACAAGATGGAGTGGGTACCGCTGTTTTTTTAGTGGGTATTCCGGCGCCTTCAGCGCCGACGAGTCCCACATACCCCCTTATGTGGGGGAAACACATAAATGTGTTTTTCCAGCGAGAAAAAAAAAATCTTGAATTATGAAAAAAAAAAAAATAAACACTGCATGCATACATTCTTGTAATAAACACAGAATCGGTTAAAAAATTTGTTATAGTTTGGACTTTCGTATACAATTAAAATATCGTCCAAACATCTAAATGTAGTTGTAAAATAAGTTTTTTTTTCAATACCAAGAGGTCAGGAACTTGTAACTTTTACATCGCTACTAAACAACTTTGTCCAACCATATATTTTCGTTGTATAAGATATAAGCGATAATAGGGAGATAATGTGTGTGGATATGTGTTTCTTCTGTTCTAGATATCAAGATATGTAATCTTGAGATCTGATACTCACACCGTCGATTATTGTATTTGAAAGCAAGTTCTAAAAATATTTACTTTACGAGTAATAAAAATATTAATCATTTACTTTTATTATTTTATCCTGTAACAAATACAAGGAAAAAACCATACGAAAACAATAATAAATTAAATGTCTGTGTAAAAAAAAATCTTAATGCGAACTTACAATGGCTTTGCTGTTCGCAAGCAGATCCACTTAATTTAATGAATCGTTTGACTTTTTAACAATGCCCACCCGCAGTTTCTTCTTTGACTCTTAATTAATTAATCCCAAAGACAACTTTTACGTGAATTGTCCTCGCTCAATAAAACAATTGTTTGTAAAACAAGGGTATTGCTATTTCTAAGGGTTTTTTGAAACTGAAGATGCTTAATTAAAGTGTATTGTTGTATTAACAGTTAACAAACATATAGAATACATAAAAACTACAAAGTAACAGAAACGAGTCTATATTAAATAAGGGCGTTTTTTATGTCGCAAATTTTGATATGATATGTCTATCTGTGCGCTGGCTGGCGTATAGCCAGATCGTATCGTACTCAGTGACGACAAACGGTATGACCTTTTCTTTAATGCCATGCTCACTACTCCCTTGTGTGTGCATAGCGCGTGTATTATGTGTTATATTTCGGTCCTCTATTTTTACTATATTATAAGTGATAGTGAGTTTGTTTGTTATGATTTCACTTCTTAACTAATGAAATTTTTGAAATTGCCGTGGAGTACCGGCTTAGAATAGTACTCCTCCAACCTCATCCCGTGGGTGTTGTAAGAAGCGACTGAGGGATGGGGAAAAGGGGGGATGGGCAGCAGCGTCCCCTCCATAAACATCTTACCCCCTACTGTGCTCGCCAACACGCCTGCCCAGCGCGGTGAGTATGGGCAAACCCTCCTCAATGGTAGATGCGCCCAAAAAAAGGCCCCCAGTTACCGGCAAGCCCGCTAGGCCCGACCAAGGTAGCGGTCGCGGTATTGGCAGGGCAGGGGGTGCAAAGAATCACTGGTTCATAGCAGGCTACCATAAAAAATGACTTTACATGGCAACGTACAAAGGACGTTCGATAAGGCTGTACCATCACCTCGCCGAATTAGAAGTAGAGTTAAGTCATATAAACTGGCATATACTGGGGTTATCTGAAGTCCGAAGACAGGGGGAGGACACGATAACTCTAGAGTCCGGTAACTTACTCTACTTCCGCGAAGGTCATAACCTCTCCCAGGGTGGTGTCGGTTTTCTAGTCAAAAAGGATCTTATTAGCAGCATTGCGGAAATCAGTAGTGTGTCGAACCGGGTAGCGTACCTTGTCCTAAAACTTTCTGACAGGTACTCTCTGAAGGTCGTACAGGTATATGCCCCAACTTCGGCATACTCTGATGAGATGGTCGAAGCGATATACGAGGTCATCGCAAAGGCCCTCAACAACAACTCGAAGGCCCACTACAATGTTGTTATGGGAGACTTTAATGCTAAAGTGGTAGTACAAGGTAGGGTGAATCGAAAGCCGGAGATTACGGCTTGAGCTGCAGAAATCACAGGAGGCAAATGCTGGTAAACTTTCTCGAAGCGCAGGGGCTCTTTTTGATGAATTCTTTTTTTCAAAAGAAGCCCCAGAGGAGGTGGACTAGGCGAAGCCCCGATAACGTGACAAGGAACGAGATAGACTTTATCATTTCGAATAAAAGGCACATATTTAGAGATGTCTCAGTGATCAACAGGTTTAATACCGGAAGTGATCACCACTTGGTTCGAGGTACTCTAGATATCTTCGAAGCCAATGATGAGGTCTACTCTCCGACCTACCATGCGACCATTACGACAAAGTGTTTGACTCCATCGAAACCTGGACAGTGGTCGACTCATTGCAGAGATGTCAAATCGATTGGAGATATATCGAGGTACTGAGATGTCTATACAACGCCGCTACAATGTACTGTCCACATCCAAGACTGTAAGACGAAGGCGATCCAAATGCGCAGGGGGGTGAGACAGGGGGATGTAATATCCCCGAAACTGTTCACCAACGCGTTGGAAGACGTTTTCAAGACGCTGGATTGGACTGGTTATGGAGTCAATGTAAACGGCAAGTACATCTCATACCTTCGATTTGGCGATGATATCGTCATCATAGAAGAGTCCCAGCGTGTCGGTGTCGGTATGAACTTAGACAAGACCAAGGTCATGTTCAATAGGCATGTCGTGCCGGGGCCGATATATGTCGAAGGGAAACCTCTCGAAGTTGTTAGGGAATAGGCCAGGTTATACAAGTCGGTAGGAACAATTTCGAGAAGAAAGCCGATCGAAGAATTCGCTTGGGATGGGCAGCATTTGGCATCCTTCGTAAACTTCTCACGTCGTCTATACCGCAATGTTTGAAGATGAAAGTCTTCAACGATTGCGTCTTACCTGCCATGACATACGGTGCCAAAACATGGACACTAACTGTGGAACTAGTCCACAAATTCAAAGTCGCGAAGCGTGCTACGGAGCGAGCTATGCTCGGAGTATCTGTGAAGGATAAGATCAGAAATGAGATTATCCGGAAAAGAACCGGAGTCACCGACATAGCTTGCAAAATTAGCAGGCTGAAAATTAGCGGCAGTGGGCTGGTCAAGTATGTCGTAGGACCGATGGCCGGTGGAGCAGACAAGTCGGAGTAGAGCGGAGACCGCGGATCGGCAAACGCAGTGTAGGGCGCCCTCCAGCTAGGTGGACCGATGACCTTAAGAAGGTGGCGGGTACCGACTGGATGCGGAAGGTGGAGGACCAGGAGCTTTGGCGCACCTTGGGACTTGGGGACTATGTTTAGCAGTGGACTACGAAAGGCTGTTGATTGATTTATCGAATAATAATAATACGTAAAGATATTTATGTATATAAATTGGGTGGCCAATTTGTTCGTCTACATTCCTATATAAATTAAAAAAACTTGAAAACATTACTCTATACCTGGGATAAACTAGAAAAAATAAAGCTACAACTGAAATATTTAATTATTCAATTTATACTGAAGTGCTTGTCCCCTTTTCTATACATTTAAAATAGGTCAGGCGTGTATTAAATGAGGTGAACCTCTGAAACTTCAGTCGAGCTGTGAAAGTCAATTGAAACTGAAAAGTTTTTCCAAAGGGCGGGCCGGTAAATTTCTTTGTTATTAATTTATGCAACTTTTTATTCAAATATCAGGTATATATTGGCTAACACTTCAGTCTCGTAGATTTAGAAGTAATTTAGATTTTTTTAATACACCTTTTCTGTGTGTGATAATTTTGTTAACAATTAAAATATTATTTTAGCTGTTACAATAAATGCCTTAAATTTTCAATCTATTAATAATTGCACTTAATAAATAACGGCATACAATTGTTATACTAAATCAATAGAATATATTACTAATCTCCTATTCACTCACCTCGCTACCTACAGAAGAACCTATACTCCAATCTTCATTTCCTCCAACTCACCGTTCACCTATTTATAATATAACTTCTGCTTTTTGACATGTAGGGTATAAGTAGATAACAGACAGGATATTATAAGAGAATATGACAAATTATATAATATATCCTTATTCGTTTTTACGCGATACACAAACTCTTGGTAACAAATAGAGACAAAGACTTTAAAAAGTAACTTGGCATGTTCGATAAGTTAGTATCGTTATAAATTTAAGTGTAAAATAAGACAAAGTTATTTTTTGCACTTCGATATCAATCAAGCTCGTAATTTTAAACTGAACTTAAGTATCATTTTTGTAGGTATATTTTAAAAACGTTTTTTTTTTTATAGTAGTCTATATGACCTTGAATTTGTTAAACTAGTCTCACAAAAAACCAGTGGTACCTAGCGGTAGCTAGTTGGGTTCCCGGGATACAGAGAACCCATCTATACCCGGCGACGCTTATGTAGAAGAAGGTGCGCATAGCGCCGACGCCTTCTCCCCGGTCTTCTTCGGCGGATCGGAGCAGCGGAGGCATTCTCCTAACGCCAAATCTTGAACTGAACGACATGTGTTTATTCACAACCGCATTATCAATAACTAAATAAATATGTTTTCAATAAATATGTTTTCAGGTTCTGGTTAAGATCCAATTACATTACTAAATTCTTAAACGAACATATATTATTTATTTTGCTCGAGAAATATCACACTTACATATTTCCCCAGCCATTACATACACGATAGAAACTTTTCGAAGTCGAATTCTCCCTAAATTGACTAACAAAACGAAAACATTCCGAGAAATGAAGACCGACGCTTGTCTACTAACTTTATAAACATCTTAAATTATTGATCTGAAAGCTACAGACTAATTCAATTGAGAGCGAGATTGTGTCATCGTTCTCTTTTGCGAGATATAGCATTTTTTTTAAAGGGGAGTAGCAAAATAATACATATTATGTTTTATTTATAAAATATAATTATTTATTTATATTAGATGAAGCATATATAGATTCAGTACTTAGGCAAAATAAACACGGAAATTTTTATAAACGCATTTATATTTTTTTCTTGTACTTACGAGTAAAGTCTATACTATATAGTCTAATATAGACTGCTGTATATCCCGACGATAAAAAAAATCAAAGGAAATTTAGATATTTATCCCGTTATTGAAATGTCGAGCTGAGATGGCCCAGTGGTTAGAACGCATGAATCTTAATCGATGATCGTGGGTTCACACCCGGCCAAGCACCACTGAATATTCTTAAACTTAATGAAAAATTTATTATTAAACAATATTTTTGTAAGCAATTTGTTAAAAATTCTGTCAGAAATATTCCTCTGATTGGCAACGTTAGACAATGGTCAAACTAGTTGCCAGCTTAGGTGTTCTATTGACAAGATCAGTGAATTTGAAAAGGTCTGAATCGTATCTCTGCCTCGAGCCTTTGTGATTAGAGAGGGTATGCCCTCTCTAATCACAAAGGCTCGAGGGTGAGTATTTTTCAATGATCGTTTTAACTGACCTTTGTGTTAATCGTAAAACACGAAGACAACACCTATTTATCACATCATTTTAAAATAGGTAAGATCGATAGAATAGTGTTTAATACACATATTTAAAACTTGGAACACGATTATTAACAAAACAGTATTTTTTTCAATATTATTATTATACATAATAGAAAATTATATCAATAAAAGTTAAATATAGCTCAAAAATGAGCTCATTAGTTATCATTATATTTGGAAGGCAATATGAACTTGTTAAACAAAGCCTTTTCTTAGTTTTACAAATAGAAAATAGTGGAATAATAAAGGTGGCCCACCTCGACCGGAAGCCATTCCTCCATCGTACGCCGTTCCGGTGCGACGATATCCGGTGCAGCTCAATTTCCTGGACCGTAGAAATTTTATCGAGAATTTTATGTTTGATTTTGTTATTTTTATCGTTATTAGCTAGTTATTACGCTATTTTATTGATACTACAAAACGCTTGTTTATTTTTAAATATTTCTATACTTTATAAAAAAAATAATTATATATATTTTAACAAAATATGTTTTTCGGTATCATTCATATTTTCCATTCAAATAAATATTAAATGTTTCTCTAGAATTGTATATTGTAAAATACCAAGAAGTCGGAATGAATTGCCTGAAAATTGAAGGTGCCCTTTACATAGCAAGACTATCAATACCATTAAAGTATTGAAAATTTTCTATTATAACTATTAGAATTCGGTCATTGGTTGGATGCTAAAAAATATTCTTAAAATGACATGACTTCATAGAAATATATAGATACTTTGTTTTTAATTCCAATTGATACATTATATTTTTGATCAGGTACAAAATTCAACAATAGTTTTGAGATTATCTGTTACAAAGCTTTTATTATATGACTTTTTAGTTGAGGATTAGCTTGATTAAACTTTATATTATTACAATAAAAAAAAGTAAATGTCGAAAAACGCGTTATTCGTTTTTAGGTTTGACGTTTGTTGTCATTATTAGTAGGAACTTAGAGTATTAGTGTCGCATTTACTCGTCAACAGAATAAGATAAGTATAATATAATTAAATAATAATAATGTTCCTTCAAACTGATACGGAGATATAATAGGGCACGATTGTGGAAGTAAATTCAAGATCATTGTGTATTTGTTCTATTATTATAAGATTGAATTGATGTGAACGAGTGTACAGGGATAGGCGCAATCTTGACAATGAAACCCGATTTAAAACGTTTTTTTTGGTTCAAACTTGGAACCAGATAAGGGTCTTAAATCTGGAGCTGAACAGTCCACACAGTACAAGAGGCAGTCAAGTAGAATTTGTGTGATGAAACTTTGCTTACGTTAATCTAATACTTTTAAACACCATATCACTACATGTGTTTTATAAAACAAAGAATCCCCGCCGCGTCAGAACCCGATAAACTAAAAACAACCGGACGGATTCTCATTTTTTAGCTGTATAATTCCTTATTGTTTTGTGTGAATTGGCTAAAATATGACTTTGATTGTTTTAGAAGACTGGGAACATTACTGACGTGCTTAAGTCAGTAAAGTTATATGAGTATGGATGCTTTTTCTTGCCTTGAATTTGGTTTGAAATGCTGGCGTATTTAGATTACGATAAAAAAGTTTTACATATCCTTATTTTCCTGTGTGTATCCTAGACGGGTAGCTAGTGAGCTATTAAAACCTAACACGTGATATGTGTAAAACAAACAGACAATATTTAAAAAACAAATGTTTTTGCATGCCAATGTAATGCCAATCAATAAAATGTTTTTAGTGTGTGTGTTGTGAATGTAGTCATTTATATTTCAATATTTTGTTTTAGTTCTATCTTATTACAAATTATTTGAGAAATATCAAATTTAAAATTATATTTACTCGATAGCAAGAGTTCAAGATTTAATTTTTATGGAAAAAATTTTAATATAATGCATCGAATGTGGATTGTATATTGTGGATGAAATATTATAAAATACTCTGAACTCATTATAATCGTGTTTTCTCTTATACATAAACAAAGTGGGGATATATTTTAACAAAATGTAAATAAGAATACTTTAAAGTACTAGTAGTAGGTTTGACTTAAAAGTAGTTACGGTTAAGTCAAACCACCAAAAATGATACAGGGGCAGGTTACAAGTTTTATCGAAATATAAATAATCAAGTTTTCAAAGAGCCTTTAGCTAAAAAATTCTGTTACTGTACAGTATTCTTAATACAATGTCTAATAATTGATCATATTATTGAATGCATTTACATATCTATTTTAATTAAAAAAAAAGAATATTGTACAAGCCAGAACGCTATATACCTATTTTCCCTTCTAAGAAGCTTTTTGCTATTAGGATTGGTTATCATACTAGCCTAATGGGTTAGAACTTGCGACTATCACATCGCTAGGCGACCATCTTTGTGCTATTGAGGATTACATTTTTTTTAACTATCTTCTGTTCTCCAAAGCCTCAGCATATTTAAACAACAATCGTAACTTCATCACCAGCCGAAAGACGTCCACTGCTGGACAAAGGCCTCCCCCAAGGATTTCCACGTTTGCCGATCTTGCGCTGCCCGCATCTAACGGCTTCCCGCGACTCGTTCTAAGTCGTCGGTCCACCTTGTAGGGGGCCTGCCCACGCTGCGTCTTCCGGTTCGTGGTCGCCACTCGAGAGCCTTTCTGCCCCAGCGGCCATCGGTTCTGCGAGCAATGTGCCCCGCTCACTGCCACTACAGTTTAGCAATTCTTCGGGCTATGTCGGTTACTTTGGTTCACCTGCGGATTTCATCATTTCTGATTCGATCTCGCAGAGAAACTCCGAGCATAGCCCTCTCCATTGCCCTTTGAGTGACCTTGAGCCTTCTTATGAGGCCCATTGTGAGCGACCACGTCTCTGATCCATAAGTCATCACTGGCAACACACACTGGTCCACCACACTTCTGTGCCATGCTTTTGGCGTTTGACCTTTGGCAATGACGAAGTTAAAAAGCCTCTGAAGAGCCCTGAGGATCGGTGTACCACCCGCCTTCAGAAGCTCGGCTGTAATACCATCATCACCAGGTGCCTTGTTGTTTTTGAGTTGTCCGAGAGCCATTCTAATCTCGAAAAGACTGACGTCCTGAAAATCTTCAGTGTAGTGTCGGGTTAGTCTTGCTCTGGGATCTGCAGCATGACTACTTTAAGGTGATTGAGCTGTCGTGTACAGCTGACCGTAGAACTTCTCAACCTCTTCCAATAGCTCAGATCTTGACGTGACTATTCTGCCATCCTCAGTTTTCAGCCTTGTCAGTTGACTCTGACCAACAGACAGATCTCTGGCGAACACTTTAGAGCCTTTGTTCCGCTCGATGGCCTCTTTAATGCGCATTGTATTAAATTGGCGAGTGTCGTTAGAGACTTTGAAATCTCTCTGTTGATCAGCCGATAGCCGGCAGCATCAGCTGGGGACGTCAGAATCATTTTCCGTCTTTCCTCCATAAACCGTAGGGTAGAGGCAGAGATCTTTTTGGTTCCTTTTGTACGGCTGGTCTTGAAGGTCTTAGACCCAGCCGTACGGACAGTTTCCACAAGCCTGTCGTTGTGTGTGACTTCCTCGCAGTCTGCTAGGCAATCGAATCGGTTTTGGAGTTCGAGCTGAAAGGCTTCGGGATTTCGGATTTGAAGAGGTGATGGTCGGAGCGTAGACTTCATCAGTCGGGACCTCTGGAGTTTAACATTGATATTAAACGAGCCTCTTACGAGTCTGTGATCGCTCCCAGTTTTGACTGCATTGATCACGGAGACGTCATTAAATATTTGTCTTCTCGTCGACAAGATGAAGTCTATCTCATTCTTGGTTTTCCCATCAGGGCTCACCCAGGTCCATTTACGCTGACCTGGCTTCTTGAAAAAAGAGTTCATCATAAAGAGTCCCTCCTTCTAAATAAAGTCGGCCAACATCTGGTACCGAGGGTTGCGGTCTCCAATTCCATGAGGTCCCACCTTTAACTCATCACCGAATCGTTTGCCCAGCTTCGCGTTAAAGTCCCCCATTACAACAGTGAAATGAGTCTTGTTGGTATGTATGGCTTTAGATAAATCCTCATATATGACCTCAACCTCTTCGTCGGAGTGTGTCGAAGTCGGCGCGTATACCTGTATGACCTTCAAAGAATACCGCTTGGTGATTCTGAGTATAAGGTACGCCACCCTAGCCGACACGCTCTCGATTTTCACAACGTTGTTAACGAGGTACTTGTGGACTATGAATCCGACACCACCTTGAGACAGTTGATCGCCCTCTCGGAAATAGAGAAGGTTACCGGATTTCAGGATCATCGTATCCTCCCCCTGTCTTCGGACTTCGGATAATCCGACGATATCTCAGTGTAACCTGCTCAATTCTTCCTCCAGTTCGATGATCTTCTCGTCGGTCTGCAGTGTACGCGTGTTATATGTTGCCAGGGCCAGAGGTCGTCGGTGTTGGTAACACGAAATCTGCCGGGGATTCTTAGCACCCCCTGCCCCGCCGTTACCACAGCTGTTACCAAGGCTAGGAATAGCAGGGCTGCCGGGGACTAGGGGCCGTGGTTTAGTTGCGCGAATCATGAGGGGATATGCCATAATCGCCACGCTTGGCAGACGGGTTGGCGATCGCAGTAAGTTAGTCATAGTACTCAGAGAGACGCTGCTGCCCGTTCTCTGGTGTATATTCCCTCGGGTCGACTTCTACGCCCCCCACGGGATGAGATGGGGTGGTGATATTCGTCGCCGTCACCACACGGCAAAACCCTTCTGAAGAATTACAGGCCCATCTCACTGCTGAGTCATGTTTACAAGTTGTTTTCGAGAGTGATTACGAATCGTCTCGAGCAAAGGCTTGACGACTTCCAGCCACCCGAACAAGCCGGATTCCGGAAAGGCTTTAGCACCATAGACCACATACATACGCTGCGGCAAGTTATACAGAAGACTGAGGAGTATAACCAGCCACTTTGCTTAGCGTTTGTGGATTATGAGAAAGCCTTTGATTCGATCGAAACCTGGGCCGTGCTGAATTCTCTTCAAAGGTGCCAAATTGATTATCGGTATATCAGGGTGTTAAAGTGCTTGTATGAGAACGCCACCATGTCGATCCGACTCCAGGATCGGAACTCAAAACCTATCCAACTGCAGAGAGGTGTAAGACAGGGAGACGTGATATCTCCGAAACTGTTTACCGCTGCATTGGAAGATGTTTTCAAGCTTCTGGACTGGAACGGACTTGGCATCAATATCAACAGCGAGTACATCACTCATCTTCGATTTGCCGATGACATCGTAATTATGGCCGAGACCTTGGAAGACCTCGGCACTATGCTCGATGACCTCAGCAGGGTTTCCCAACAAGTGGGTCTAAAAATGAACATGGACAAGAAGAAAATCATGTCGAACATCCATGTTGCACCCACTCAAGTCAAGGTTGGAAATTCTGCACTCGAAGTTGTAGACAACTATGTCTACCTAGGTCAGACCATCCAACTAGGTAGGTCCAACTTCGAGAAAGAGGTCAATCGTCGAATTCAACTCGGCTGGGCAGCGTTCGGGAAGCTACACGATATCTTCTCATCCCAAATACCGCAGTGTCTCAAGTCGAAAAATCGTAACTTAATTTCCTTTATTTCCTATTAACATTACAACCTTATGACTAGTGTCAAAGTCTAAAGTGCAATGAATATAGGTCAATAGATTCTCGACCTTATGTTTTTGTATTTTTAACACGCTACTGTAACATCGGGGCTTGACGTATATAAGTTTTTTTTCACGCTAAACATTTTTCTGATTTAAAAAAAATAGATATAAGTTTAGGCATAATTAATTAACACAGTTATACTTTACTTGATTCTCAATTACATATTCCTATAACATATTCTATGGCAAAATTAAAAAATAAAATCTATACTAGTGTTATAAAAGCGATAGTAACTCTTCTGTCTATCTGTCGGCACACTAGAATAGTTTACACTACTACTAAATCTTAAGTATGTTTGATTTAGATATTTTTTTAATATGTATAAAACTCTTTAAAAATATATATAACCTCTTACATTTGGTTCTTACTTTCCAGCCCTCCTATATTTCGTAGGAACCGGCCTAAGGCGACAGTAAACCTCTTACCCCCACTGTGGGCCGGCCTGGACCGTTCTACCTCAATAACAAATCAAAAGATAAACGTCAAGAGTGTCCTTAAACTCTCAAAATCAAGACTTTTATCAGTCCTAATAAAGAAAAACATAGTACCAAGAATGATCTATATCTTCGCCATCGGGTCGCTTTTCTACCAGCCTTGCATCCCAGTAAACTTTGGTTCAAACGGATGAACCCACATAGACAACGTATTTTTTTCATGTACATCAAGCTATACTTTAAACAGTAGTCTCGAACCTCATGATATTTCATAATTTACCGCATTAAGATCTGTGAAGAGTACTTACTGACTATATTGTTACATTTTTTGAAGGATGGTATTGAATTCGGGTTATAGAATTGCAGTGGTATAATATCTGATGGGCGGATACTAACTATCCATTTGTTTTTACGATTATAATACAAACATAACATTTTTAATTTATAACAAACGCAACATCGAGTCAACAATAACTAGTTTTAAATTATAACTGGCCTAATTTAAAACTAATAGTGATTTATTATCCGTCAAAAATTATTGATTTAATAACCTCAGGAAGTTTTCTAGTTAATTTTATCTCAATTTATTTACTAATATAATAAAATAATAAATTATAATATTAACGGATGATGTGGGGTTGGGAGTGTAGAGCTAAATTGGTAAAACAAGTTCCAGCGAAGCCAACTAAAAGTCGTGGTCCAGTTTCCTGTGCTCTAAAATGTCCAGGACCAAATCACTATGAAACACCAGAAATATTTTGTGAGTGTAATTATTTTTATAGCCCTTACAAGTAAGAATGCCAAGGAAATTGTTTCTTGTCATTGACTTAATGATCAGACCATTTTTTAATTTGAGTAAACGAGTGCGGCTATGTTACGGGACGTGGGACGCTTTTTGAAATACCTGCTTAATTCTTATTACAATTTTATTTAACACTATATTTGAAACTTACAAAAGATCAAAAGCATACCAAAATTTGTACAGAGGAAAGTGTCGTCTGCTTGTTTTCTAAAATTAAACTTTGTTTAAATAATAAAATTATAATTTAAACATTTCCTAGAAAGGTATTAGTAAAACCAAAGCTAGCTAAGATAGACAAGCAAAATTACTTGAAAATGTCAGCTCAATTGGTCGGTTGAAATTGAAATAAAATTTGTTGGCAGCATTAACACTTACATACAATCGGTAAATATTTCATTGAACTTGGAATAGTCATTATATTATACGTCTACGATTTGCTCAAGTAAAAAAATCAATAACAGTGTTTTAGATGAATGTATTTTATAATTCAATATCAATTTGACTTTATTTAACGTTCAAAAATGTTTTAAGGTGGTAAAGGATATTCACTTATAAAACGGGCTCCTGCATTTACATTTGGGCATCGCACACCTTACTGTCAAAGTAAACCACCAATTTTGAAATCAGCTCCTCTGCTAGACACGAGTGGTTTCGGGCGAAAAGGTAACTATAAATATAATTTTAAGATTGTAGTACTGAAATATCATTTAATTTTGTTTTTATTTATTCTTATTTTTAGGTAATTACAAAATCAAACACGGTGTTGTATCTCCTCGAATTAAACCTCCAGATGAGAATATGAAAGGTCCAGGACCTGGTATATATAAACCTCGTAATGAGATAATGTATAAACGACCTCCAGTATATACCATGCGCCCTGCAGCGAAACCGCCATACCAACCATGGGACCAGTGGACTCCATCGCCAAACATGTACTGGCCACGGATGCCAGGAAAAAAGTAAATGTAGTCATAATTATATCAACAAGAACGTGAGAAATAATTAAGACTTAAAAATATATTCTTTACATTTCATTTTCTTTTATCAAATCTTAATGGAGCAAATTTTCAATTTCGAATCTTAAAACTACATTGCTGTTAATAGTATTAACAAACAGTTGCGTAGCTAGGTGGATAAGGGTCCCACTGTGCTGCCCCAATGGGAAAAAATTGGGCGCAATTTCCACGTAAATTAAACTTATCAGCCCGTTGCTGAAGCTGCTATATAGGAATACGATAAAAATAATGTTCTCCAGACTGATTTCAGCCACGGCGGTCAATCTCAAACGAGATGAGCCAACTGCGCAGGACATATTATAGTGCACAAGTATGTGCGCAGACATAAGTGCATTGTCTATTCCCTGACTCTCATAATTCGATGGGACGGCAATTCGACACGACGGGAAAGAGTTCAGGCGCAGGACCAACGGCTTTACGTGCTTTCCGAGGCACAGGAGTGTACACATTTCCAACTTCCAGGCTGATATTGAGAATTTTCGGCAACCCAATACATTTTTATTTTCCCGACCTGGGATTTGAACCCAGGACCTCCGGGTCTTCAGCCTCACATCTAGCTACTAGACCAACGAGGAAGTCAACAATAAAAATACAGTGACTTGCAAAGTAAATTTGCAAGTATTACAATTTCTTACCCACTCTTTTTGTTTTAAGGAGTTTTCCAGCATTTACTTTTGGCAGTACTGTAAAAGAATTGAGTACTCAAATATATCCAAGTCCAGGTGACCATGAGCCTAAATTTGAATATGTTCAGAAAAATAAACCAGCTTATTCATTTGGAGCACCTTATAGATCATTAAAGCCTGCTAAAGTTCCACCTCCGAACACTTATTGCGAGAAAAAGGTAAAACTATTAATTACTTCTTCATATTTAAGATCTTTATATACAAACTATACATTTTTTACAGTTAAGATATATTTGGATTAATTGACATTTTCTGACATATAATATATATAATCGTTATATTGGATATACCAAAATTCAGTTATATCCATCTATATTCGTTGAAAGTAATAATCGAATGTAACGAACTGGTAATACTTAAATATCTTATACCATACGGCAAGAAAGAATAGAAAATACAATAGATTTTCTCAAGGGATAAGCAAAAATTTATGTTTTCATACTACCAACTTTACAGTAAAATACAAAGCAACCTTTCTTGTAAAATACAAAGTAAATTAAAATTGCTGGTTCATTCAAGCATATTTATAACCATGTATTTGAAAATTTCAGTTCATGTACCCAAAAAGAACAATTCCAGCTCCATCATTTGGTATTCGCCATACAAGGTATCTTGGCAAGCAGCAAGAATACCTTAAGTCATCTAAACTAGACATTGTAATTCCTGGAGAAATTTGAAAATATGTTGAAAATTTGAATTGCACGTATTTGTCTCATAATTTTAGAATAGTATATTAGAGAAGATAAAGGAAAAAAACGTACTTCCGTGTTGTTTATATATTGTAAAATTATATTTCTTTTGTTGCAAAGTTAGTTTTTTCATTACAAGCATTTATATAACTTGGGATGTTTGTTAGTTTGTTATGTGTTATAGGTCAAATTTTGTAAACTGAATTAGAATTGAACTTCCTCTTTTTTAATTTATTTCTTTATAACAACTTAATATTATTATTTTTTTATTCTTGACACGTATAAGCCGTTTGTCAGCTTGTTTGGGTGCTGTTTAAACATAGACAAACAAACATATTAGGTATATAATAAAAACACACACATCAAATATACTAAAAAGCGTAAAACAAAATATTACACAGGCGAGCTCTCAATATACAATGCAAAACAAAGCTTATTTAATATTGTAAGTCTCATGATCGTAATTTTAATTTTTTTTATATTATGCAGTTTAAATTTACACATAACCAACGCAAACGTGTAACTAGTTCCGAGGTTAATGATTTTTTATAGTAAACATTACCTGATTCCACTCCAAGGATTGGGCTTCAAACGAAGGTACTCTTCAACGGTTAATAGCATTGATCCGAAATGTTGTTTATAAAGGCTTATTCTTTTGGGCCGGTTGGCGTGGTTGGTAGATACTTGCCTTTTCACGCCGAAGGTTGTGGGTTTGATTCCCACCCAGGACAGACATTTGTGTGCATGAACATGTCTGTTTGTCCTGAGTCTGGGTGTAATTTTCTATATAATTATGTATTTACAAAAGAAAAGTAGTATATGTAGTATATCAGTTGTCTGGTTCCCAAAGCACAAGCTTTGTACAAGCTTAATTTGAGATCAGATGGCCGTGTGTGAAAAATGTCCAAGGATAATATTATTATTATTAAAAATTTATTTTTTATTTAATTATTTTTTTAAATTACAAGATTAAGGCGCAGTAATCTTTTTTTAAAAGAAAACAAAAAAAAATTATTTCAATGTTAAGCTTACATTCAAAATCTGATGTATAGTAATGAATCAACAAATGCTTTTACCAGCCCAAACACAGTAAGGCAGAGTCTGCAACTTAAACATGACTCAAGGCTGGAAATGGCCTCGACTCTTGACTTCACATACATTTGATTTTCCATGATTAGGTTTACGCTCTCCGTGATCGCTCTTATTGAATCCCTATTTGTGGAAGCAAGTCAAACAACGCCAGTTTCAGTAAATATTTGTGTAACAACTACAATCGTATTGTGTCTGCAACATGAAGTTGTACGATGAGTGGGTATATATTTTGTATAAAATATTATTATTTAACTATAAACTTAGAGGTAACGAAACCAATTATGACAAGAAATAAATTAAGATCAAAACGACAAAAACGCGCCTGTGAATATATAAAACATCAAAAAACTCAAAGATAAATAATTCTCTAAAAACGCTGAACTGACTTTTGTGGAACTCTGTGTGGAGATTTGCCAAAATACTCGCTATCGTAGATTACCGAAAATTAAAATCATGGACTACATTCTCTTTAATAGAAGTTAAATATGATCCGTTTAAATATTAAACTTCGTTTACAATTCGCAACAAATATCGTTCAAATACATTAGTATAATATATTTGGAGTCTTCCTTTTCAAAACTATAACTTTAATTATTTTTAAAAATATACTATGCTACCCCCTGTAATTCTAAAACTATACAATCGTACTCGTATGTTGTTACAAAAATTATCATCGTATCATACGTAATAACATTTTCGCTTTTAAATTTTTGAAAGTATAAATAAATAAGCAACGAAAAACCTTTTTCATGTTTCGTAACAAGCTTAATCTATATATAACAAAATAATCTCAATGGGATAAGCTGATTCTCTGGGTAGGTATGCTCAATGATGAGAAGGAAATCCATAAACTATTTACATGTACGGTCTAGCAAATCTGAAAACGAAAATTATATAAAACACTTTGAAACTTATAACAAGGCAGTTATGATTTATTTTTGCGTAAGCCCTTATGTCTTATATCAAGATATCTTGTTACGTATTGTATCTGAGCGAACGGTTATGAATTAAAAGCAAGGTTTCGGAATTATTAATAAACTCGTTTACCTATTGTTGCTTTTGTGATATTAATATCTTATTAATATGGAAACAAAACGAAATAGAATATATAATTTGTATCTCATTAATTAATTATTATCTGTTCCTGAGAGTCATATTAATCTTTCGACAAATATGTTTATTATTATATTATTAAAGCTTTTTCATTCTGTAATAATATGCAAAAAAGCTTCGAATAGATTAATTATTAAGCTAGATTAGTAACTTAATATGAAATATTGGATAGATAGCTCGAGTTATTGCATTATCAAGGCTTATATTTGCATAGTTTGCTATTGCAATTCTAGCAACTTGTGCCAGTCATTAAACTGGCTTACTCACGCTTCCAACCTAGATATAGCGATTTAAAATATTGCTGTTTAGTATTCTACATTCAGTGGTACCTAAATAGACGAGTTTGCACAAATCCCTATCACGGGTAAGGTAACTGTAACTATAATTTATTCAATCGATATATTATTCAAGTATGATACGATCGTCTTTGAGTTCGCGGAACCACGATGTTGCGGTTTATTTTAGTAGTGACACAATTCGTTGTCACTTTTCGATAATAAGAGAATGTATCAATATGATTTATAGATTTATTTAAAATTTGCTTAAATCATCCATATCGTGACAGCCTGTGAATGTCCCACTGCTGGGCTAAAGCCAGTGGAAATTCTACAGGCTGTTACTCTACTGTACTGTACACTCCCTTTGGTCCCCTCTCCCACTCCCGTTGGTCATGTACCTGATGTCTCTCAAGCCGTATGGATTTGCCTATGAATCTTTATCGAAGTATTTACAGAGGTTCGTTTTTGCAAAGGATCGCGATTACCCTTTATTTCAACTTTGTTAAGGTGATCAAATATTTTTAAGGAATCATCTTGATATTCATTTTAATAAAATGTATTAATGTGAACGGTTTATTTTGTTTCTTATTAAATTCACAATATTACATTATGTTATTAATGTATATGTTACTGGATTGCCTCGTTGGTCTAGTGGCTTGACGTAAGGCCGCAGACCCGGAGGTCCTAGGTTCAATTCCCAGGTCAGGCCAATAAAAAGTTATTGGGTTTTTCTGTCAGAAAATTCTCAGTAGCATCTCTGAGCCTGGAAGTTGGAACTGTGTCTCGGAAAGTACGTAAAGTCGTTGGTGGTTGTGTCGGATTGCCGTCCCATCGGATTATGAGAGGGAGGAAAGAGAGAGTGTACCTGTGTTTGCGCACACTCTTGTGCACTATAATATCTCCTGCGCGGTTGGCTAATCTCTCTTGAGATTGGCCGCCGTGGCCGAAATCGGTCTGGAGGACCTTATTATTATTATATGTTACTCAATAGCATCGATCATTATAATTAAAATTTAATGTTTCTTTGTCTTGTAATTTATTTATATAAGCAAGGAATATTATTAATTATATTTTTATTAAAATTAATTTATGTCTATTTATTACATTGTATGTTTAGAATGTAGAAAAAGTGGTTTAATATTTATTTAATTTAATATTAATATTTTATTACTGACATAAACCATAAATGGTGCCTCACAGCATTTTGTCTAGTATTTTTGCTAATTTTGAATTGGGTAGTTTCAGAAACATTTTATTTTATCACTGGTGATCCGATATTTGTGATAACAACCGGAACTGACGGCATAAAGTGCTCGTTCATATGCCATATATCCAGACAGATAAAATAAAAATATAGCCTATAAAAATAATTGTTGTTACAATTTTAGTTTGCTATAAGCACAAATTTAAAACTCATGACATATCAGAAAGATATACGACATTCATAATAATGTAAATACGATACCTAAAATACGTACGTATATTTTTTTTTCTAAATTATAGCGTGTAAGTTCGGGATTCACATTTCACGAGGGAGAGATTTACTGGTGGAACAGCTTTGTGCAAGCTCGTCTGGGTAGGTACCAACCATTCATCAGATAATTTACCGCCAAACAACAAACTCAATAACACTATTATTTAAATAAAAAGTTTGTGAATTCTCTTATTTATTTCAAATAGCAGTAAAACTGGACAGGCCTACGAATAAATATTTTTATATTCCATCCGAATCGCCAACTGAGTTCAGCTTGAATAATTTAGTAAACAGAGCTCAGAGGCGTATCGATCACTGGTGGTATAATTTAGGGTTCAAAGCATACTTAAAAAGGCTACTTACGGAGGTCATAAATTTATATTATTATGAAATATGTATATAAACATTAAAACAGTAAAGTCTATAATGTTTACACTACGGGGCTAAAGAATATTCTACTTTGGAGTTCTTACTGGTGGTAGGGCTTTGTGCAAGCTTTTCGGGGTAGGTACCACCCACTCATACTATTTTCTACCGCAAAACAGCAGTACTTGGTATTGTTGTGTTCCTGTTTAAAGGGTGAGTGAGCCTGTGTAATTATATGCATAAGGGACATAACATCTTAGTTCCCAAGGTTTATGGCGCATTGGCAATGTAAGCGATGGTTAGCATTTCTTACAATGCCAATGTCTATGGGCGTTGGTTACCACTTACCATCCGGTGGCCCATTTGCTCGTTCGCCTACCTATACTATAAAAAAAGACTGACTGAGTTCACTGAGTTGGAGGATATCTTATAAGGCTTCAAAACCCGAGGTCCTGGGTTGAAAACCCACGTCGGTGTATTAAAAAAAAAGGGCATTATGCCCTTTGTGTCAAGTTCCCGAGGTTGGTGACGCGTTGATGATTTAAGTTTGTAACGAACTGAATCTATACCTATAACAAATATATATACACATATATAAATATATAATATACATACATACATACACACATACATACATACATATATACATTTTTTTTTTTTATAGAATAGGAAGGCGGACGAGCATATGGGCCACCTGACGGTAAGTGGTCACCAACGCTCTTAGACATTAGCATTGTAAGAAATGTCAACCATCGCTTACATATCCAATGCGCCACCAACCTTGGGAACTAAGATTTTATGTCCCTTGTGCCTGTAATTACACTGGCTCACTCACCCTTCAAACCGGAACACAACAATATCAAGTATTGCTGTTTTGCGGTAGAATATCTGATGAGTGGGTGGTACCTACCCAGACGAGCTTGCACAAAGCCCTACCACCAGTAACATACATACATAATAAATATAAAATAACATACATACATGTACAAGAATGTTAAAACATATACACACTTATATAGGAAACGTTCGTGTAATCGAACTACCCCTTGTCGGGAACGTTCATGTAATCAAAACAGGTTACCTCGCGCCGGGAACGTTCATGTAATCAAAAACGGGTTACCCCGTGCCGAATGCCATAATCATCGCCAGGCATAAATAGGGGCATGGTGCTCTGCGACTCCATATAGTATGTCGGTACCAGGCACCCGGATATGTATTGGTATTGTATTTGGCGACGAGGACGTGCGATGGCGCAGTCGCGCGGCCGCGCGCTAGATCTTTATCAATTACATATTGAAGAATGACACCGGGCGATGCAGCTGGGCGTGTGACACCGCGAGGCTGCTAGCTCTGGTTGTTATTCCTTAAAATTATATAAGAATAATAAAATAATAATGTTGCATGTCAAAATGAATATATACAAGAAATGTGCGTTATGCACTAAATTTATATAAATGATTATTATAAAAGACGGTGTGTGGGGCCGTCGTGTGAATGAATGTTCTCAATGAGGCATAATATATATTATATATAAAAATATAATTTATAAAAACAATATAATTTATGGCCAGGGTTTACCTTGATAACCATATAATAAGAATTAATGCAATATAATTACGGTTGGGTGGTAGCCTTGTAAATAAAAATTACTAATTATAAAAACATATGTACTGTGGGCGATACATACTGATGATCAAAAGTCATATCGATGACTATTAAATATATAACCGTAACCGTAACCGTAACAGCCTGTGAATGTCCCACTTAAATTTATCAATTAAAACTAAAATATATACGAAAAACATAAATATATATATATAATGATTGAAACGCTCCTTCAATAATAATGACTGGCGTAATAAATAAGCATATTGCTTATTAACCTTATCTAACAAGTTGCAGATTCTTGTGAATCGTCAGTGAAGCAAAATCCTGTAACAATATCTAAAACTGTGTCGATCGACGAACGCAAGTTCGTAAAGCGGTCGTTTAAAAACTCTTATAAATACTTTTAGCAGCAACCAGATAAAAATGGAGGCTGTTGGTACGATCACTCTAAATCCGGGTAACGATTAATATGTTTAAAGATTATTATTATTGTTAAATAACAATTATTGTACTAAGTACATAAGAAATGATCTCAAGAAGTGCTTTTACATTACCAAGTACTCATAACGTTATTCAGAAAAATGTTACTGCGTAGTGCGAGTACTGTACTGATTATACTCTAGCGGATACTTGATAATTCGACATGGGGCGGGGGGCTATGTGGCTTGATCTCAGTCGCTGCATTAGTGTCCCTCATGGCGATGTCTTCTTGTATTTGCTTAGGTGATGCAGTTGTGGGGTTTGATGTTACCGTATAACGTCTTCGGCGATACGGTAGGGTCCCTCCTTCTGTTACCGATGAGGCTGCTTACGCGAGATGGTTTTGGGGTTTGAGGTTACTATATAACGTTTTCGGTGATATGGTAAGGTCCCCCACTCTATCTTGCCGCGTTGCTGGAGTAGTGTATATACTATGTGGTATTGCGCTATTGCCGGTTAACGTTATTATGTCGTTAATGATATCTCTCGTTGATCGGTAGTACCGGTATCATGACCGAATGTTGCAGTACGTTGAGGAGGCAGTAATACTGCTATACTGATACGTTCATGCAGTGAAGGACAATATCAATCAATGGATTTCATCCAGGCTGGCATGACGCACTAATCGTTTTATGCGAGAAGTGTCATTTGTAGTAAAATGACTCGTCCTTATTAGGGACGTCCCCATAGCTTAGTGTATGGATATCTCAAGTGACATTATAGCATGTCATAGTAATAGAGTCATTTAGTTATATTTTTTTACATGAGTCAACATACTAGCGATAGAAAGTGCAGCCTGCATATATCTCATTTGTGTAGTTTACAATGTGCAAATAATTATCTGGGTTTTGTTCTGGTTTAGGTAATCGACCAATAGGCGTTGCTTGCTGTAGGCTGACGTTAAGTTTTATATTCACTATGGAGGTATAGATTTAAGTAAAGCTTATAAGAGGTATATAAATAGGATAGGGATGCGTTCAGTTTAATTATAAGTCTTAGCTAAAAGTCTTAGATATAAGTCTTACTTTTAAGTAGGGAACCGCGTTTATAGGTTACAAAATAATAAGATATATTTATATTTTATAAACAATATGGATATAAGCACATGAGTATATTGAGGTAGACCATATGACAAATTATATTTAAGTCCACTTGAGTGGCATCTACGTGATTTACGCAATCGATATAATATTTATATTATTGTGTATTATTCCAGAATGATTGGAATTAATACATATTATTATAATAACGGCGCTCCACGTCGGTGGATATAAAATTAAGGCGTTATGCTTGAATTAGGCCGCCTGGCGGTCGTGCACTTAAGCTGGAATGAGAACTAGTGATTTATCTATATTATTACAACCTAGGGCTCGTCCCTTTAGCTTCGGCTTTTCTACAGCTTTGACTGTTCGAACTTTGGACTTTGTTCCTTATTTTTATTATTGTTGTGGCTACGGCTACTTTATAATCACCGCAGTTATGACTGTGCTTCCTACTGGACTACTGTCTAGTTTATTGATTTATTGATAAGACTTTTAGTCTTTTATAAACCTCAGCTACGGCTGTGATACCTAAAGTTTCATTCCATATATTATTAACTAATTGTGGGCGCAATATAAAATTGTATGTCCCATGATCGAGGAAGGTTCCCCGATGCGCGGTCGGAGCCTATAGCTGATGGCGGGTGTGGGGCCAATTCAGCCTCCTCCCCGTTTTATATTTTCCTAAATCTGTTAAATATATAAAGATGGGAAGGAGCGACATTCTTCAACTTCTCGGAAGAGGTATTAAAGGAAATGGACCGGGATTTCATTACTGAAATTGTTTACAATTTTAGTCAATTAATTTAATTTAGCATTTATTAATCAAATACATAAAAAATATTATAATAAAAACGTATTAAAAGATAAACATAGTTTTATTTGACTCCTCTATAGTTTGTTGAACATGTGATCTCTGGCGCTCTAAAAAAACACGGTTATTACGAAAACAACATTATTAAGATCCTAACTAACTAGATGAAATCACGAGCCAATATTTAAATTATAAAAATATGAATATTTAATTCTTTTATAATTAAGGTAGGCGGGGATTAGTTACAAGTTTAGTTCACTTTTGCAATAATAAATTATAATTATATAATTGACTGTTAGCGAGCAAACCCATGCGAATTGTCATCGAATTTCAATTTAGAAACAACTTACTCACTCACAAAAATCAGTATATAACAACTGTTATAAGCTGATTTTTGTAAAATATTATTTCAATTTATGTAAGATTTTTTGGTCAGCCTGACCTATAGTCTATTCCAACCACAAGAGGAACCCATGGGTTTACCCATATAAAAAACTTTGACACCGATATCATTGGCCACCGATATCAATCGACGCGATATCATTGATCGTGATCTTGAATAATCTATGATATTCACTATGGATTCGCGAAAAAATGGCGTTTTCAATGTCCGCCAAGTTCTAATCGGAACTTCGGAAGTTAAATGAACGTGGTTATAAATACATTCATTTTATTTGTTTGTATTTAAAATGTTTTATCTTGTCCTGTTTGTTGTCTAAATAATATCTTTTTATTCACGTAGAAAATGGTTTTACAACCAGATTACGTTGTGTAATATTATTTGTCAACATCTCGTAGTCTTTTTCTCATGGGGAGATTTCAACATCTCATTTGCATTTCTTATTTACAGCCCCTTGTCTTTCAATCCCACGAGTAAAATATTCTATTTCATGTCATATTACAAAAAAAGATATCATACGATGTAAAAAATTACGAGGTCTTTTAAATATGCTTTTTACTATTTCAGTATAAGTCGGCCATTGTTTATTCTGAACCAAACATATATTAAAACATAATATAATAGCAAATTATTATTTTTCCGCGCATATTATACATTTGCGTATTTTAATGCCTTGTTGTGGTGAATAATTTGCTTTATGATGTGCCCGAATATGGAAACCGAAATCGGTCATACGTAATTAAATATAATTGTTAAATAAAATCATATTTAGAATATTCATGTTACTATTTTCATATTGTATTTTCTTGAATAAAAAAAATGTAAATCATACTGTAATAGACTTTCGTTATATCATGGTTATTTATAGTTCAAAGGTAGACATTGTGGACGAGATGGTTTTATGTCCTTAGTCATACTTCTCGTAGTGATCGGTTTAATTTTTATTATTAATATATTTTTTGTAAATCAACCTTGGGAACTAAGATATTATGTCCATCCGCATGTAGTTACACTGACTCATTCACACTTTACATCAGAACACAACAAAACTGTGTATTGCTATTTAGCGATAGAATATTTGATAATTGGGTGGTACCTACCCAGATGGGCTTGCACAAAGCTTTACCATCAAGTAAAACTCATATGATACTGTTCAAAAATTGTTATGGTAATGAATGTGTTAATAAATCATCAAATTAAAAACAACAAAAAAAAAAATATACAAAAAGAAATAAAAGTAATAATTGGCGGCGTGGTGTTTTGCGGTACTAAAATATAAAACAATTTAATTAAGCGGTGAGCTTAAATTTATTATTTGTATTTAAGTTTACAATTAATTTAATTAACCATAATAAAAATCAACTTCAAACAACAATCGACTAGTTCGTGTTGAAACTACAATATTTTTTATAATCGGTTGACATTTATTTCAATATTAAATTTTAAACAATACAGATGAAGTATGTTATATAACTAAATTAACTAAACCATAAATATAAGTGGTTTTGATTCGTATATCGAATCGAATGAACTTATAATCACTGATAAACGCGGTTACTACAAAAGCAAAGTAAAAAGAATACCAACTAAGACGAAAAAACAAGCCGCTTATTATATATTTTTTCTTCTACTAAAATTTACAATTCTCTTGTTAAGAAACAATTCAAAACACAGAGGATACGTAAAAAGAAGCTGAGCTCGAATGATTTGTCTCAAGCCGCACTCAAGGCAGTGTTCACATCACTGTATTCACACGTGCGCTGGTAATTTTTAAAAGTGACGAGTATTCATTGCGGTCCCGTAGTCACCCAGACTAACACCCAGTGGAGACCATTATAGTCTATTTAGAAGTCTATCTTTACATGTATCAACATTATAGAGTTCTAAGCTTTCTTATGTCTATAAAATCAATTTATTATTATCAATTTTATGTCGTCTTGACCGTTTGTAGCCACAGCGGGCCGTTTCATGTTAGCTTAATGCGCAGAACATTATATAGTGCACAAGAGGGTGCGCAAACATTAGTGTACTCTCTATGCCTTTAATCGAAGCCCTTAAAATGATGGAATGGCAAAGCTAACTTAACCGGAAATAGTTTAGTCACAGATACAGTCTTTCCGAAGCACAGGTGTGTAACCACAACTCCCAGACCTCGGGTTACTACTGAGAATTTATCTTCTGAAAAACCCGATAGTGACTCAAGACCGCGAGATCTTCCACCTTATAAGATGAACCATCGATGCAGTCAATATCAGTTTACAGTTTAGTTTAGTTTAGTTTAGTTTTAAGAATCCAAGTAACCGTTAACTTAAACTTAACTTCATAACTCAGGTTAACTTTATAGTTACAGTCCTCGGTTCAAGCGTTAAGCGGTGAGGTTTGCCTCATACCAAATTTTATCAAAGTCTGTTCAGTAGTTTCGTATTTATAATATTAGTATATATTAAACGAATAACTACCACCAATTCAAAATGTGAATTATATTAATGCTTCATACTATTTAAATACATAATTATATTAATTACTTCTGATTAAATAACGAACGTCCTGAATAAAAAATAACAAATACTAACATAGAAATAATAAATGCCAAAATTAAGACGATTATTATATGTCTTATTATTATTATTATACCCACTGACTTATTTTCTCGGCAAAGTAAAATAAATGCAGAAAACAGTTCCGTTACCGGATGGTAGGAGGAGGCGCTTAATCCTAACCGTGCAAGTAGACGGACTCCACGTTAAACCAGTTTGTACTGGATTAAAGCGAGAATAACAGAAAATGAATCCGATAGCATTATATCGCATAGTAAATCTACAAAGGAATATTATTTAAAATAAATATTATTTTATAACAAAACTTAAACGGGAGTTTCTACGAAACATTTCCATAAAATATTCTGTTTGTTGCAAACGCCACCTTTGATATTAACGTAAGATGCCAAAACCGTACGTACACCTCCTTTGGAAATAAGGATTCTAAAGTGACATATAATTTTTCTTAAATGGTCTTTCATTTTGATTTCGATTTCCGCTCCAAATACTCTGGAAACCATTTCATGAAACGAATTTTAAATCTTTGCGGAAATCGAAAAATGAATCAACCCAACAATCTTCGTAGATTGAAGGGAAATATTTCATTTTAAAGTAAAATAAATTAATGAAGAATTATTAAATTTAGTTTGTGACGAAATTACTTATACGAATTATACGTAGAAAGTATTTAAGTAGCAGCGGTAGTCTAAAAATGGTTGTTATGGTAACTCGCAAATAGCCATATAAACTTATAAAGAGGTATTTTTGTATTTACACTATTCTGAACGTTATATATATATTTATAAACGGCTGAGAGGTGTGAATAATCGTTGAGAACTAACATAAAAGTGACGTTTTTTTCCCTTGTAGTGATAGATCACAGTTGGGTAGCTTCATGTAACTTAAATAAAAAAGTGTAGTAAGGATGAAATATTTGTTAAAAATACACAAATGGCAAGAGGATTTGAATGTCCTTTGAAACAACAATTCTGACGAAGTAATTCGGACTATTAATATGAAAAAGTGGATTGAAAAATAAAATCGTGGATTTCAGTATTTTTAAATGTATGTGTGCACATTGCACTTTTTAACTTTTATTACGCTCGAATTTCAAAGCTATGAAAGTCTATTGAAAATCTCCATTTTTTCTCTTACTGGTCAAATATTTTGTTGACATTTTAGTTGATTGCGTTATGCTCACATAACTTATTATCTGTTCAATAAAATAATTTTATTAATATTAGTTCATAATCGGCGAGAATCCTTCTTTTTGACTGCCAAAAAAGGCGATGTAAGTTTAACTACACACTGCATAGAATGTCAAACGGTGTTAATATAATAACAGTAATAAAATGCCTATATATTTGAAAGCCAACAACGCACGCAGTAATGAAATTCCTCGCAAAATATTAACGCATACTTTCCCGACAAAGAGGTAACGTTTTATCTTGAAAAAACAACAAACGGACAGTTTCGCAATAAATAAATAAAATTAATTATGTTATCATAAATATTAATCGTATTTTAATTATAATTCGTACGCTTTATTTTTTGATATAAATATATACTGTAGTCCTTTTATTGTGTTGGCAACTTCGCACGGCTTTTAGGAATAAAAGTGACTAATTTGACTTTTCCCCTTCCATCAACAATAAACAAACAAACATGGTGCTCTTGAGCTTGTCATTCTTTTATCGTGCGAGGCAACGGAAATACGGTTACAAGCTGAATACTTTATTTCAATTTAATAAATATAACAAGCTGCGAAGGGCTAGTGGTTAGAACGCGTTAATCTTAATCGATGATGTGGGTTCAAACCCGGGCCACTGAATTTTCATTTACTTAGTTTGTGTTTATAATTCATCTCGTGCTTGACGGTGAAGAAAAAAATCGTGAGTAAATCTGCATGTGTCTGATTTCACTGAAATTCTGCCACATGTGTATTCTACCAACACGCATTGAAGCAGCATGGTGGAATAAGCTCCAAACCTTCTCCTCAAAAGGGAGAGGAGGCCTTAGCCCAGCAGTGGGACATTAACAGGCTTTTGTATAATTGTTTGTTAATACCAGAAACTAGATAAGTTGTTTGGATTTTTATATTTTAAAATTATTTAATAAATTGCTAGTTTTAGGTAAAAAATGACCCTTTGTAAACAAAAAAATTAAAAAAAAACTTTTTTATTTTATGCCATTTACAATATGAGAGAAACATATTACCAGAAATAAAAGATTATTTCATTAATCAATCACAAGCGGTAGTAATTTTCTGCAGTAATAGAAAAAATATTAAAATAAATCATAATATGAAAATATGTTTCGTACCAAACACTACAGTTAAACATAATGTGTACAACTCGTACAGGCGTGGGATATTATATTACAAATGTACAATAACTACCTCGTCTTAGTAAACGAAAATTAATAAAATGTTGAGAAATCCATAAACATTTAAAATAAACCTGCTTATTGTTATAATTCGTGTAATCCTTTATCTTTCCGAATGAGATGATAAAGGCTTTCGAAGCTCGCATATTCGCTATAAGCTCAGTTTGGAATTACGCCAGGTACAATAGTGTAAGAATGCAAAGCTGTTTGTTTTCATGACGACCGCTCTGATTTCATTTAAACTAGTTATTAATCAAAAGTGTAGTCTGTATTACAGTACAGTACAGCTTATAAATGTCCCACTGCTGGGGTAAGGCCTTCTCTGTCTTTAAGGTGAAAGTTTGGGGCTTATTCCGCCTGACTGGTATATTCATGTGTTCTAACTCAATAGTTAGAACACATGAAAAAAAAACTTTATATTATAAAGTTTTTTTTATGTTATAGGTATGCGCCATAATGTTAAGTGATCACCATAATTTATTTATTTATTTATTATTTTTTTATTTGGGAAACATACATACGTAACTTGCACACACACATAAACAATACACATAAACATTTGATAACAAAATAAGTCTCACATAAGTCTCACAACAAAGTTTCCGCTTTAACATTGAAACATGGAGAGAACCTAACAAGAACAAGTTATTTAGCAAGTATTAAAGTATATAAAATAAAGTATTAACAAGTAATTTAAAAAACAGAAAAATAACAAAAAATACGATAAGAATATTAATGACAAATACAGTTTTTCAGGCTTCTATTATTATAATTGTCAGTTGCTCTTACCAAAAAGCGATTTTTAGCATAGTTCGTTCTACGCGTAGGAACATAAAATATATGTTCGCCTGACCGCTGCAGAGAATAGACGTGTGTTCATTGCTTCCTTAAACTAGTAAAAAGTGTCCCGGAATTCTATACTTTGTGTGAAATATACCTAGCATCATAATTGCATCAACAATCTTTTAAACAAAATAATATCGAAGTGCATGTGACAGTAAGAGGAGCCACCTACCTCACACCCGCGAAAGCAGAGCGGTTGCTATTTTTTGACTCGCTCGCACAGTGACCCTGCGTTTGACGCGTACGCTTATACACGTAAGTTCGTACATCGACTTTATTGTATTGTAAAACTTATTGCGATTGCTGGTTGAAATTATTTAACAAATAATGAGCGTAACACGATCGCCTCCTACAACCACAGGTGGTGGATCACAACCTGATCTATCAAAATTACACGTGGATATTCCTGGATCGCAAATAACATTTCGCTCTAAACGGAAACAACCAGCTGATCGAGAATGTGAGTGCTCGGAAGAAATTAAACTCATACGCAGTGAATTAACCCGCATTACTACACTGCTGGAATCATATGCTGCGACTAACTCGCAAATGATGGTACAAATGAATGACTCTATTGGATCAATAAAAACAGAAATTAGTAATCTAAAGCTTTCTCATACCGAAATAAATAAATCATTTGATAACAACATAGCTAAAATCAGCGCTGAAATACATGATATAAAATCGTTAACTTCCAGAATCTCATTAGAACACAACAATGTAAAATCTCAGTTATCCCAATTAGAAACAAAATTAAATACTGATAAGAAAAAAATAGAATCACTAGAAACTAATATGCAGGAATTAAAAGTAAGTCTGATCCCCATGACCAAGAATAATGACATATACACAAACGAAAAGTTGATTCGCGAAGTACAAGAACGCAAGAAGAGAGAAAATAATATAATTATTATGGGAGTTGCTGAAAGTTACTCCAACATCACGATAGAGAGGAATTTACTGGATGAGGCTGAAGTACTCAAAATACTGGAGCAAATAGCCACAGACATGCCAAAACCGAGAAATATTTTCCGTATTGGTAGGTATAACCCAGGAAAAAATCGTAAAATTAAAGTCTGCTTTGAAAAGCCAGAAACAGCATTGTCAGTGCTTAAGAGCCGTAATAAACTGCCTAACAATTTAAAAATATTCTCTGACCAAACTCCCACCCAACATAAATTCTACACACTTTTAAAAACTGAGCTAAACGAACGTATATCCAAGGGCGAAACCGATATAACAATTAAATACGTCAACGGAACACCAACTATCGTCAAAACTCCTACAAAAAACTCCAATCAACAATAATAAATGACACTATAAGTTACCAAATAGCAAATGACTATCGAGAATTACGCACTGAAAAGTCACGTTTATCCTTCTTGTACCTAAATGCCCGCAGTATTAAAAAAAAAGGAAAACTAGACGAATTAAAATGCATTTTAAAATCCATACCATCGACCATTCATATCATCCTTCTCTCTGAAACTTGGATAGCATCCGAAGACCAAGCGAAACAAATACAGATAGAAAACTATACACATTACTATAATTTCAGAACAGACGTTAGGGGAGGTGGAGTGTCGGCTTACGTACATAATGATCTACAGCATAGATTAATAGATTCAATTTACCAGGGTGGAAACAACTACCTATGGGTACACATTGAACAATGCGCGGTAGATATTGGGTTAGTTTACAGGCCTGGTGATACAAATTTTGAACAATTTCTTAAAGACTATGATAGCCAATTACAACTACGTAGAAGATCGATAGTATTTGGTGATTTTAATATCAATTTATTGGAAAAAGACAAACGAATAACCAAATATAAACAAATAATACAAGAATCGGGGCATAGGCTGCTGAACAAAATTAATGAATTACACTGCACAAGAGACTCAACTACAAAAAAATCAATTATAGACCACGTAAGTACAAATTTAAGCACGAATAATTTCACTGTTGCTATTATTAACTCATCATTATCAGATCACAAAAACATATATGTTCAATTGAATAAATTCAAAGCTCCAAAAAGAATACGAACCACTTATGAAGCTATAGATTACACAAAGTTGTACAGTTCCCTAGAGTCCTCGCAATTGATTAACTCAATTGAGAACTATACAGAGCTTGAAAATATAATAAAACAATATGTTATGGACTGTAAAGAAAGAAAAACCAAAATTTTAAACCACATAAGAGATGATTGGATAAGCAAAGATATCGTCGATGGAATAAGTCAGAGGAACTTTTTATGGACGCAATATAAAAACAATCCCGACAATGAGTATGTAAAAAATCAATTTTATTCAAAGAGAAATGAAATAGGTACGTTGATACAAAATACAAAAGATACATACTATTACAAACTATTTACAAACAATGCAAAGAATCCTAATAAAATTTGGACCTTAGTTAATAAATTATGTAGTAATAAAATAAGTCAAAGTTGTGCTCCCTCTAAAATAATAGTAGAATCAAAAATAATTTCTGATACAAACGATATTTGTAACGTATTTAACAAATATTTCGCAACAATAGGTTTCCTCTTAGCAAAAAGAATACCAACACGACACCACAGCATCCTACACACAATTAATACAATCAATGAACATGAACTTGTAACATTCAAACCGTGTAGCTTTTGTGAGATTGAAAGACTGATAGGGGATCTTGATTCGAATGCAAGTAGTGGTATAGATAAGATTAGCACAAAAGTATTGAAATGTTTATGTAATTTAATATCAAAATGTCTGGCACGCTGTTTTAACAAGCTTATGTCCGAGGGACTATTCCCAGACTCATTAAAGGTCGCAAAAATAACACCTATACACAAATCTGGATCTTTAACAAACCCAGAAAATTATCGTCCAATATCTGTGCTACCTGTTCTCTCAAAAATCTTGGAAAAATTAATTCATAACCGCTTAATAACGTATTTGGACTCTTTTGATTTCATTACTGAACGACAATACGGCTTTAGAGCTAGAAGTAACACCACTGCTGCAACTGTAGATCTAGTAACAAAAATAAGACAGAACCTAGATAGAAAGAACATAGCTCTGGGCGTATTTATCGACTTAAAAAAAGCCTTTGATACCGTAAGTCATAAAATCTTATTACATAAACTTCAAAACATAGGTATCAAAGGTACTGTACTAGAAATGTTAAAATCGTACCTAACAAACAGATTGCAAATCGTGAAAATTGGTGATATGCAAAGTAGTGCTTTGCCTGTCACCTGTGGTGTTCCACAGGGCTCAATTTTGGGACCACTTCTCTTTTTAATTTATGTAAACGATATTGCAACTTTGAAACTAAATGGTCACCTGACTTTGTATGCAGATGACACCTGTTTATTCTATTTCGGTAATAACATAAATGATATAATTTCTCAAGCTCAACGTGATTTAGATGTTTTGCATAAATGGTTCAATCAAAATCTTTTAACTATTAACGTTTCCAAAACTTGTTACATTGTATTCAAAACTAAAAATAAAAGGATTGCACCGCATGTTCCATTAACTATTGACAATTTTCCAATTGAGCAGAAAAACTGTGAAAAATATTTAGGGTTACGAATAGACAATCACTTAACTTTCAAATATCAAGTAGATTACATTAATAAAAAACTTTCCTCTTTAATTGGGTCATTAACAAATATTTCAAAATGCTTACCTAAAAAAATAAAGTATAACATCTACAATTCGCTAGTAAAATCGCATTTATTGTATTTAATAGAAATATGGGGTAATACTGGAAAAACAAAACTGCAAGAACTACAAAGAAAACAAAATAAAATTATTAAAATACTTTTTAGATATCCACCTTTGACATCAACAACTAAACTTTACAAAGAAACAAATATTATGAACTTACGACAACTTTATGTATATAATTCTTGTATTCTCATTAGAAAAATTATTAATAAATCGATACATTCAGAATTGTCATTTATAAAACAAAGCAATAAACGTAGCACCCGTAGACCAAGCTTATTAGTACTCCCAAAAATTAGAACCAAATTTGCAAAAAAAAATATAACTTTCGATGGAGCACAACTATATAACAAATTACCATCTTATATAAAAAATGTAAGCTCAGTTAACGGGTTCAAGTCTCAACTCTCAAAATATATTTTAGAGAATACCCACTTTTGTACCGATTAAAATACACACATCTATTTTACTATATTACATTCCGTTAACTAAGTATCTATAAGGCGAATATATTTTTTGTCATCTTTACATTTATCATACTGTTCTCATGTAAGTGAATCTGTCTTTTTTTTGAGAATAAATTCTTAAACCTCATATTATAGAAGGTGGATTACCAGGGTGGCGGCGAAAATGACGATACGTTATATAAGAAAACACTTGTAATGCTCGTTACAACGGTTACAATACCAATGCCCGATATATTTAAACTGGCGGTATTTATACAAAAACACCTTGACCTAATTTAATACTAAATTTACAAACTTAAAAGATAATATTAAACATTGTTTATCTTAATTATTCTAATGATTATTTACGGACAAATATTATTTAATAATACAGGATTATGTAACATTAAATATTAAAGATTAATATATTACACCGGAAGTTGATAAGCAGCAGATAACCTAGCCAGATCAGTAAAATAAGATTCTAGTAGCTTAATCCTTACATTATACATAATAAAACAAAATTATTATAGCATTGATTAATCGACATAATTTGAGAAAATATAAATAAACAATAAGCACTATTTATTAATTGCACCGGAAGCTGACAAGCAGAAGGTGCCATTAATAAATAGAATAATATTTAATAAAATGTTCCAAGTATAAACAAATATGAATCAACTATTTATTTGATTATGAAATTACTAATTAAATTGTTAAACAGAAGTTTTAATCTATACTTATAAATAATCATCAAGATGTACCCGAATTAGTCGTATATGTAGGACCGGAAGTATTAATTGATAACAATATGTTTTGAACGGGCAATGGAATGTGGACACTGATATTAATATTGTTGACTAAGTACATTGAATCGACAAAATTATTTACAATTTTGTAAAGAAAAACCTGATCTTTGCATTACCTGCGTTTCTCAAGCGACAAAATATTAAGTTTATTAATAGAATTAGACCCAAATTTAAGCGTTAATCTTCTTATAAGTTTATTCTGTAAGTTTTCGATAGCCATAATATACTTTGAGTATTGTGGATTCCAAACCGTTGAAGCGAATTCCAAATTAGATCTTACATAGGAGTTGTACAGGACATTATTTGTATTGATATTTTTAAAGTCTCTTCCCAGGCGAAATATGAAACCCAACATACTATAAGCTTTTGCAATAATTTTATTCACATGCCTGTCAAATATTAAATTAGAATCTAGGAGCACTCCTAGGTCCCTAACCTCAGTTACCCTCTTAATTAAATGATTGGAAATTGTGTAATCAAATAAAATTGGATTTTTTTTTTCTAGAAAATGTTATGTTTATGTAGCACTTATCAAAGTTAAGATGTAGTCCGTTAGATGAACAATATTGCACTACAATATCTAAATTATTTTGCAAATTTGAGCAGTCATCACTTTTTTTAAAGATTTTAAATAGCTTAGTATCATCAGTAATCGCCAATATAGTATATCGCCAATGCGCCGCCAACCTTGAAAACGAAGATGTTATGTCCCTTTTACCTGTAGTTACACTGGCTCACTCACCCTTCAAACCAGAATGCAACAATACAAAACATTGTTTAGTGGTAGAATATCTGATGAGTGGGTGGTACCTACCTAGACGGGCCTGCACAAAGATCTACTACCAAGCAAAAGTATTAAAAGCTATTATTAATATTGCATAATAATGGAGTTTTAAATAAGACGCAATAGTTTTTTCTACAATAACACGCTGGAGCAGTGCCAGGAAAGTCAGTATGCACGCATCGCAGCAAAAATACTGCTCCGTTTGTTGCCATTACGAACAACGCTTATATATAGTTTACCCCCTATAACAAATGTTCTTAGTACTTTTGCAAATGTGCAGTTGAATAATTCAATATAGTGAAACTTGGATCAGTTTCAGTTAAACTTAAAAATGTTATGCTTAATGTCCTTGAAACATACATTTAGAATTTTTTACTAAGAAAAAAGCTAAATTACAATACAAATGTTATAAAATTTGAATTATTTGTACAGAAAAGTTATAACGGAAAAGTTTACAGACATGGATGGTGGCCTCTTTCCACGGGGAAACGAGATAGCTATCCGTGGAGGATAAATTATAAGACATGTATGCAGAAACACAAATAGATTATTTTATTTCTTTAATCTGATAATCCGACGTTACGGCTATCCAACACGACCTGATCAAGAGACAGAGTGTATGTAAGCCTTGTAATTTTAAGAAAGATATATTTTACATAAATATGGTTTTAATTTGACTATATTTATTATAGTATATTATACTAAGAAAATCAACACGATGGGTAGTCAAATTAATTATAATTTTAAGTAGGGTTAAGGAATTTAGAAAGGGCTGTGTGAATTGATTTGTCTCTCAGTTCGTTTGGTGCATTGGTTGCAAAATAGGAGGCCTAAATCTAGGTGAGAGTGAAGTCTGCCTGCGTATGTTGATGCTGTAATATAAATATTAATAATGTCTCGCTTATTCATGCAAGGTACATTAGCAGAACTGAATCGGAGTCTCAGATTTGTACGAAAGCCGTGACTTTTCTTGTTTTCAGTTACAAAATAAATAAACGAACTATTTAAAATTTGGAATAGTGCCTGATGCAGCAGCAAAATTACAGCATCGTAAAGCTGCCGCATAATTGAGCCATGACCAAGCATGATATTATCAACGGTTGATGTATTGTGAAATATTCTTTCCTTTCGATTTCTACTTGTAGTACGAGATGTAATATAAATGATATTTATTGTGTGGATAATTTTTGGTCCAATTTTAACGGAAATTTTTATTATTATCTGTTAGATAATATTTATTAGTAGAAGCTATCAAGCTTATCTCTACTACTAGTATATTTTAATGATATACTCTATTCAAATAGACTGTTACTAGCACTTTTGAATCGTGATTTGTCAAGATTATTTAATGTAAAGCTATCTCCGAATTAGAATATCTCAGTAGTTACTCTTTGGTTTGAATTTCGAATGATCCAGGGTACTATTTTTAATATAAGTTACGTTATGTCTTGGAGCGGATAACTGGCAGCAAATCAACGCAAATATTTCTAACAAAATGATAATGGGCTGCATCGTTGTTCTAGCCTCTGCAGATCTCGAGTTCCTGGGTTTCTGTCAAAAAAATCTCAATTTGGCTATGTTAATATGCCAATGTCTCGGAAAGCACGTAAAGCCCATTGTCCCTGAACTCTTTTCGATTGCTTCGGAATATCGCACTTTGCACCCGTATTTGCGCACACACTTGAGCACTATAATATCTACTCGGTAGTTGGATGTAAATATTTATATTAGTGATGTAAGGAATTCTTAATATTTTTTACAATACCAATGTATATGGTGGCAGCGACTCCTTACAATCAGGTGTACTGGCCAGTCTGCCTATCCATTACCATTAAAAAAATGAAATCAAAAATGTTCTTCGTTTAAAATTGCTGCCGTGTCAGATATCAGTCAGAATGACGAAGTAATAACAGATAAAGGTGACAGACACTACACCTAAATGAATAAATGTTTCAAATCATAAAATTCACAATTTTTTTGTTCCTCACATGAAAAGAAGGATTAGTTATATGTCAATAATAATTGCAGTGTTTGTGTGAAATAAGGAATCCCGCTTAAATTCGTCTGAAGCCGCACTCGAGACGTTGTACATGTAAACATGAATGTTCACACTACATACACACTTGTAATTTTTGTGAGAGTGACGAGTACTCATTGTCGGTCCTTCGTCGCGCAACGACCCTCTATCTTCCTATTGTTGACTTTCTGGATATACTGCATATAGACTTTGTAATATCTACTAGGGTTCATTCCATGTTGATTTCTTTATAGTTGAAATACTAACTACGACGGAGCGTTGCATGGTGGAACTGTCATAACAATTAAATATAATATTTAATAATTTGTTTGTAAGTTGAGATGAGCTTCATATGTCAGTTCAAATAACCCTGTTGTTCTAACCGATTAACTATTTTAGGAGATTAAAATCATTTTTACCTCACGAGGTGATCTAGGCTTTCGAATCTCTGTCATAGACAATGTTACATTTTTAGTAGATAAAAACCCTACAAAAAGATCCTTTCCGCACGATTTCACTCAACTTGATGTTATATACACAATTACGAAAGAAATAAGAAAAAAATATACAGATATAAGATAACCGCCTCATTTTACATATGAGTTATAGTACTTAATATATGATTTTGAAAAATTAGCAAAAATCTTTTAAATTATTAACAAGCGACCACTCAAATCTGCTCCTTATAAAAATACATTAACAATGAAATATTCGTATACAAAAATTCTATTTTTAAAAGTGCACTTTAATAGGCTTTAAAATTATTCAATAATTGCGAACACACTGGCACTGATGACACAGACTTGCCTAGCTTTAGAGCTCAGGATTTACGTAAGAATGAATTTAACAAATAAATATTATTTTAATTTCTATACTTACATAAGCTGAACTGAAAATAATAATTAAATAATTCATATAATGCTCCAAGGAAACACGTATCGTGCTCTCATCCAATTCCAACTTCAGCCGTCATACTTAAAGCTGTCTCACGTACTCTAAAGGTGAATGTAGACTAGAGCATTTCCATGTATTGCAACGTTCCTGCGAATGCTCTGCTGAGATGGACGTAACGTTCACGGCAATAGCGTTTACCTGTAACATTTCTCTTACGTTTAGTCTTCGTTAAAATATCGCATGTGTGTTTTATCTAGATGAGTTATATTATTTATCCGGGCGCACCTCACTCCGTATCGCCCGCACTCGTGTTTTTGATCGATGAAATGTTACCGCATTACGCTTACACCAATACAAACCAATGTAAAATCAGGTAACAAATCGTCGAGCATGGTAAGCGAAGATCGGTTCGTGAAACGTTACAAGTAAATGCTCTAGTCTGTGTTCACCTTAACGGGAGCGAACTTCCCAGGATATTATGGTGCGGTAAGTCTCTTGTATAAACTAGTAAGTAATCTGATAAGCTCTTAGGTATTGGGAGGAATAGGTTATAACTTTGGTTATTACACTCGGTTTTTCGTTTACTTTTCACTTAATACTTTTAATCTACATCGGATTACATTTTAAATTAGTTTATATAAAATTTTCGTTTTATAGCAGATTCGTCGTTTGGTTTGTCGTTATTTCTTTACATATATTATATTTAATATGTCATTTATTAAGGGCGCCAAAAAGTTACAATTACATATATTAGTTATATTTGAAATATCCTTAATATTAAATGGTTGCTTGTAAATCAAACTACTTTGAAACTCAGTTGAAAAAAAAAGAAAAGCGTCTAACAAACATTGAGATAAAGAGATCAGTAAGCCAATATAATGAATTTACAATTAATATACTATACTTACATAATTTGATACCCATAATATAGTAACGTAAAATATATTTTTTTTGTTTATAGAAAAAAAATATGTTTATCAGCATATGTATGTGTCCATATTATTTATGATAAAAGCATGGAAATCACGCTAGTCACGTGGATAGACTAACATTGTAGGCAAGACTCGCTTAGTTACTTATATAATAATATTTTACACAAAAACTTTTTCCAAAACGCGTTGCATCTTCTTCTATAAGGTTTATGTATTATTTAGTAAAAAAAGTCTGCTCGTATATATGTTAATGATGATCGCCTCATATACTAATAAAGTATAGATTAAATGAATTTGAAGTAAATTCGATGTCTATTAATCGAATAACGTTCCTCATAAAAAATACCCTGAGCTATAAAATTTAACGGTAATGTATTCTATTATTTGTATATTCTTTACGGAACATTTGCGCCGTATACTTCGATAGGAGACACTGAAGGAAATTACGTCAGCGTCATTACCTTCTACAGCTTCCACAACAGTTTAGTTTCATTTTTATAAGAATAAGCATATTATTTAGTTATTAGACCATAGTATTTGTTATCAATAATATTTTAGGTTTAATTTTGGAATTGAATAGAACAAATCTTTGATTTCGTTTATTAACTTAATGTACCCATATATGATTAATATTCTCTTTTGGGACTCGCAAGTTTACGAAAAATGTAATGTTCTTCACATTTAAATGCTTTTATTTAGCTTAACCTGTTTGTTGTTGGACTTTGGGTCAAATTAAATAGTAATTAAGTGTTTTTATCATAAGACGCGAATTTTATTGACTTATCTTGGCGTTTTTTTTATAAATAACAATTAAATTATTGGTCACTAAAATTTTAATAATATTTTTTAACTTAATTATGTAATTTATTTAGTTTGTAAATCGGAATACAATATATTAATAATTAACATTCTTGAAACATTTATACTAATATTACACATGTGAATGTACCTTTGTGTGTTATATCATAATAGTTAAACCACTGTACCAATAGTAATGAAAGTGACATAAAGGTAGCCTCTAGTCTGGATATGGACACATACATAGACGACATTACGGGATTTATGGGGAAATAAATTTTGATGCTTATGGAGTCGCGAGGAACTGCTAGTAAACTATAAATACTAATTATAATCCTAAAGTTGAAAGTAAGTTTGTTTGTTATGTTTTCAAGTCTTAACTACGATCGATGTGAAATTTTGTATTCACGTTTTGAGGGGTACAAAAAAGGACTATGTCACGGAAACTTTAAGCCTTTAATATTACTATTAATGAATTTATAATTCAACCGTATTTGCTTATTAATAATAATAATTATTATAATAATTATTGAAGTATGTTTATCATATAATATTTCGTTAGTATTTAATGAACGCCTTATAGATAGATTGGTTAGGACAGGTTATTACTTCTGAAGTCAAACTCACGCAGTGGGTGCAGATGGAGCAAACAAAGGAGAAGATTGAAGACACCGGCAATTGACACGAGAACATACAAGTTAACGAGTATATTAAATAATATCAGGACTGCTTAGAAAACTAGTTTTATATACACCGTCGGTGCATGATATTTTTATTCTATGTATTTTATGTATGAGTTTTTTCTGAGATCACGTTATTATTAGAAATATATATTATGTTTAAAAATGTAAAGTATTACCGATTTACTTGGGTCGAGTTTCACCGTGCTAGTCATTTATCAAGTCGTATATCAAGCCGTACAGGTACCTATTTTACACAGTTGAAATCGCAAGCGACTTTATAGTCAATATCTTCGAAAATGTTGAGCAGAACAGATCCGGCGCCATTTTAGTCACTTGCCGCATGCGTATTCAGAGTAAAATTAGTTAAAAATTAAAGTATTAATATAAATGTGTGTATGTGTGTTCTTGGTTAATTTTTTGTATGTATGAGTGTATGTTATTATAGCAGTATTATGTTTTATTTTTATCTCTACTAATTATTGCTTTCTTAATTTGCAGTTTTGACTGCTAAACTCTGCGATTTCTGAATAATGTTCGTTTTATATTTTATACAACAAAGGACAGAGTTGAGATGAGAAATATTTTTTTGTATTTGTCATCTCTGCTCAGCACACATATTAAAAAAGTATGAATAATTAAGTAATATAAAAGAAAATAACACTTAAAATTTATATACTATTATTTACATTTATTTAAGTGCAGTATATGAAATTCGATAGTCTCATACTGAACCTTAATTTATGATCCGGAATATTTGAAGCATTACATCGTATATATTTCGATAAATTATGTGTTGTGTAATTTTTAACCTGTCATTATTTCATCGTACGGACAAACAACATTTTTACTATCACAATATCGTAGTGGTCTCGAAATTTTACCAACTAATAAATACAGTTACATAAAATAAACATTCCGCTAACAAAACAGCAGCAAGTATTACATTGCACCATATAAATAATATAGATATGTCAGATAAAGATAAATAATGCTCAATAAAGGAGTAAAATTGCACCAATAAGAGCAAGAGGACAGGCGGACTCTAAATTTATCGAAGCTTTATTGATCGTCGTTCACTTCATTTATAAATACATCGAGTTCGTGTCGTTGGTGAATGGCTTCATTTGTACACATTTTTTGCCATACAATCCGATTCAAAAGTTCCTTTCACACTTTTAGTCATTTTTATTTTAATAAAATTGTACTTTTCACATCATTGGTGGTTTTTAATATTGTTTAATATTAATATGGGAGTGTATCAAGAAATGACCGTTTTATCAAATTCAAGATTTAAAGAATTGTACATATTTTAATCCTATTTAATACTTACCAATTCTTAATAATCCCTTTAGAGCATTCTCTAAGGCTTGTTTATTCCCATTCGACTTAAAAAAAAGCCTGGTTTAGTTATTTGTTTCAGAGAAACAACATGACAGTGCCCTACGAAATTCTCGTAATTATAAGGCATTATTGAAAAAAAAAATACAGCCGCTGAAGCAACTCGTGAAATATGGAAGGTGTCCTTGACCAGCGCACTGCGTGGCGTTGGTTTGAAAAATTTAGCAGTGGAGATACGACGTTGGAAAGGAAGAAGGGCTCTGGGCGACCATTAATGGATATTGATGAGGTTCTGCAGGAAGCTGTTGAGTCAAATCCATCCACAAGTACTCGCGAACTTACCAGGGAGTGTGGTGTGTCGAAAAATACTGTAAATCGCTATCTTCCATGGGGAACATGAAAAAGAGCAGTAGACTGGCCCCTCACGAACTTACTCCTCAACCTTTATATTTATTGAAAAACCCTCCTGATTGATGATTTTACCGGAAGATTGTCACCTGTGATGAAAAATGGGTTTACTGGCGAAATCCGAATACCCGTGAACAATGGCTAGATCGCGGTCAAACTGCTTTTCCGGTTGCAAGGGGGCAATTTGATAAAAAATACTTTGATTATTAATTGTATTTTATATCAAAGAAATAATAATACAAATATTTGGTTAAAATTAAACTAAAACGGTCATTTTTTGATACTTTATATTTGATATTATAAATATTTTTTACAGTTTATTTTTTAATTTTCACTTATGAACTGAACAGAACAATTTCAATTAAGACAATTTTTATTTATTTCAAAAGATTCTTATTTCGTTATATATAATAATATATAAATAGGCATTCGTATTAATTTAGGATCGGATTTTCTCCATTAGACACTTGTAATATTAAGTTTTCTTTGATTATCTTAATCAGAATACCTAAATATGATAACTATATCATTATATTCAGTCGAAGGACAGAGATTTTAAGCGATCATACATTTGCGCTTTTAGTTGATAAGATTAATATTTTCTTCATGATATTCCGTGACTTTATGTCACGTTTTTGTTTGTGTTAAGGAGAAATTCTAGATGAAGGCAGGTATCATAAATAATATTTTTTTTCATTTGTAATCAGTGTTACAAACGAGCGATCTGACAACTAACTTTTTGATAGATGGCTTGACATCGTTGAATATTATATTATTTTTGAATATTGAAAAATATCGTTATGATTTTAGCTGGAAATAGAAAAATAACACTGACCTGTAGTTGCGTTTTTATCGTATATTGCTTGTAAGCTTAATAATTTAACGAAAGTAGGCGTGATCAAAATCGGAATAAAAACGTCATTACTATGAAAAGATATGGAGTGATTTAGGATATCTTGTAATTCTAAAATATGTAAATATAGGGACCGAATCGAATCGAGGCAACCTCCTTTAGCCACATTTTATTTTTGATAGCTCTGTGATGGATTGCTCTAAGAGCTGTTTGAGAAAAATGAGAAGTATCTCATTATAAATACTTGAGGAGGAAAATTTTAAATTCAAATCGGATTTTGCTTTTCGGAGTTTAGCTACTAGAGAATATAATTTTAATGCTTAAGTTACTTTGCAAGTTCAATTGTAAAACGAGACATTAGGGAGAGGCGTTAGCATGTAGTACTAAACTAGGCAGCCAACTAAGTAACTAGTACTAAAACTAGGCAGCCATTTTTTTACGCTTGATTTATAAGTTTGATAGTTGTTTTTATAGAAAGATATCTGTGTGTATGACTGAGTCTGTAATTGTTGGTTTCTTCAGTTTAAAACTAATTTCACCCAACGATTAGTTTTAAAAGGAAAAATTAAACTTTTATTTTGTTTTATGGAAAAAAAGTATTTGTTTGTCCTAGAGCTTCAAATAAGAAGTGTTGAGACAAAATATCAACTAGACTATTTTTAAAATATAATATAGTATAGATCGTGGAACATCGTCCATTCGATTATTTTACGTCGCACTTTTATTCCCGCTAGCTCGGTAAGTAAAACGAGATTGTCGACCACCTGAGCCAAATGCATTACGCAGCGTCACTGTTGCGCTTTAGTTAATTTTTCAGGATTACTCCAACTGAAACCGTGAGAAATAGCTTCTTGCAACTTTTATATAAAATATCTGCCAACTTTTTAATAAAAGTAGTAGCTTGATGAAAGATAAAAGATTTCTGTTCAAGACACCCATTCTACAGATAAATTAAAATTAAAACTATTTACAAGCGTAATGTCAAGTCGATTAAGAAAGGAACGTTATTACGTAACTTTCACTCGTTAGGGTTTTGTGTAAGCCTGTCTGGGTAGGTACGACCCACTCATTTCATATTCAAGCACCAAACAGCAATGCTTAGTATTGTTGTATTCTTGTTTGAAGGGCAAGTGAGCCAGTGTAACAACATTACAAGACTTCTTTAGGCAGGCACATTACATCTTAGTTCCCTAGGCCGGTGACGCATTGATGATGTAAGGAATAATTATAATTTCTTACAGCGTGAACTTCTATAGGCGATGATGTCTATTGCCTGCCCGCCTTCCTATTTTCAATAAAAAAACATAAATAGAATAGACAGCAATAGAAAGAATAAAATAAACAATTACCATTAAAAATACTCAGACAATATTTAATTACTAAATTATATATATTATTTATAATTATTTTTAATTTTAAGTAATGAAAAAATAATAATGTATAATGAGATTTAAGAGAACGTTCGGTAGTATCGTTATAGTTAAAGTTTAAAGAATAGGTAGTATATCATAAAAACGAACATTACAAGACAATTTTTTTTTGCTATAAAAATCCACCGATATTCAAAATCAACCGATACATTAGTAAACATTAATTTTATTTATATGACCATTATAGTACAAGATTTACATTTTAGTAGATTTACGTTATTAATTTTTATTATTTTAGTCAAATTTAAAATAGTCCCTCCCGATTCCCACCCGACGCAAAGCTGCCCATAATGCAGGCCGCATTTCCGCGCTGTATGGCAATGGACAACCTTTGTGCCAAGTGGGACCCGGAGCGACTGTCAAATCCCCTCTCTCTAAGGCGACAGCCAATTTCCCTTATTAAACTAAGGGCATCCGACCCCCAACATCCCGACGTCTCGAACGCTAGTGGCACAAATAAATAATTTTTAAACAAGGGGCCATACTTCTCCCTATTCCTCGCTGCTGCACTCTCAGCAGCCGCCATTAGAACATTAATTAGTATTTATTATTCTAAAATACTTATGTTACTACAAACATAATATATTATTATTATTAATGTGAATATTATTTTCATGCTATCTTTATATATAAAGACGTGACATCGCATGAATATTTATATTCATAAACGATATTGATTTATGAAATTATACTTTGAAATCAACTAGTCATAAGAAAAACAAAAAGTTTTATTTGCAAGAATGTTAGATACATTTAATAATAATCACTTATTCATGTAGTCTGTAAAAAAATAAGATTCTTGTAAGCGAAATTTCAACTTGTTTTATTATACTTTGTTTTAGGATGGCAAACAAATGAATGTTTGAGTGATTACTAGTCGTAAGTTGTGGTATGGTATAAGGAACGCAATTGTATAAATTAAATATTATATTATTCATTATTATGTTATTTTCCAAAAGTTGGAATTGAATGTTCGTATTTGCTATATTAAAATAATAAATTGGTTGAATTTTTTTTCATATTACCATTGTTTATTATTTTTATTGGCTTGTAAATTGGACAGTCACTTCTGGGAACACTGGAATGGTGTACATGTGAAGCGGGTCTAATTCTAGGATTAAGTACTAACATAGTTTAAGCATTCGTTACTAATCTATTTAATTTTAATTATTTATTTGAATTTATTTGTTATTATTTTTTAATTTTATTTGAATTTAATGTTAATTTTAATTTAATATGGATTGTTTAATCTGAAATAAAGTATTATTATTATTATTATTATTATTTTATAGCAATTATACTCTCATAATTTTAATCCTTTATTTATTTAAACTTTAATGCAAACAGTCTAAAATGTCTAACTGATATCATTTACATTTTTAAAAAAAATAATAATAATCTTCATATATATTCCTCTCTCAAGTATTCATGATCAAATATTTATACACATATACATAACGTAATATGCATATTGAAAGCTTTTTTATATCACTGCATACTGGTATTATAAAACAAAGTCCTATCACTACGTTTTCATTGGTTTTTACTGGTGGTAGAGCTTTGTGCAAGCTCGTCTGGGTAGGTACCACCCACTCATCAGATATTCTACCGCAAAACAGCAGTACTAGGTATTGTTGTATTCCGGTTTGAAGGGTGAGTGAGCCAGTGTAATTACAGGCACAAGGGACATAACATCTTAGTTCCTAAGGTTGGTGGCACATTGGTGATGTAAGAGATGGTTAACATTTCTTACAATGCCAATGTCTATGGGTGTTGGTGACCACTTACTATCAGGTGGCTAATTTGCTCGTCCGCCTTCCTATTCTATAAAAAAAGTCTATCTTTCTGAACGCAATAAACTCAAAAACTACTGAACGGATTTTTAAATGGCTTTCATCAATGAACGAAGTGATTCATGGGGAAGATTTAAATGTATAATTTATTAAGGTTTTGAGTAAATTTGCTAAAAAATGGCGATGATTCTTGAAGATGTCACAAAAAATCATGCTGACATTCCAATAGAAGATGTATGTGTTACTTGAAAATATGAACGTAGTCCGAACTTAACGACGCTAAGCCTCTTTAGTGTCACTCTCTCTAATAAAAAGAAAATGTCTGTCATTGTAATCACGCTCCGTCTTTTTATTTAATCTTTCTCTAGCCTGACTCTTTAAATCTATAAACTAATACTTGTTTTCATTAATTACGATATAAACGTTTTAAGAAGACCCTTATTCTACACGCTCAGACGGGTAGCCTAATAATAATTACAAAAAATAATCAAGATTACTTACGTTTGTTGATTAAACTAGTTTAGTGCAGATAACGTCCTTAGTTATTTTATATCTTAATGTCTTAATCTTATTAACGTTGCTCCTTGGATGATGATATATTTGTGTCTTTTATTCAGATTTCTATCGTTTTTATTTTCACACAATTATTGTTACATGATCTTTTCTATTTCATATAAGAGCAACAACACTTTGATTTCGAATTATTTTTTACATTAATCGAGGCTGCTTTCATATGGCCAATACAAAATATACTTAAAGCTTAAAAATAAGTTTTTTTTTGCCGCTACATTAAAAACTCGTTAATAATATTTTAGTTAATTATATTTTTAGCCATACATTTGTCCAGCCTGTATATGTATACTAATTTTTATAGTAATCGGTTGAGCGTAGAACGGCTGCAGCACGATCTGGTACAACTTAATGGTATAATAACCGTCTCCAACAAAATATACATAATTGTGCTAAATTTTATGGTAATCGTATAAATGGTTTCGAAGTAAAATTTCCAACATATATACCACCTTTTATATAGTTATATATATCTTCTTGTTTAAAATTTTATTCAATATTGTATTTACTATATTAAAATGGAAAGCGTAACTTGGGCATTCGCAAATTCGTGTTGCGGTTGCTTCGTACTGGAACCAAGTAAGTCAGCAATATTGTCTCGAGTCAAGTGATATAATGAGTCGCGCCGCGGCAAATTGCTGGCTCAGCTCACCCAGCTCTGGCTCAGGGGAAATTAAAACTGTTTATTTAAATAATCCAAATGTATTTAAGATAATTGTAGATAATGTTTGTTTTATTTTTTATAATAATCATTAATAATGAAAAATGAGAAAAAGTTTATGGGTGCTTAAAGTTCAAATTTTCTCTTATAAAATTTCACGCTAAGAATTGTAAATTCATTAACGCGCCACTAACCATGAGCTCTTTGTGTTGGCAATTAAACTGGCTTCCGAAGATGATGAGTTAACTTATAAACATAAATTATAACAAATTTTTTTGTTATGCAATAATAACTCGCTTATTACTTTGACTTGCTTTCATCTCATGCTTGGCAAAGAAGAAAATCATCATGAGAAAACCTGTATGTATCGATTGATATATTGTCACATGTATAAGCGCCACACCGATTTGGAGCAGCGTGGTGAAATGAGCTTTATAACTTTAATTTCAAGAGGACAGAATGCCTTAGTCAAACAGTAATACATTGACAGGCGGTTACTTACTCCCAAACTTACTAAATTATTGAAAACGAGAAAACAATAATTTTTCAGCACTAAAAATATAAAAACAGCTCCCAATATATTTTTTCAATATATATCGTTAAAAGGTTATCGTTGAAATCGAATAAAGTATCTAAAATATTTCAACTACCAGCCACTGTTAACATAATCCCATATCTGATTCAATTTATATGGGAACTATAAATTGCAAACAGAAAATATAAGGGCAGAATATTCATGAGGTTCAATGCATCTATACTCGATACCTGCCGTCTGCCACGGCAGCCACTATAACTAGAATTGAGTGGTTTTAAAAATACTATTTTAGATATGACTGTTTTTTGCGGGTTGGTGGATAAACATGTGATATATTGTCATCACTTATAATGGTTTCCTTCATAGGCAAGCAGGAAATAAATTATAAGCACAATAATTTTTTATAAGTTTTAATTTATTTAATAATAAATTAAAACTCAGTGGCACCTGGCCAGTTTGAACCCGCTGAAATTTTCGATAAAATTTTACTCATTCTATGTACTGGGCCATAGTGAATAAGAGTGTAAAATAATATATTATAGCCATGTTATATAACAGCAATCATCCTTTTACTTAGTTCAATAAATTTAAACCAACATACAAAACTAATATTGTCATAGTTGAAATTCCAATCGTTATTCCGTTCCACATTATCCCTTCAGAAATTCTAAGTATGTGGACACTTTACGCTATAAAAGAGAGTGCATTTTACAAATACGTACATTATTGTACAATATTGGAATGATTAAAATTAAATTTGTGTTAAATTATAATGGCGACCGTAAGATACGTAATTTTTTAAAAATATGCTTTGCTGGTGGTGACCGCTTACCATTTAGCGAATTTGCTCACCTGCGTACGTATTTCATAAAAATATATATTAAAGAAAATTTGTGTAGTGGACTATTTCTATATTTATTATCAAAACAATGTAAATTGATGAAACATGGTAACAAATGAGGTTTTATTTTGAGTTATTTTCCTAAATTTATTATCTGTGTCGCATCAAGCGATAAAGTTTTTAGACTATTATCTTGTTACTTTTAAAATAAAATACTAACTATTATTCTACCATAAGTCTATTAAAACAATTTCTATTTTATTTCAATAATATCCGCATGTATATAAATAAGCAAATAAAACAGTATGCTATTTGATTTTCTTTAAAAAAAAATGTTCGATTTATGGAAATTTAATGAATATAATTATAGTTGAATCAATCGCTGGTAAAACACTAGTTTATTGAAATAAACTAAAAAGGACAAACATTGATTGTACGAGCTCGGTGAGATTCTATCTTTGGAAGCAATAACTAGATCAAAATTATCAAATGAATTATAAAATAACATTTTAAATATAATATAAATAACATGTACAAAAAAAATTGCTATGCAAGATCTTATAGGCGAAGCCTGTGTTTATACTGTATATATAATCTAATCAAGAAAGTTAAAATTAGAACATGTATGATTTCAGGAAATCCGAAAATCTATCCCCAAGGATATTACCACACCCTTTGTGACTAAGCGAAGCGGAAGTGACGCAACGCTGATTTATCTGTAAAGCTGTTGCCACACTTGCTCAATCAAGTGGCAGTGAATTATCTTAGTTTAGTTGTTATAGTTATCTTGCTACGTCACGGGCAGAATAATTCAATTTAAGAACATGTATTGATTAATATTTAAACAAGCCCAATGTTTGTCCAATGTTGTCCAACCAGAGTAATAATAAATTAATCCAGAAATAAATGAAAGCTTCTCAAAGTCTACGGACAAAACGGATGATATTATTGTCGCTTAAAGCACATAAACCGACATTTACACAATTTATATCCGAAAAATAAACAAACAAGATAAATTCACGGTTTTATTATGAATGTGAGAAAATATATAATTTAAGCCATGTCATAAGCTATATTCACACCATTGGTTCTTAAAAGATCATGTTATTCATAAGGATAGTATATCTCTCATACTAATATTACCATAAGAATAGAAGGCGGCTCATCCATCATTATCGTGAGTTCGTTTAACTTAAGTTCAATAACCTCATACATAATATGATTTCACAGTTTTTATTAAAACGAAAAATTGTAATGTAAGAACCGATAAGGATTTTCGACGCAATAATTATATATAGTTAAAAGCTTTTTTAACCAGAATTTAATGAGGGTTGGATACATATGTGTCAGGATATCATAGGATGAAACTGTGGGTGGAAATTAGTTTCTATTAATTCGGTTTATATTATTATATACATTTTCATCGTAGAATTCTTATTGTTCAATGGAAATGAGCTTTGTGATTTTGATAGTCCATTGTTTATCCATGTTTGCTATAATATTATATTATATCATAAATAATTCATTCTGACAGACATAAATATTATACGTTTTCTTGTAAATTTCATCAGTTTCATGCAAATTTATTATTATTGCCATTACTGCCATTGCTGAGAGCTGGGTGTAATGGTTATGAATAAAAATTTACAGCTTGCAAATGGCCTCCTATTCTGTTAAGCTCCATCTCAATTAAAACTCTATTATCCACTCGATTCGTGGGCGCCATGTGGTCCGAACTGCTTTCATAAATATAACTTATAGTTAACGGTCCAATTTAACGTGAGCGGAAAATTTTGCAAATTATTATATTTAGTTCGTGTTATGTTTATCTCAATTTAGACTTTATTATTGTCAGTCACCTACAGGAACATTTACAGATGTGTCACCTTATAGCCTGAACCAATACGTCGCTTAACGATAATATAACCTAATATAATAATATAACGTATATATTATTGTTCTTGCAAATCGAAATATACAATACTATATTATATATTCAAGAAATATAAGAAATATAAGTCAAGAAATATGTAAATAATGTAATGTTTAATAGAATTATATGAAATATTAAATATTCAATTATAACTTCACTGGTATAATGTATTCAACCGAATAAGAATTAGAGGCCGTGAACGAACACACGCATTTCAAAATTTCCTATTATTGCCGTTGCTTAAAAATCACGACAAAAATATTAATTTTAGTAGTTTAAAAAATTAAAAATTAGCCTGACAGACTGCGTCTTATTAATTAACTTAAAAAAAAGGATATGGTTCAACGATTTTTTTTTTCCAAGTGATCACCGATAATTTATGTGTTATTAGCCATCAGTAAGATTTTTTGAACAAAGTAGATAACAGATAATAATAATAATACAAGAGATTTATTTAGACGATAAATCAAAATAAGTATACACAAAACGAAATTAAAATATAGCTACTGTACAAATCATGACCCCGTGGAAAGGTGGCAATAATGCTAGCAGCGTTTCCTCGTTGAATCGCAATTGCGATTTTCTGAGCGAAAAATAAACGAAACGGCACAAAGGTATCATTTGGAATTATATACGAATATTTGCGTCGTTTGTTCGCTTCCGCATTTTCCGCGGCTTAGCACTGTTTTTCTAATATGAGACGGGGCCAATGTGTCCTCCAATTACCGCCCAGCAATGGCGCCAGACCATTACCATGAAATCAATATCAGTGCATCAGGTATTTTGCCATCATCGCTACTAATTCCAAAGATCTAAGTAAGATCAAGTCGACGGTAATAAGAGCTCTTACTAATATCTCAATAAGATACGTACGAGGAATAGCATATATTAAAATAAGCAAGCTTAACTAAAAAGCTACTCCAATAACTTAGCTACTTCAATGGATCTCTCTCTCTCTAAAACTACAAATCTCTATTACATACATCTATTACTAATTATTTCTGTGCCAAAATAAAAGAAAATAGTACATATTTAATCCTTGGAGGACCTTATCAGTTGTTGGTATATATATTTATTTATTTATATACTCTTTATTGCACACCAATATAGACAAAAATAATAGGAGTAAAACAAAAACAAAGAAAAGAAAAATGTACAATAGGCGGCCTTATCGCTAAAACAGCGATCTCTTCCAGGCAACCTTTGGTAGAGGAGAGAGATAGGATGGTAGGGGTGTACAAATTATTTAATACATAAAAAAAAATAGATACAATATATATATATGTATATATACGATACATAAATAAATATTCCATAAATATATAATAATATAATATACATACACATTATAAATATATACATTTACATACTATAGATACTTACATAATAAATAAAATATTTAATTGCAGTATTTCTTCATGAAGCAAGATAGTGCTCTTTTATCATTTTTTTAAAAGAAGTAATAGTTGGTGCACGTCTTGCTTCTAGTGGAATAGAGTTCCAAAGACGAATTGAATGGACTGTAAATGAGTCACTATAAAAAGATGTTGTATGAGGTGGTATTTTTAAAATCAAATTCTCTTCAGAACGAAGATTATGGCTATGTGAAGAACTAAGAAATTGAAAACGTTCTTTTAGATATGAAGGAGAAGACGGATTGAACAGAATACAGTACAGAAGTTGAAGGATGTGAGTATTCCTGCGAAGCCGGATTGTGAGCCACTTGAGCTTTTTACGAAATTCAGAAACGTGATCATATTTACGAAGACCAAATATGAATCGGATGCAAAGATTTTGGAGACGCTCAAGTTTATTAAGTTGCTCCTCTTTTAGATCAAGATAACATGCGTCAGCATAATCGAGAATTGGTAGTAGGAGTGACTGTGCTAACATAATTTTGGTAGGGATGGGTAGAAAGTTGCGTAACCTTCGAAGGGAGCCAAAGGCTGCAAAAATTTTTTTACTAACCTCACTTATCTGTGGTTCCCAAGACAGGTGCTGGTCAAAGGAAATTCCCAAATTCCTAGCTGTAACACTGAACGGTATGTTAACACCGTTAAAGTGTACAACCGGGAGATCCGAAAAAGATATACGAGAAATTAATTTTGAACTACCAATAATCAGCACCCGTGTTTTATTTGGGTTTACTCGTAATCCAAATGCAGTAGACCACTTAGAAATATTTAATAAATCATTATTAACTAAATGTATAGTTTCAGGAAGGTTCGCAATTTTACTTTGTGAATAGATCTGAAGATCATCTGCATACAGGTGATAGAGAGAAGATATATGAGAAGTGATGGTACTTATAAAGACCGAAAACAAGAGGGGAGACAACACGCCACCTTGTGGAACGCCAGCAGTTATAGGAGCCCATTCTGAGAAAGAATCTTGAACTCTTATCCGTTGCCGGCGCCCATACAAGTAAGAATGAAACCAGTCAATTACTTTAGCAGATATGTTAAGAGAACACAAAAAAGCAAGAAGAATATCAAAGTCTACAGTGTTGAAAGCATTACTAAAATCTAATAATGTCAACACAGTAACCTGTTGATTATCCATTCCTAATCTAATGTCATCAGTTATTTTGATCAGAGCCGTAGTCGTACTATGACCAGGACGAAAGCCAGATTGTAAAGGATTCAATAGGACATTTTTTGAAAGGTATTGGTTTAATTGATTGTGAATAAGGCGCTCAAGTACTTTAGACAGGAAAGGGAGAATGGATATAGGACGATAATCAGTGTAAGATGAAGGATTTGTTTTTTTGGGGAGGGGGATAACTTGTGCGTCTTTCCAGGATTCAGGGAATTCACAAAGGATAATGGATTGGTTTAAAATATGTGTGACTACAGGAATTATGATATCTAGGATTGGGAGGATCATCTTAAGACTAATGCAATCCGAACCAATAGCATCAGAATTTATTGCTAAAATGTTCTTCTTAACATCACCATCAGTAAATTGACTAAAGAAAAAAGGAGAATTTTCAGGAGTTGATTTAGCAGAAATTTCTTTTAAAGTATTAGACTTCACAGCAGTGTCGAAAGTTTGAGAGGACGAAAAATGATTATTTAATTCATTTAAATTAATATTGTGAGTATTTATATTTTTAGATGATTTTCCAACTCCTAAGGACTTGAGAAATTTCCAGACTCTAGCTGACTCCTCTTCCTTAGCTATAGATTTATGGATATGGCGTCGTTGACTATCTCTACATAGCCTGTTGCAGCGATTGCGAACCTTCAGATACTTGTCGCGATTTGTGTCAGTCGGATTACACCTATACTTAGCCTTGGCAATATTCTTTCTTACTTGGAGCTTCTTTATTTCTGGGGTGAGCCAAGGTGCAGGAAGGTGTTTTAGCCGGACAGGACGAATTGGTGCATGTAAATCATACAGTTAATAGGGAATTAAGAACTGTAACTTGCTCATTGACTGTATCAACATTTAAAATAACACTCCAATCAATGTTGGCAGCATCCTCCCGCAGACTATTCAAATCCATTCCACCAAAATTACGCTGCAGAAGAATTCTCGATTTTGCTTTGGGTGGTTTGATTTTATAGGAAAGATAAAGAAGATCATGATATGAAAAAGCAAGGGCGGAGCACTGCCCATTCTTTTCAACATGATCAACGGAAGAGACCAAAATTAAGTCGAGAAGAGAAGGGATAGAGTTAGGGAAGGAATGAGTAGCAGATAGGGGTAGGATTTGTAAATCTGCACTATTCAGTACAGATTTCAACAGACTAGAGCGATGGTCATTTTTTAAGAGACATGTATTAAAATCTCCAATAAGAATGGTATGGGCATACAACGGTTTAAATCGCTCTAGAAGGATTTCAAATGATGAAAAGTAATCGACCGTGAGGTTAGGACTATAGACCAAATAACATCTTAATATGACCAAAGATAACCTCAATAAAAAGGTTTTCAGCCCCTTCAACGGACAGAGGTGTCGATTGACTTATAATTGAAAATGGAATGTGAGAACGGAGATAGATCGCCACTCCACCACCTGCCCGACCTACACGGTCGTTACGGATCAAATGAAATCCAGGAAGAGAGTAGGAAGTAGAAGGTAAGCAGGGCTTAAGCCAGGACTCAGATACGAGGATAGCATGTATTTTATTGCAATCGAATGATGATAACATATCAGGATAATGTGCAGGAATACTCTGAGCATTAATATGGATAACATTAAAATATTTCAGACAGTCTGAGAATAAAGAATTTATAGTTTCACCGAGCGAAGGGATACTATGAAAGCTGTCATTACTGCTCAATCCATCAGAAGAAAAAGAAAGAAAAGTTTCGTCCAAATCGTCATTGTTTCTAGACATTTTTAAATTAAATATTCATATATAATCATACATTATAAATAAAAGCAAGATCAGACCGCGACTCGTAAGTTATCATTCCGTAATATAATATCTACGTATTTAGTATATGTAATTGTATTTCGATAATATTAAATAAAGTTGTTTATGTAGTAAATGAAATATAATAATATTACATTATTTGGGCCTGTATATTATATATATTATTAGCTTTTATTTAATTATATAATAATGAATATATGTACATCAGTCATATAAGCAATCATACAATCGTAACTCATTCAAAATTACATTGTTTGAAACGAATAATTTAGTATTGAAATAATACATTTTCTATAAAATGAAATTGTTGAATTAATCCAGAGAATCATTAATTATCTTTTTATTATAATAGTACATTTTTATTTTACTGTGGGTTTTATAAATTTATATCACGCTAAATTCTCCTGAAGCATTTACTATTTTCTTTATTTCAATGGTTTCATGTTTGCTGTTTCGGATATTTAATTTATATTATTTTTAAATTATAGACCCTTCTTTTTACGTATATGCATATAACCGCGATTTCCTAGAGGATTAATTAGAGATTATTTACTAATTTCCTATATTTTAATATATTAAACGAAATCATTCCAGAAATTGACAATAATCATTATATTTGTAGGATTATAATAAGTTATAACTCGATGGTTAAATGATCGGGTTGAACATTAATATGTTTTTTATTTTACAGTATACAGATATCCTGATCATATCCATTGTAATTTCACGTACATATAATGCTAATGACATAAAAATAACTTAGAACACATTTATTTCACACATCTTAAAACAGATAAACTAGCTTTGTAATTATTATTTTCTTTTCATTGGACGCTAGAGTAGATCTCTAGCATTTCACAGCTTGCGTGCGAACCATCCATTAGCGTGCACTCCACGTTGCTATAACTCCACAGAATTACTTTTTTAAATTTAATTTGTAACTCCCCATAAATAGCCCTATTACATTTGTTTATTTTAATGCTTGCTTTGATAACCTAACATTGTTAAGCTAATTGTGTTCATACATGTTTAAATTTTAATGATATTCTTGAACTTACAATGCAATATGAAGAAAATACTGTACTATTATTTTAATAACATCCAGCTACCTATTTAATTCATACACTATTTCTCTGAAACGGAAAACTTTATCGACTTCAAATATAAAATATAACAAGGCATATGTTGTATGTTTGTTCAATTGTGCGATTATAGGCAATAGGCGTAGGTTGAACCAGGGCTTTTCGGCGTATACAACGGCTGAGTCTGGCATAGATGTATGTCGACTAAAACAGGAACGCATAAATTGAGCCTGTGTCCGCTTAGCGTACTGTGAGCTGTGACAGCACAATGTTCGCTTATCTTAATTGCTTTCCGAGATACGATCACCGTCAAATTTATCTGCGGTACTTGAAATGGTTTAAAACTTTTTACTGAAAATTCTTTAAAAGTTAAAAGTGTAAAGTAAATAAAACTAAAATAAAACTGCGACAATAATTTATAGTTTCCATTAATGTGAACTTGGTATATCGATAGAAAAAAAACCTGTCGAATTAATTAATTTTAATTCAAGCAAGTTTTTAATAAGCCCGTCAACACATACATCTACCATGCATAATTGATAAATATTGAGTACAATATAATAGTAAAATAATTTATCAGAATTGCGAAAAAAATATACACAAGCAACCACACAAGACGTTCGAAAATTTTTTAATATGAAAGTGAATTGGATTAAGAAAAAATCGTAACACAAAGGGTAACAGGATCAAAATAACCGATTTTTCGATACATAGGAATTGCCGTAAATGACATAACATAACCTAACCATCAGGAATCAAGTTGATATGGATTATTCCAGTTATTTTACAAGGTCACATTAATAAATGACCAAAAGTTGCCAAATATTATACAACTCTCTATTCCCTAACTCTCATAATCCGATGGGACGGCAATTCGACACGATCGGAAAGAGTTCAAGGCACGGGAGTGTACACACTTCAGACTTAGACTCTTACATCTAGGCACTAGTCTAACGAGGCAGTCTTAAAAAAATAATATTGTACTAAGAAACATGTTTTAAAGAATCCAACACATTTCCGTTTCTGGAATAAAGTCTTCTAGGTCTCTTCCTCACACGTTGACGTTGGGCAAAATGGGCTTTTTATGTTGATACCTTTGTGTCCTTTATTATTGTTGATATATTTTAATGAGTTGCTTTTTTTTTTAAAGCTAGGTTTTTAATAGATAAAAGTTTCATTACTTTTAAAGTCGAATAAAAAAATCTAACTTTGACGATGTAAACAATGCATTATCATTGATATAATAAGTTTACTATAAATTAGACTTTGAACCTACATGATGTGACGGGTTTTAGTTTCAAATACAGAGAAAATAATACGTAATTAATGAAATATAATAATGAATTAAATAATTCAGGGAAGAAATTTATCCGTATGTTGGCGCGCAGTGATGCAGTGCTATCCGGCGAGACCGCACCGGTTAATGTTTCATGTTAATGACTCACACTTAAAATATCGCACGTTTTACTTTACGGTCCAGCAGTTTACCAGCGCCCATAAAATTCTTTGGTTAACGCTATGCAATTCGTTATGCAAATTGGAACTTTTTTACTTAAGCACACTAGAACGATAAAAGCAAATATCTTCACAAAAAAACGTCTTAACTCTTGTTAAGAATAAATACAACAGCACTGGTGGTAGAGCTAAGTGCAAGCTCGTCTGGGTAGGTACCACTCACACATCAGATACCTATTCTACCGTAAAACAGCAGTACTTCGTATTGTGTTCCGTTGTGGTATTTGAAGTATGAGTGAATCAGTGTAAATATAGGCACAAGGGACATAACATCTTAGTTAGACATAATGTTGGTGGCGCATTGGAGATGTAAGCGATGGTTAACATTTCTTTCAATGCCAATGTCTTTGGGCGGTGGTGATCACTTACCATCAGGTGGCCCATTCGCCTATTTTATAAAAATAAACACTAACAAGCAAACTACTAACACCCAAACTACTCAGCTCCGATATTCAGATTATACACAGACATTCGGCAGTCCAAATCTATACCCATTTTGTGAAACCTGGCTTGTGAAACTTCGATGGCGAAGTACAGTATCAGGAGGAAACTTACAAATTGGTTCGTATGAAAGTCTAGTAATTGTGTTAAGTTGGTGGTATTGGCTTTGTGAAAGAACCTACCCAGACAGTAGGTACAACCCATTTATTACCTTTGTGTTGTGTTTAGTGACTTTGTATTGTTGTGTTCCATTTTGAATGGTCAGCGAGCCAATATAACTACAGGCATAAGGGAAATCACAATTTAGCTTCCAAGTTTTGTGGCTCATTGACGATGTAAGGAATAGTTAATAGTTCTTACAGTGCCAATGTCTATGGGCGACCATCTTTCAAGGTGGCCCTATTAGTTAGCCTATCTTTTTTATAAGAAAAAAGTGTATCTACCAGCTCGCATTGAAACCGTAGCCTTGGCCAGCAGCTGGAAATTTGTAGGCTGCTACTTAGAGTGTATTATTGTTATGTTTATACCTGTGTATTTTATTATTATATTTAATGCAATTTAATTTTATACATGTAATTTTTTTTTATCTCAGATTTCTGTGCTTATTTCTGGCTAAATTTTTCTCGACGAAGGCTGTCTGTGAGAGATCGCATTAAGCGGATACAAGTATTTGTTCACCTTTCTTGTATACATATATAAATATTTGTATTACTCTGTTAAGATATATTTTATACATGATATGCAATACAAAATAAATAAAGAATTTAATGTAAAATTGCGAACCTTCCTGAAACTATACATTTAGTTAATAATGATTTATTAAATATTTCCAAGTGGTCTACTGCATTTGGATTACGAGTAAACCCAAATAAAACACAGGTGCTGATTATTGGTAGTTCAAAATTAATTTCTCGTATATCTTTTTCGGATCTCCCGGTTGTACACTTTAACGGTGTTAACATACCGTTCAGTGTTACAGCTAGGAATTTGGGAATTTCCTTTGACCAGCACCTGTCTTGGGAACCACAGATAAGTGAGGTTAGTAAAAAAATTTTTGCAGCCTTTGGCTCCCTTCGAAGGTTACGCAACTTTCTACCCATCCCTACCAAAATTATGTTAGCACAGTCACTCCTACTACCAATTCTCGATTATGCTGACGCATGTTATCTTGATCTAAAAGAGGAGCAACTTAATAAACTTGAGCGTCTCCAAAATCTTTGCATCCGATTCATATTTGGTCTTCGTAAATATGATCACGTTTCTGAATTTCGTAAAAAGCTCAAGTGGCTCCCAATTCGGCTTCGCAGGAATACTCACATCCTTCAACTTCTGTACAGTATTCTGTTCAATCCGTCTTCTCCTTCATATCTAAAAGAACGTTTTCAATTTCTTAGTTCTTCACATAGCCATAATCTTCGTTCTGAAGAGAATTTGATTTTAAAAATACCACCTCATACAACATCTTTTTATAGTGACTCATTTACAGTCCATTCAATTCGTCTTTGGAACTCTCTTCCACTAGAAGCAAGACGTGCACCAACTATTACTTTTTTTAAAAAAATGATAAAAGAGCACTATCTTGCTTCATGAAAAAATACTGCAATTAAATATTTTATTTATTATGTAAGTATCTATAGTATGTAAATGTATATATTTATAATGTGTATGTATATTATATTATTATATAATTATATATTTATGGAATATTTATTTATGTATCGTATATATACATCTATATATTGTATCTATTTTTTTTATGTATTAAATAATTTGTACACCCCTACCATCCTATCTCTCTCCTCTACCAAAGGTTGCCTGGAAGAGATCGCTGTTTTAGCGATAAGGCCGCCTATTGTACATTTTTCTTTTCTTTGTTTTTGTTTTACTCCTATTATTTTTGTCTATATTGGTGTGCAATAAAGAGTATATAAATAAATAAAGAATTTAATGGCTTTTTTTCTTCAAAATACTTTTTAACTCCAGAACACAGACAGTTTTAACCATTACTACTGAAAATAATGTAGTAATGTATATTGTAAAGTAGGGTAACAATGTAATTATGAATAATAAGCATCTATCTTCTGAAAACAATTGAAAAAAATCGTCCAATCACAATTAATTTAATCACATATATAATTAAATATAATTGGTATTTAAAATATTTTAAATGAAATATTCATTGCATTTCAACTGCAACTGCAAATTAAAGCAATAAAAGCGCTTCATCAATCCGTTTCGTCGTAATAAGTCGCTTAATGTTCCCAGTAACAGTATATATTTTAATAATAATGTTTTCACAAAAAGGTTTCATTTGCTACTCGTGTTCTGTAACCGCTGTAATAGTGTATGATTATAGTTAAGTACCTCAAAAGAGACAATGTGACGCCACTTAGCAAAATTATTTAAAAAAAATACATTGTCTTATAAATTATAGATCTCATTTTAGTTACTAGTAAGGCTTATACAACGTATTTTTTTATCATAAAGTTTTGAGAACAAATTTTCTTAAAATTATTATTATTATGAGTCGAATTATAAATTAATTATAATTATTATAACTATCGGAGTATCTTTGAAGGATAAGATCAGAAATGAGATTATCCGGAAAAGAACCGGAGTCACCGACATAGCTTGCAAAATTAGCAGGCTGAAGTGGCAGTGGGCTGGTCACGTATGTCGTAGGACCGATGGCCGTTGGAGCAGACGAGTCCTAGAGTGGAGACCGCGAATCGGCAAGCGCAGCGTAGGGCGCCCTCCAGCCAGGTGGACCGACGACCTTAAGAAGGTGGCGGGCACCAACTGGATGCGGAAGGCGGAGGACAGGGAGCTTTGGCGCACCTTGGGAGAGGCCTATGTTAAGCAGTGGACAACGATTGGCTGCTGATTGATTGATTGATTGAGTCGAATTATTATAGGGGCTAATTATTAGGAGACTAGCCTAGGAAATATAATGATATACAAGTATGTATGCAAGCGTATGCAAATCTAACACTGCCCAATTTGACTGGTACTGAAAATTTTGTAGACATTTGTGGCCCGACTCAGGGAACAAATCTAGGACCTCGGGATCAGTTGTTTTACAAGCTATAGAAACTAGTTAAGCAAGTTATCCTCTATAACTTGCTTGTCTATTTTACCCGAAGCTGTATAAATTGATCAGTTAGGTTAAATTAAGCTTAAACGGCGATGGTGTCGTGCGATCGATGGCCATCTACGGGGCACCCGTTTGGTATCACAGGCTGTCGGGCGTCCGCCGCTGTAGGATTAAGATCCAAAGTTCGCAGCGAAGAATGGCCATCCGCATATCGCACGATATCCTACGAGACGGCAACCGTCCTAGCGTGCTTTCCGCCCTTGGATATGGCGAATCAGGATGCGAGGGTCTATCAACAGACCCGAATCCTCCGTCAGAAAATAGGAAACGCGCCCCCTCCGAGTGCGCTCGAGGCGTTGAAGCGGCGGGAATATTGGAGGGCTCTTGTGACGTGGCGCGACCGTCTCTGCGAAGAACAGTACGCGCGCAAACGCGTCGTTGAAGCGATCCTGCCAGCCTTCGAAGCCTGGATGAGACGAAAGCAACGAATCACCTTCCGTTTTACGCAGGTAATAACCGGTCACGGTTGTTTTGGAGAAGTCGATTTTTAGACGGGTAGTGTAAGAATCAACGACGATGTGCCACCACTGTGGCGTAGATCAGGACACCGCTCAGCATACGTTGGAGGCGTGCCCCGCGTGGAGTGCGGAGAGGGAGATCCTGGTCCGTGAAGTCCGAAAAAACCTCTCCCTGCGAGCAATCGTGTCGGCGATGCTCCGCAGGGAATCGGCGTGGAGGGTCGTGTCCTTCTGTAAGACCGTCATGATCCAGAAGGAGGCGGTGGACCGAGCATAGGATAGCCCTGACACCTGGGGCTTAAAAGATAGGGCATAACCCTGGGGTCGAGGATGCGTGAGGTTAGGCCTCATGTGTACTATTTTAGACGGCCTAGCTTCCCAGCTGCCATCCTCCTCAGGGCCATGGGAGCCGGGTACCTTTTATGAAGGTTTACACTGCTTGAAAAAAAAGTTTAAGCTGAACTTGTACTGGTTAATGAATAGATTAACCACCGATAGTAGTACCTCATCCATCGGGCATTAATGCCTGAATTAAATTATAATTAAAACATTAAAATGATTACAACTCAAACAGAACATTACAAATTCTGGACCTGATATATGGTGCTATAAAAAGATTGAATGGGCGAGGCACAGTCAGTTTTAATATTTAATTGAATTAATGTTGTAACATTGTTAACATAGGCAATTTTTTTCTTTCTCGAAGTTTCGAGAGCCTTCCCAGAATAAAACCTCGGCTACGCCAATGGTTAACTCAAACATATACGATTAAGTTTGTGAGGTCTAATGAGAATTTAACTTTCAATATGTATTTAACTAAATTACATTGTAATTCTTCGTTGTATTTGAGTACAAAATTTACCTAATAAGTAAATGGCACGAGTAGCTTTCTAACTCGAGCCTTAGGGATTTCTATGTAGTGACATGAGATGTCTTGTTTTAAGCTGCCATTTCTAATTTTGATGAGCTTACATTTAGACTGCTTATTTAATTTACTGTATAATTGGTTTGGTAGCTAGCTTCTACGGTAGTATATTAAAAAGTCTGAGTTAGAATTCCGGGTCGGGCCTTTTTTTTTTTTTAAATATAAATCGACTGATGCTCAAGTTCGTCGTGGAATTGCCGTCCGATCGAGTTACAGGCACTGTATTATACATATTTGTTATAAATTTGTTGTGTCTACGTAGAAAAACCTAAGAGTACATTTACTTTAGTGGTGTTAGCCTGCGTTTGAAACGGCAATCTTCACTTAAGATTCACTTATTCTAACCGCTGGACTGTGGCTATTATAATACAATGACTTACTACGTACGTTACCTAGCGTCAATAATATTATTTCTTTTGCTGACTTCAAAACAAGCTAGGTTATCGATTTTTATTGAATAGGTTCACCTCAAGGGCGCTTTAAAGTGGTAAGTCAAAGGGAAAGAAGTTGTATTAATATGTTTTACCTTTATACAAACAGATTTGCTTTAAATTGCTTTGATTAAAAGCGTGACGAGTACTGTAAATACATATTTCAATAACGACAAAAATATTACATTTATGTTTTTAGTTTAAGAATGCGTGAATGTTCATGCTGGGAAACATTTTAAAATATTTAAATATTGAGTAAAAAAATATCCTTATATATTTTCTCTCTATCATACAACAAACTGTAACGAATTAAAAGAAAACTCACGACATCATTTTATATTAAATCAACGAAACAGTGGGGTCGTTTATGTGTCACTATTCTTATTAACTTCTTTTGTCACTAGTTCTAATAATCATTATATCAATCAAATTGCAAGATTGTATATATAGCATAAATATATATGCTTGCAATTCGATTTTATTTCCTCGTCGCGAAAATATGGCACCTGATCGTGAATGGTCACCGTTGCACTTTAAGAAATATTAACCTTCATCCAAGCGCCATCCATGCGCCATCCAACCTCGGTAACAAAGATGTTACGTTCCTTGTTTCTGTAGTTACACTGGCTTACTCACGCTTTAAACTTTGAATTGATGTTCGGCGGTAAATTATCTGATGAGTGGGTGGTATTTACCCAGACGGGCTTGCACAAAACCGTACAATCAAGTAAATAAGTATCTTTAAAAAAAAACATTTTGTTATAACGATACGACCGTCATGCTTTATAATTATGTTACATCATTACCAACGATCCTCCCACCCACGTTGTTCATATTTTGTATTACTCCGTTAGGGATATCGAATTCGGAAAACTTTCGCGCCTCATATACGCCTTACTAAATTACTCAATAAATTGACCCCTTGTATATCATGGAAAAAACATTAGGTTTAATTATACAAGTGAAACTATTGACACGAACAATTTTCCAAGTACATAATCGGTTCAAAGATGTTTTTATGATAAGGTTCTATGTAACCTCAAATTGCTTCAGTTTGATACAGTATAATAATGAAAAATAGAATAATAATTATAAATAATATATGTAAAGTAAAATTGGGGATTTAAACTAACGCATATATTTTTTGAAAACACGCTTGCTATATGCTTTTCAATAGAAAAAAGACACAAACATAACTCGAAATTAAAAACAAAAATCTGTAATTAATACTCACATAAACCAATGAAATGTATTATAGAAACTTAATTTTGTAGAACATGGGTACTATGTGATTTACTTTTTTTTAAATTGGTTGTTAGAAATTTATCTCCGAAAAATTACGTATTTTTTTCTATTCTCCCTACCTATCTACCGCCAATTCATTAACGACGTGTGTTTCGAACACGGAGCTTGTGTCGCTTGCCCAAACGCAAATTTATACAAGCAATTTCTATTGAATAAATGGATATCCCATTAAACCAATATAAAAGACAATCGGACAAAAAAGGTGATTGTTTATTGATATAATTAACTATTATGAATTATAGTATCTTAATCTGAAAATATTCAAATTAGTTGCTTGCATGTTGCAAGAGAAGATGTTAATGTGTGACGGTGAGGTGGGGGCAAGATTTTAATTCAAGCTGTGGTAGTGTAGACTCTTAACTGATAAGATTACATCACGTTGTTCAACTGTATTGGAAGCTACATTTGGCTGGATTTATCTTATTGCAGTTTTCACGATGCTTTCCTTCAGCCCCGAGCACAAGATTATAAACATAACTAAAAAGCTAAAAGCTCAGTAAAAGACGCTCTTTGGATCTGAACGTTCTGGATGGTCTGGGCGTTCTGGACCATCTCCTACTTATGTGGTGATTTAAATTCATTACTTAAGATTTAACGATAAGACATAAAAATTATTAATATAAAATAAATATTTTTCTTGTACTTATTCGTCTTATTTAAACAAACAGTGTATTGCAATCATCGTTCAATGAGGGAGTTATATAAATTGCAAATTTGATTATAGACACCTGGACAAGTGAAAATAAATAAAAGCTTGTATTAAGATAAAATAATTCAATTTATTTATCATTTCATCTTTTCAATTCAATTGAGGTAATGATGTAAAAATTAATTAAATTAACTTATTTTAATAAATTATCAGATTTACTTTCAAAATATATAAGAATGAATACTGTACAGTACAGTATACTTAAGTGGCCTTGAAAATCTTTCATCAAAGGTATGAGAGATACATCTTATACATTCATTTTCTCTTATTGTGTTTTCTTTCCATGACGTGAAATAAATTATAAATAAATAAAACTAAGGCAGAAAATGCTTTTCGAAGTAAAGAAGTACCTGTCTCGATGATTGAGATCCTATCAGACGTACGAATATACGGATAAATTATTGACGCATCCGTCAATGACTGACTTTAATACCAAAATGGTATTACATATTTCATTAATGCTAATAGAGACATCCAAAAAATTCAGCTAAAGTTCACATACAATAAAGTTTTTTTTAATAATTAATATTATATAATAATAATTTTACGGTGTAATTAAAGTTTTGAATGCAAAAGATAATTACTTCCAAGTCGTTTATTATTAGTTTCAGGATTGAGGTTATTTAATAAAAGTTGCACTTATTCTAATAAAGTTTTTTTTAACTATTTATCTCGATTTCGCAAGTGGAAAATAAGGATTTTATCCCGTGCTATTTTTCAAACAATGGATAAAAATAATCGCTAACCAGTTTCTTATATTATTATATGTTAATTTTGATATTCTAAAACTACTAGTTCGAATTAATAAAATACGTTATTTATTTTCATAAGGATTAATACGTTTTTATTAAACATTAAAATGGTTACTAACATGTATGTATCTCTGAAATATAGATATGTAAGAAGTTTTATATCAGTCAGATTAGTAGTGAAATCAGAAAAATATATTGTAATATTAATATGGTTAATAAAAAAACTTACCTCAAAAAATTGCAAATAACAGAGATTATTATTTTTATATATGTACTTGAATATTATTAGGAAGAGAATGAAAAACCTTGAGATCTATACAACGTATGTCAGGGACAACAAAAAGGTTTTATGTCCAGATTAATCTGCCCCTAGAGTTCACCCCCATTAATTAGGCCAACCGCCGCTGCCTTAGCGGTTTTTGTGGTGACAATTGACGTATGGTTCACACTAATACCAGCCAAGCCAGTAATGTCAATTATTAATATAAAATATTTCGAAAATGTAACTATAAATACAAAAAATCAATTTCTTAATTGACGTATCGGAAACACGCTTCGCTCAATATCTTACGTATCAATAAAGAGGTAAGTTTTGTTTTCTTCATTTTTTCTGGTCTCACTCACAATCTAATACTATTTATATGGACCTTGAATATGTTTTTGTTTAGCGTAAGTACAGAGAAATGCTGTAAATTATGTTTATAAAGGAAGTCACATGGAAAATTGTCGGTGCGGACGCTTTTCAACGAACGCTGCCGAATCTATAACAGAAAACCATAATTTATTTTGAGATATATTACATTTTATACTCGCGCTAGCTTAGTGGATAAGTGAACTGAATTAAAAGGAAAATGGTTATGCCTATGGATTGTTACGGATTTTTTACAGTCTAAATAAACTTTATTGAATAACATGCTTCATTTATTCATGTTTTTTAGCATAAGATTTAATTTACTAAAACTTATATATACCGATGAATATTTACAGAGGAAAAAATATTAATAGTAAATACGATATAAGCTTCACATTGTTTTACACTTCTACAATGTAGATACAATATTGATACGAAGTGGTACAAAAAAAGCTACAATTATGAGAGTAGAATAACCTTTATTGATTACCTCTATTTTCACCACCACTTCAGTCCCAACATATAGCACACCTGCTTTATCTACGGCGAGAATAATAATGGCCTAAAGCCATAACTAATGAACAATGTAGAAAATTAGAATTTAAAATATATTTTTTAGTTGTTTTAATATTATCTGTTATAATTATTATTTATTAAATGGGTGTTGAGTATTAATGAATTTGTTTTTATTGTTATAAATCAATTAAGTGTGCCATTAATAGCCAGTTAGTGCCCGTAAATGTCTCATTGTTAGACCATGGCCTCCTCTTGAGAAGCTTTAAAGCTTATTCCGAGACGCTGCTCTACCGCTGGTATACGTGCATATAAGTATGTGTATAGTGTGAGTGTGTGTGTATGTATATAAGTGGCAGAATTTCATCCGACACATGCAGGTTGCCTCACGGTGATTACCCACCACGCACGCGATCAAATAGAAACACAAGTTAAGCACATAAATATTCAACTGTTCCTGCCAAGGACGCAACGCAATCTTTAGTTATATATAATTCAGGTGTTCTAATAAGTGAACCTTTTCAGTTTCATTAATAATAATAATATGAGTCTTACTCAACCATAATTTTGTTCACACGGAGAAAATCAATTTCGTTCCAGTCGTCACGTAACTGATTTGACAAAGATTGTATCAAGGAACCAATTTGCATGGAAATATTTTTAAATTTCCCTTTGAAATGTTAGTCGATTTAAAAAGGGATGGAAGTTATAAGAATGGGAAGATATTGTAGTCGTGTTTACATTATCATTTGATTCGCCCGTGATGTCATTTACGTGTAAAGACGGCCGAGTAACAGATTGTGTTTATTCTCCGCACGTATGCCACTACATTGTAAATACGCAAGATAACTGAAGAGAATATTAAAATAACGTATGATTTAAAGTGTTTCTAAAAATTGTTAATAAGAAATGTTCGTCCATTTTAGGATCTTTATATAAAAACACACTGAGTCGTTTCTTACTTTGTTTTTTTTTTAGGTAACAGCACGTAAATGTTTACTGCTGGGCTAAGGTCTTTATTTGAGATGTTTTGAGATAATCCACTGATTCAATGGATTAGAGGTTACACTTGTGGCAGATTTTCATCCGACAAATACACTGCATGCATGCATCTCATGAGCACGAGATGAAGAATAAACAATAAAAAAGCGTATGAAAATTTCGTCATGATTATCCGGATTTGAACCCGCAACCTTCGGCTTATATTCACGTGTTCTAACCACAGGGCTATCTTGGGTGTAGTGTCAAACTAGATTGAGAAATTTTAATTGGTGTGAGATCTTGGCTTTACTTTCTTCTGACAAACTACGAACTACTTACGAAACGACTTACGAATCTTATGTTTCCAAAAATCTCATATTTTCAATGTATTTTTGAACCTAATTTATTTTATTTTCACACATATGCAATTAAAAATGTATACTTTCAAATTTAAAAATAACATACAAATATATAAAAACTAATATTAAAGATCTACTTCGGATTATTTTATGAACTTCATCGGTATAAAAATACCTTAAGAAAATTATTATTGATAGACGACGGTACCTTATGAATAGTTAAAAGGTGAAGTACATAAGCTAAGTGTACACCAGAACGAATTATTGGAACAATGCCCGCAATAATTTACGGATCGCGCAAAACGTTGAAAAATATTTGTGAAACGACTGCTGTTCAAAACATCGTGAATTCACTCGTTGAAACAATGGTCGCATGTAAGGAAAAATAAGTTTCACGGTTCGTGCGAGCGCCAGAGCTGTCGGTGTGAGGTAGGGCTTACTTTGATGGAGACATGCGCGGTGTGCGGCTCCAAGAGCGACTTCGACACAGTGACGGCCGGCGTCGCGGCAATAGCCCGCCAGGGTGCACTCGACAAAGTGCAAACAGCTCCACGTTCCAACTTACGTAAGTTGATGATTACGCGAATTTATAATTAAATATAAACTTAAGTAATTTTACGTGGCTTAATAGTGTCAATTTAAAAAATAATAATGCTACGTATAAACTAATTTTATGTATGTATATTAATTGTGAAGTGAGCAATTTACAAGTGTGTGACAGAAATTTAAGTGTTTACTCAATAAATATAATATGGGACTCTAGTTCGTAGATTTCACGTAAGTTTCATTGATTATACATTAATTGATTAATTTTTTAAATTCAAGTATAATTAATACAGATTTAAAGTTTTTTTTTAACTTATTTATCTGTTTTTGAATAAATTTTGACGAAAAGATAAAGCTGATGAAATGTGTGAGTAGTGATATTGAAAAAAATATTTTAAATTACAGTTTAATGTAATATAATTCTCAACGTTTAATATATTTAAATAGTTGCACAATAAAAAGAAGCACAAAAACATTAGACAATTTAGAAGATTGGTGGAATTTCTTAGTAGATTGTTTGTTAAATTTTATGCAATTTAACATGCTTTTAATTTGAGAATAAGAATAATTAACTTTGTTTTAAACGTATTTTCTCGTTAGAATGAAAATTCCAAACAAGTCGTAGCGTTTCATTACATCTATAACATGACTATTCAAAAGTGCTTATAAAAGGTTTTTAGAATAAAGACTTGATTTCATTGATTTTTAATGTTAAATTTTTAATGAGCTAAAAGAGCTCAAATAATAAAGAACAGATAGTATAATCAAGAAAGTATACTCTGTGAATAATCTGTTTTCGGATTCTTCGAACTAATTTACCACGGAACTTAGTCCATTAGTGCTTGGGAACCAACGTTTTTAACTCGCCCTTGAAAACTTGGATAATTGCTGCGGCAAAATGTTTTTGGATTAAAATTTGTACTTCATTGTTGTAAGTTTTAAATCATCTCGGGGGCATTTACTCGAAAAATGTTAACAAGAGTTTATGATTACTTTAAAGGAAAGTTTGTTAAATAAAACGAATTATTTTGAGTAGACTGTTTGTTTGAAATGTTCTCAAAAATATATTGTCTTTATAATCAATATACTTTCGCATAGTTTCGACTATTCGTTAGATTTTAACAGTCCTAAAAAAAAGTGATTCACGATCCGTCTGTACCTATATCATTATTTTTTTATGATTGTTAATTTGTTAGCTTTTTTATTTACGAACTGATTTTTATGATTCTTTTTACGTTAGATTCAATATAGCTCCAAGTATGACCATACTTAGGAGTCAATAGTGGGCATTGTAAATTTTTATATGAAGCGTTCATTGAAGGATTTTCTTTTGTATGAAAAAGTAAATATTTAATTATAATTTTTTTTTGGAAATTTGTTTTTGTATGAATGATGTTCTTATTTGTGCTTGATAATTAAATATTATTCATTTATACATAAAATATAAATTTTAAGTATAGACGAATAATATTTAATATAATATGAATAGTCTAATTATATGTTTGGTATTTCATCAAAGTTTAGAAAATCAATATGAAATCAGAAAATCGACGAAAATTTTCAGTATTTAAAAATAATATTTAGTTATATAAGTTATTTGATTCGAATATCACCTGCAGCCTGTGGGTGATATTCAAGCTATATATATATTTCATGCTAAATCTTCTACTACTTAAGTGAGGGTTTGCGTATATTATTTTGTGTATATCGACATTATTGCCATAAAAACGAAGTCGTACTTATGAAATAGTGTATCTTCAATTCAAACATTTACATAAATACAACACCAAAAGATGATTTTGTAAAATTTTTCTAACAATCTAACGTATAACATGTTTTTTACACCCAATTAAATCTTTATTTATAAGAAAGTACGCCATTTTCCACGTAGATTAACATATTTCGTATTTAAAAATCAAGATAAATCGAGTTTATTTTATGATTGAGAATAAAACTTATTTAGATTTAGATTTAGTAACAAAATTGAATTCAATAACAGAAGCGAAAGCTATTTAATTTATTTTATATTAAATATTAAACTAAATAAACACGTTTTATTACAATAAAGTTATTATATTGAACTAAAAATGAAACTAGAAGAATTAAGAAATCAAAATAACTCGAAAACTAAGCTGTAGACTAGATTTTCTCAAAAATAGATAGTTAATATTATTTTTTGGGTGAGCGAATGGGCCACCTGATGGTAAGTGGTTACCAACGCCCATAGACGTTGACATTGTAAGAAATGTTAACCATCGCTTACATCACCAATGCGTCACCAACCGTGGGAACTACAATGTTATGCCCCTTGTGCCTGTAATACACTGGCTTACTCCCACCCTTCAACCTGGAACACAACAATACCAAGTACTGATGTATTGCGGTAGAATATATGATGATTGAGTGGTACCCTACCCTTTCATCAGTAATATTATTAATATTAATTTTTAAGGTTGTTTAAAATAATTAGTTTTTTTTAAATTGTTCATTATGAAGTAACACTAACAATTATACACATATTAAAACAGCCATGAATATTAATTACAAATGTAGACAGCATTCATAATAATAATAATAATAATTACATAATATTACAGTAAATAATTATTATAAAAAATACAAACTAACAATATTTAAAAATAATTGATATTAGTGATATGTTACGCAAAGTTTGCTTATTAAAAATACTACACTAAATTGGTTTTAATGTATTTAGTGCCTTGTATATATTATGGTTATATATATTGCCTATTTATAAATGTTTGTATTGTTTTCATATTTAAAAGCATTATTTGCTTAAGGGAATATTATATTGGTTTAATTGATGTGGCTTTTCACCGCCAAGATCATCATAAAATCATCTCCGAATCATTCTTATAATAAATCTAATATAAATAAGATTTTGTGATGTCCGTCGTTCATTAAAATCAATTATTATTGTACCTGAGTCTGCTTGAGTCTTAAACTTTTTGCTAAGCGATTTTAGCGTATATTTATTATATAATTAAATTTAATTCAAAATATATCGTATAATAATAGCAAGATGACCTTGTTATATTTTTGAGACGCAGGGGTAAAGGTACCTGGGCTCTTGTCAACCAGGTTATGTGGAATTTTTATCCAATAAAATCCCTGCGGTGGCTGTCCTCAACAAGGATCTCTATTTAGAGGGAATGAGTGTGATCTTGCTTCCCCGCACTCCTCATTAGGACGTGCAACAGCTCGAGGTCATCTCGAGTACCGTCTTACCTATGAAATAAATTTTACTTATCCTTACCGCCTTAGTGGCAAACTTACTATTAATCTGTCTAGACGTTTGAGTGTAACAAGTTATCAAACATCTACTTAATTAATAATATTAACCTTCAAAGTATTATATATTTAGAAAATATTAGACATTGAACGGATTGCAATTATTAAAAACACAAAACATTTCATAATTGATGCAGTGGTGTTGGGACGAAGGAAAGGAGGAAATTTTATATAACTCGTGTAGTTGCTCAGGTGGTAGGGCTTTGTGCAAGCTCGTCTGGGTAGGTACCACCCACTCATCAGATATTCTACCGCAAAACAGCAATACTTGATATTGTTGTGTTCCGGTTTGAAGGGTGAGTGAGCCAGTGTAATTACAGGCACAAGGGACATAAAATCTTAGTTCCCAAGGTTGGTGGCGCATTGGATATGTAAGCGATGGTTGACATTTCTTACAATGCCAATGTCTAAGAGCGTTGGTGACCACTTACCATCAGGTGGCCCATATGCTCGTCCGCCTTCCTATTCTATAAAAAAAAAAAAAATGGCACTAACTTATTGTAGCAATTATATGCTCACTGATAAAGTATGTTAACAAATTGCAAGTGAAATATTTACTTAACTTAATTAAGCTTTTTTTGCAGATTTCACTTTACACTGTTTTTATTTACAGTTTCAAATATAGACCTACTGATTCACCATAAATTTATACAATGAACAGGCCAGTTACTTAAAAGAGCCGAAAGGGCCCAATGAATAAATAACGTAAATTTTAACTGAAAAATAGCAGATTCACGTCCGGGCAAGTACCACTGAGTAATCATGTTCAAAATGTCTGTTTATAATTCATCTTATGCTCCACGGCGAAGATATCAGAAAATATGCCGGGGTCAGATGTATACACCAACTCGTTATGCAGTAACGCGGTGGTGGCTTCAAACCCTCACGAATAAAAGAGGCCTGTACCCAGTAGTGGGTCAGATATCAGCTCTTACGTACCGTACCTTTAGTTATGTAAACTACGCACTCATAATTAATCATTCCAATCACAGAATTAATGAAAATCAGTTAATGACAATTTTATTTGAACATGTTCTTCGCTTCTATATTAATCTAGTGTATCTACATACACCAGATTTATATAAATAAGTCGTAGCTTTGATATTGGCTTTGACTGAGTATAAATACCAAGCCCGTAGCTGGTATTGATACTCCGTCCGATAAGTAGGATTTAATTATCTTTACAATTTCTATTACTCATTCTCAGTGTTTCGTTAAAATAAATCAGTTACATTGAAATTTCACTTTGCTAAATTTTTGATACACAGTACTTTAAAGAATTGAACCAAAAAGATCCATTACTCGTGTAGCCGGATCGTTTTATACAAATTTCCTTTAATTTGCTTGCAATCCATCTTTTCTGTAATCATCCAGAAATTCTAACTTTTTATCATTTTATATTCAAATATTATAATACTCAAATCAAATTAAATTATAATTTTTTTAATATAACACTGATGCGCTAATATATTTTTGGCCTACAAAATATACTGGTGGTAGAGCTTTGTGCAAGCTCGTCTGGGTAAGTAATAAATAATAAAATATAAATAAATAATGCTCATTGTATTGTAGGAAAATGTCTGATTCGTGGGACACAAAAACGTTTTAGTTAGAGGTAGATATAAAAAGTAGTAATATAAATTCGCGAAGTTAAGTATTTAGCATAATATGTAGGTCAAGTTAAGATCAGCCAAAGGAATGCGCCATTTCGTTCGTCGCAAGCCACTTTCGTTTTTTGTATGCAAGCGAGAGTGCCAAACTTTTGCGCAGTGCGTCGCTTCCTCAAACTGAATATGTATGGGTTGAACTTGCCAATTCAAATTCGGATAGGTGCTTTATTCACCACACCGCGAGATTATTGAATTTTTGTTAGGCAAAGAGAAAAAAAACCTTCTGAATATAAACGAAATGGCTATAATCAACTTTATATTTGGTTGACCACGTTTATTTTGATGCGCTGTGTGCGCTCATATTTTGGTTATCCGTTTTGGTCTATGATCTTAGAAAATAGTATAAGTTATAACCAAGCTCAGTTAAAAGTTTTATTATTATCTGCCTGTTTCAGTACACTGCTAGGCTAGGTTCTTTTGCCGACACGTGATCTACACTCAACAATCAGACTGCTCCTACGGCTAAAAGTTCTCCAGCATATATGACCAGCCTACTGCCATTACTTGTTAATTCGCTGAAATATGTCACCATTTGTGAATGAATAATTATAAAAGCATCAGTAATATTATAACGGTGATGGCCAAACGGTTGGAAGACGTAAATCTTAACTATTTATTTTATTTTATTATTAAGTTTAAGCCCAGGCAAAAATTTTCATGTGCTAAATTTGTGTTTACAATTTATCTCATGCTTAACGGTAAAGGAAAATATCGAGAGGAAACCCGCTGTGGCGGATGAAAATCTGCTATGTGCTCCAAAACCTTCTCCTCAAAAGGGAGGTCTTGGCTGGCTGTGGGACATTTACAAGCTATCGCTTAATTTTTTAATACTATAACAATAAGTAAGTATATAATTTAAATGATATTGTTGATCGAGTACATAACAATAAAATCCATGAATAAATAATCAGTACATATCATGTTTTCACACCTTAAAATTTATAATATGTATAACAAAGCTGTTATACAATTTTAATAAAATATCAAATTTACTTAAGTCCAATTAGCGCCGTATTCAGAGTGCTGATTCAAGATCTCGTTTCATACAAAGTAACATTATATCACAATTAATTTACCCCACAATTTTTTTGTCGTGGGATATAATCGTCTATTCCAGGAATAGACAATTATAACTTCCTATAATTTATAAATGAATCAATTCAATTTAAGCAAATATAGCTTAATATAATTGTTCGTCTGTTAATACATTATACAGATAGTCGTTACTGGAATAAAAATTTTGAAGAAAAATGAAAAGATCCGCTATATTAAAAGTCCATGCAAACAGTTTCACTCGCACCACCTTTATTTTATAGAGATTTACGTCATATTGTTGCTTTAAGTTTTTATATATTTTATAATAGCGTTACCCTTCTCCACGTTATACCGCGTTATGCTGCGCGTTTTCACCCGAGTTAAAGTTGAATTATACATACCTGTTAAGCTGTATGAGTTTGCCATATTGGTTGACTTTTATAGTTACAGCTCCGCTCTTTAGGGTCATAGCGTCAAGTTAAATAGCCTATAACCTTCGTAATAAATGAACGATCTAAATAATAGAGCAAAAATAATTATATTTGAATTTACCCGGTACTTTATGGAATTAACTTGTCTATCCGTACAAACTCCCCAGCATTATTTATATATATAAAAGGGATATACCATACTTACTGAGTCATAACAAGATCTCCGAAACTATAGGTTTTATTGACTTGAAATGTAGCATAGTTAATCCTTTTGGAAGCTCACTATGAACGAATTTCATGCAAATCCTATTCAAAATACATTTTTCATCTCCTCTTGCGAAGCCAAGGTAAGTAGCTAGTAATATTATATTAGAGATTACATTATATTATGTTTAAAATTTAGTCAACGTATGTTTAGACAGTTTGTCTTAATGACTATTATAATTGCTATTGCTAATTGCTTTTCGTATTAAAAACAGATCTAGATCTATTGAGCATTAAATACATAAATATTATTTATCCTTTTACCGATCGTTGGACATTAAAGAAGGGACTAAATAATGTTTAGAAATACATATTATAATGTAGTTTAAGCCTCCCCGTACCCTTTCTTGTTTCCCTGCCAACATATTACCATAAGCTTAAATAAGAAATCACTATTTTTTTAACGTCAAATTATATTTATATCTTTGATAATAAGTCATAATTTTAATAACCCATTAGTTGTATATATATATTTATATCTTTGATAATAAGTCATAATTTTAATAACCCATTAGTTGTATATATAGAAGCCGAGATGGCCTAGTGGTAAGAACGCGTGAATCTTAACCGATGATCGTGGGTTCAAACCCGGGCAAGCACCACTGAATTTTCATGTGCTTAATTTGTGTTTATAATTCATCTCGTGCTTAACGGTGAAGGAAAACATCGTGAGGAAACCTGCATGTGTCTAATTTCATTGAAATTCTGCCACATGTGTATTCTACCAACCCGCATTGGAGCAGCGTGGTGGAATAAGCTCCAAACCTTCTCCTCAAAAGGGAGAGGAGGCCTTAGCCCAGCAGTGGGACATTAACAGGCTGTTACTATAGTTGTATATAAAAACTTTAATACAATTAGAAGAGATCGCTAATGAGCCAAATGACTGCCCGACGCACTACACAATTAATCTCTATACTAATATATAAAGTTTAATCTCTAAATATAGTCTATATACTATATATACTAATATATAAAGCTGAAGAGTTTGTTTGGTTGATCCCGCTAATCTCAGGAACTAATGGTTCGAATTGAAAATCATTTTCTTCATTGGATAGCCCATTTATCAAGGAACGCTTTATGCTATACAATATTACGTTATGACCAATAAAAGCGGAACATCAATGTCATCAAAAATGTTGCAAAAACAGGAAAATTAATTCCTTTTGAGAGTTTCAGTTGCGTGCGCTGCGTAAACGGTTAAAGTTACGCAACAATAAGTCTATCTTTTAAGTTTGACTCACTATATCCTTTTTTTATGGTAATCAAATTTGTTCTAAAATAAAGCTTTATTTGCGGAATCGTTTTTATAAACATGGTATTAATTCTTATCTAAATAAATACGTTATTTCACAAGTATTTAATTTTGAATATAAAATTAAAAAATAAAATAAAATTGCCCTTATTCAATTTCATTTCTTTGAATATCTTAAGAGATATCACAGTTTTAAAATAATTTCGCAGCAAAATAATTGTCAAGAGTGATAGCGAAGCCAGTCGGTAGCTCTGCGAGGTAGCATGCCGCGCGACTCAGACGCGTGGTTGACTGCCAACGGAACGGTTATGTTCCGCGAATTGCTTTTTTATGTTTTTGTGATATCTCATCGTATAATAATACTTTTTGTTTTTGATCGAATTAGTCAATAAAAACACGGATAGAATCGAAAGATGACATTCGTATCATGATATTAATCCTTATGCAAAGGTTTTTTTTCACGCTGGAAAAACGCATTACGCATTTGAATAGCCCCTAAAAAACCAGCAGTACCCTTTCCGTCTTGACGAGGAGCGCCACGGGATCACTTGCGCATGCTACCGTGACGCTCTGACTGACGGCCTGCCTATGCAGGCCTCCATTCTCTAGGGGGATTACCAGGGTACTGAGAACCCCCCTAGTCCCGGCGACGCCTACTGTGGCGGAGGAAGAAGATGTGCATAGCGCCTCTTTCTTCTCCCCGGTCTTCTTCGGCGGAGTAGTAGAGTTCTCTTCTCGCTCCCGATCCGTGGCCTTCTTCTGCGACATCACAATTTCACAGAAGGTGACCATTTCTGACCAGCACTGTTCGCTTCCGAGCATCGCGTTGATGATGTTCGGCATGGAGAGTTCTCCACGCGACACACTTCGTCAGGGTGTGTTACTGCCGTGTCGATTGGCGCACCATACTCGTGGCAGGAAAGTAACACTTCCCGCCGCGCTATCTTGTGCAGTTACTTACCGAAGCAGCCGTGTCCGGTAATAACCTATGCAAAGGTTGATTATGCACATGTATATTCGTCTTTAAATTATTCGCATCGAACCTTTCGTTTAAAAGTAATTTTAATTTTAATATTTTTTTTATTATTTAAAACTTTAAGTTGCTATACAAAAATTGAGCGGCCACGGTGCCTTTTCGATTTTGACCAAAAATCAAAACCAAAAAGAAAACAAATAACGGGCTCCTTTTTCAAAAGGTCTGCCTCACAATGTAGGACGAATGTATGATGAGCCACCTCTCACACTTAGAAACCGTAAACAGAATCTAAAAAAAACAATAATAATAAACGCACGATAAAATATACAGGCCGGTGCTTTATGCATATATATCATTATATGCCCCTAGCACTACTGTATGGGCGAATAGATCGACTGGCGAATGTTTATACCTTATTGATTGAAAAATGCTCTTGATAAAATCCTTATTTTACCCGTACGAAGTCGGGGCGGACAGCGAGTAATTAATAATTTGTTTAAATAACGCTTCCAATGTCGAGTACAATAATCATTCTTATGTCGTTGCGGTCTGATTTCACGGCCATAGTTTCAGTGGTTAGGACCCGAGTATTTTAAACGAAGGTTCAAGTCCGGACCAGCAATACTGAGTTTTTATGTGTTTAATTTGAAGGAAAATTACGACGAAATATGAATATGTCGAATGAAAATCAGATACATGTGTATCTCACTCAAAATACGTGTTTATCTCACTCGCATTGGAACGGCGTCAGTCCAGCAGTGAGATAGTTATAGGCTTTTTGTTATGTACCTATTATATATTTATTTAAATCTTTAAAAATAAATATAAAATTTCATAAAGAAGGACTTTATGGTATTTGCTGACTTTATGAACAAAATGTTCATAAGATAAATTTAAGACAAGAACAATTTCACCCCGGCGACCACAATTACGAGGTAGTGCTTTCATTAGAGTTCATGAAGTTAGGATTTATGCCGCGAAGTTGTACAGAGTTTGACTCTCCATTCGCCTTGTAGGCGATCTCATTACTACGTACAGAAGCTCCAAATTATTTTATAAATATCAGACGAAGTGGTTGAAATAGTATTCATTACAGAAACAAAAAAGACTACCAATTTAAATTGCGCTTTAACGGCCTTTTTGAAAAGCGTTGTTTAGCGGGCGCTTAGTTTTCTTTCGAGTTTGGAAATATACATATATGTATTATGTTATGTTAAGCCGAGATGGCCTAGTAAACCAAGATGGCCTAGTAAGCCGAGATGGCCTAGTGGTTATAACGCGTGAATCTTAACCGATGATAGTGGGTTCAAACCAGGGCAAGCACCGCTGAATTTTTATGTGCTTAATTTGTGATCATAATTCATCTCGTGCCTGACGGTGAAGGAAAACATCGTGAGGAAACCTGCATGTGTCTAATTTCATTGAAATTATGTCATATGTATTCTACCAACCCGCATTGGAGCAGCGTGGTGGAATAAGCTCTAAACCTTCTCCTCAAAAAGGGAGAGGAGGCCTTAGCCCAGCAGTGGGACATTAACAGGCTGTTACTGTAGTATTATGTTAAACTCAGATGTCTATATTTCTGTCGTTTTGAAACCCTAAAGAAGAAACATTATTGTTTAACTGATGCCATTAAACAACACTTAAAGCATAGTCGTAATCGTGTACTTAAATTGTTATTTAATAATAATTTATGTTGATAAGGTCGTTTAAATATTAGCATTTCTAGAATAACGCACCATCATGTAATTGTTGTATTCTAATTAAATACAATTCTAATCAAATATAAATTCTGGTTTAGGCATTCAGGCATTAGTAATATATTTATTGCCCATTATATCTAGGACAATTTTTTTCTTTTTGCCTATAATACTATAATAACTCATAAATTAAGATGTAACTGGAACATTAAGATATTTTTTTCTACTTTCGTACTTTCATAATCAAACCATTTACAATACTAGAAATTGAACATTATATCAAAACACAAAAAAATATATATATATAAATAATGTATACAAATATTACAGCGACATCTATCGGGTTTAGATTTTGACATTTTTGTTACTCTTACTCAACATCTCTTGTTAATATAAATATGTTATTCTAATAATCAATTAAATTACATAATTTTTTAATAACAAATAAATATACATATATTTATTTTTAATAATATATATATTTACTGTTTAAATAAACTGCTTTTAAGAACAAAAGGGCGTAACCTAAGGGCATAATCCAGCAGGATAGCAGCAGGATCCAGCAGGACCAGCAGGTGTTCACGATGTTTTCTTTCACCGCTGAGCAATAGGTGATTTATAAACGAATACATAGCTTAGTTGTGCTTGCCTGGTTCTTAACACGCAATCTACGTTTAAAATGCTCGCCTACAAGCTACAGGCGTTTTTTTTTCAATTAATTAATTAGTAAAAAAGTTTTTAGAAAAATAAACGAATACACCTCGAAACGAAATTCATAAATCTTCCGTTGAACTTTGTTTTTGACATCTGAGGGTCAGCTTACCCATAAAAAGGCCTTTCTTTCAACATTTACTCTTTCGCACCTAATAACGCTGTAGTCATACTCCGTCACTGTAGTTCAAACGAGGTTTTATTATCATGGCAGTTATTGCTTGAGGCTAGCCTCAGCCATGCATGAATTCATACAAAGCAGTTTTGCTTTTGTCCCTTGTAAACTTATAATATTAATTTTTAACTTTTCACTTATATCACTAAATAGAAATTTGAAATTGTTACAAATCTCTCACAATGACAATACAAAAATATGGTACAGTACATATCGAGCTGCTATGATGATACATATGGAAGATCGTTATGCGTATTATCAAGAGTATGTCACTAGTCTAAATGAATCCTTCGGTAGTGGGTTACTTATAAAAACGTGTTTTTTATAATCAATTCAATATTACATTATACATATTGGTAGAATATATTATTATTTTATGTAAAAAATTTATTGGCTCGCTTTAGGGGTAAGACGGATTGATATGCCCCCTTTCCGCCGCTGCTCTCTGACAAACTGTAAATCCGTGGCGCATTTAGTATATACTTTGTTGCTATACTTTTATAATAATAAGAATATAATTTTTTTTATTTAGAGCGCGTCTAAAGCCATAAAATTTCTAATTTACCCGCGCACCTTTTAAGCTACGCCACCTAATTAAATTAAAATTTTTCAAAATCAATTACAAGATTTCACATTTCTTTGTAAGAATTCCTTAACATTGAAATAAAAGTGATTCTGTCTTCTTAAAGGTGTCACATCTCAATAGTCTTGAAAAATAACGAAGCTTGTTAAAACATCTTACCTTTGCATCGAATTTCATATTTCATCCAACGGCTTATTCTATTTGCTCGCATGTCCGTGAGACTATTATATTATAATTTAATTATTATTTATTTTGTGATATTTGTTATACCTTTGTTATAATTGAAAAAAATATAATAAATTAATAGTAAAATAACATTTTTTAAAATAAGCTTTTATACACAAAATTTGTTGTTTATCATGTTGACCCTGGACGAGTTTCTTCGTCTAAAGATAATCCTGGGTACACACCCTGGATGAACTCCATCATCTAAATTACATTGTCATCGGGATTGAACCAACATGTAAAATTTCAACTATGTTAACAATGAAGAAGTGATTCTAATTCAGCTTTTAAGATTCGCAATTTAATTAAAATTTGATAATGTGTAAACAAAAGGTAAATTTCCCGAAACAAAACAAATATGAGAAAATATTAAGCAATACCTTTTTCAAAATATTTAATACAGCTAATTGTTTCAGATAAAGTTACATTTCGTAAACTTCTACGATTACAAACAATTGAAAAGAAACCAATAAAAAGAACAATTCTGTCATTTTTGCTTTGGACCGAACATTTAGCATCGCTGAAGTTTAAAAACAGTTTGAAACAAATTCCGTGCCAACATGGCACGTGAATGTCTATTGTTATGTTATTTATATTTAAGAGGATAAAACTACAATTTTTTTATATATTCACTTTTATAATATTTTTTATTATTTTTATTGCACGATGTAATTTTTTTATCTTCAAAACTGAACAATGTAAAACTTAACCAGCTTATCTTTTAGCAAATCTATCCATCCATCGATTATATTGATGTTCAAGTAACTCCAAATATATAAATAAAATATGTATTACATTAAATATGTATATTATCATAAAAAAACGTAACGATATATAGGATATAGGCAGAATATAGGATCCGTTCTAAGCTTATCATCAATAACAAAGATCTTTTTCATTCTTTAGTATTCTTTAACAACTTTACTATTTAAAAATAATAAAATGCATAACTATGATTTTATGAATATATAAATTCTTAATTGTTTCTTTGAATTTGGAATTAAAATGTAATTAAAAATTATTAAAATAAAACAAACCGCTTATAAATTTAATACACGTAATACTTTTAAGTGAAAAGATTAAATTATTACAAAGATAAGTTCTATCTTATCGTAAAAGGATCATACACTAAAAAACACACATTTCTCTCGGCGTGGGTTTGTTATTTGATATATAGCATCATGTATCACGCGTGTATTGCGAATTATCATACAAAACACGCTGAGATAACTCGACTGTAACACATATAACCCATAAAACTATTTACAGAAATGTTGAAAAATCGGAAAAAATAAAACCTATCTGATAAAAATGCCATTCAGCCTACTACTGGAATACTAATATAAATATTTATAGTTGATTGAACGTCAGTCTGTCTGCCTCTTTAGTCTAGTAGTTAGCTCATAAAGCCACAGATCCCGTGATCCTTTCTTCGAATTCAACAACTTTTTTATTAATTAAGTAGATGAAATTTCTTTTTGATGTTTTACAAAAATCTCGATTGTTGGAATGTGACAGTATTAAGTGCCGTGCCTCGAAAAGCGGGTGGTGGTCCTGCGGCTGAACTCTATCTGGTCGTGTCGGATTGTCGGTCGAGACATTTTTAAGTTTAATTTATATGTAAATCATAGCAACTGCTCATTCTATGAAAACATTATTCTCAAATATAAATCCACGGTTTGGATACGTAACCTTCAAAAACAGGTATTAAAAAATAAAATTTACTTTATTATAGTGAGCCTTAAAAGCACACAGTCACTTTTTGGACAAATAATAATCAGAAAAACTATTCCGAATGTGCATTATATCTAGGAGAAGTAATAAGAAATTAAGTAGGTAATAACATTTTATTAATGTTAACCTTAAAAACATCAAGCTCTACTAAACAAATGCTTACAAAATATAAACCAATTTAAATAGGACAAAATAATTACAGAACAAAAAATGAAAAAAGAAATGTTCTGTATTTAAATTAAGTGTAAAAAAAAGTTTTACTAAATTAATTTTAATTACAAATTGCACTCTTCATCTCATAAGTTGAGTACTATTGCACCCACTGGACCAATTATTAAACTTTATATACTTTGTTGAAATTAATTATATTTTGTTCGCTTTTTTACTTCACGAATATATATTTGTTTTCCGTAGGAATTAAAAGACTTAGAACTACTTAAATACTTGAATTTTTGTTTTAAAAAAACGACTTGATTTTATTCTAATCGAACACTATAATCACTTTTTTCCTTACCTTTACATTATAATAATTTGTCTTGCAACTGGGTACGGTTTGAAAAAACTATTTTATAACTTGGTACCAACGTTTTTTAGCGATATTCAATATTTAAAGTATACATAGAAACTGTAATCAATCATAGTAATCCTCGTTAATCGCTTCTTATGTCCATGCTTATCGACTAAATGTTCAACGGGAAATATATCACTGGATTTCATAATGTATTTTACCATCTAATAAAACCAATAGTTTTAATGTTTTTAATATTAATTATTTGTATAATAAAGATGAATAGCTTTTTTATGAATTATTTTTAAAATATATTAATAACGATTATCATAAAATGCATCATAAAATCAAATCAAATTATTAATTTTGCATCAAATTTGAAAGCCAATCCAAAATATATTTTTTTAATGATTTTAATGAGAGGCAACATTAAGAAACTCAATGGTTTTTATTTTTTTATTATGCATTGAATATTTTTATGTGGAAATCAAAAAATATTAACTACGCGGTTTTTTATGACATATATTATATTCTATAGAATAATGACAATTTTTAATGTATTGTTGTATTTGAACGTAATCTACGTTCTAATATCTGAAATAAAAAAATACTATGTTTTTTTATAATGTAATTGTAGATCCCACTCCTTCGTAACTCTAAAGTGTGTCGAAGATATATTTTCACTTACCCTTTCATGATATATATATATATTAATGACAAATAGTTTTACTTGGTGGTAGGGCTTTGTGCACGTGTCTCTGGGTAGATACCACCCACTCGACACATATTTTACTGCGAATCAGCAATATTTAGTATTGATGTGTCCGGTTTGAAGAGTGAGTGAGCCAGTGTAAATACATTGGTATATAGGCTACATTGGTTGGTGGCGCATTGGCTATTTAAGGTAATGTTAATATTTCTCACATCGCCAATGACTAATGGCGGTGGTGAACACTTACAGTCAGGTGGCCTATTTGCGTGCCTAAGTTCAAAACAAGTGATTCCAATATGCTTATAAAATGCTATAAAATTGTTAAACCAAACATAAAAACATTAAGAAATAACTGGAATTTGTTTATATTATACTTCATTACACAAATTCCCCGCAAATCTCAATATTTACATAAAAAATCCAACGAAACAACGCAAGCGACAAAAATAGCGCGTTTATATGCGATCTCTAAAAGTGTACTAAATCCCACTTCTATTGACAAATCGCGCTTCTTGTTACAATATCGTATCATTTCCCGCGCTCATCACATTTTATACTCGATACCATTTTGTGTCATTCGATCGTATGCCCCATTTCATTGTAACGATGACGTACAATAATGGCAGTCAGTACTAACGGTTGAATTTTCCATGCATAATATTTTTTATTTACAATGTAGGCACATTTAAAAAGTAAATATAGAAAAATACAAATAATAGAAAAAATACATCAAAGGCACGGAAGCCACACTCACGTTGAAACATGATTGAAAAAAGGTATTTCATTTCTGTATATTATTAAATATAGTTAGCACAATATGAACAAAAAAGCCAGTACAGTAACAGCCTGTTAATGTCCCACTACTGGGCTAAGGCCTCATCTCCATTATGAGGAGAAGGTCCAAGCTCCAAGCTTATTCCACCACGCTGCTACAATTCGGCTTGGTAAAATACACATGTGGCAGTATTTTAATGAAATTAGACACATGCACGTTTCCTCACGATGTTTTCCTTCACCGTCAAGCACGAGATGAATTATAAACACAAATTAAGCACCTGAATATTCAATGGTGCTTGCCCGGGTTTGAACCCACGATCATCGGTTAAGATTAATGCGTTCTAACCACTAGGCCATCTCGGCTTAGGCCAGTGTCACACATTAAAAATCCATAAAATTTAACTGTATCCGGTAATGTTTGTCAATAATCACGCAGACTCCATAATGTTTCCATCTTTGTTGATAGAAAGAGCAACGATGTTTGCTCAAATATGTAGTGCCGAGCTTAGGATAAAAATATTTTATGCTTGGACAAAGCATACGCAATTAATAAAGCAATTTAAAAAAAAAGACAGACGGTAAATTAAAACCTGGTAACTGCTTAGCCTTATCCGTAGTGACTGGTATAAAAAAGTCAGTGGCAGGGGGGCAGTGTAAATAAATTCGAATAACTTCAAGAAATCTTGTAGTTAAACGGAAAGATGTAGCAATATATGTATGAATACTTAATACTTTGTTCGGAAATTAATTAACTATGTTGTAAATATATTGTAATCCGTGCAGTGACGGAGAAAGAATACATTTCACTGCTTTCTTTCCCATGGGTGTCGTAAGAGGCGACTAAGGGATATCTGAGCGACCATCTGCTCATCTGGTGGTAGGATGCTTACATCAGCCTGGCTTGTTATCACCGTACGCATGGTGAAAAACTCGTGAAGTGGCTTGCAGCCGCGTTTCGAGGTCAGCCAGCGTACAGCCAGTGCCCGAGCGAGTATTGCCGCGATGGGTGTTGGTCCAGTGGAGACGGCTGTTGAACCAATGCCGGGGGAAACTGTATTGACCTGCCGGACAGGGAGACCTGAAGAAACGGCTGTTCCGCTGGCCGCCCGTGGCATAGTACAGGGGCCCGAGCGTGCCTAACCAGCTCGCGAGGCTGCCTCACCAGGCCACGCATAATCTCGGGGTGGAACGTCGTGCCGGTTGGTGACCGGAAGGTGGGGTCCCGGCGGCCACTTCCTGGGGGGTTCGGGGGCCCTTCCGTCCAGCGGGTCAGTATATTTTTCCTTTTGGCAACCACTTGGGGAAACACGCCTCCACACTTTGCCCATCCCTATCGTGGCAATACGTCACTCGCTTCACGTCTCTTTTCCATTTTTTTTCCCAAATGGTAGCGCAACAAAAAAGACATAACGGTCGTACAGTGGTGCACACCCCCACCATACCCTCGCTGTTTGAGGTCGAGTTCTCTAACATCCGTGGACTCCACGCTAACCTCAACGCTGTCCACCACCATCTCGAGACAGCACGGCCAGCAATGTTGTTTCTCACGAAAACACAAATACTCCGTCCTGCCGATACCAGCTACCTTAATTATCCCGGCTACATGCTTGAAGAATCTTTCAAAGTGAAAGCCGGAGTATGCTTGTTCGTCAGGGCGGATATTTGTTGTCACCGATTGCGCTGCTTGGAGGACCCCTCCTTCTCCATGTTGGTGGTAGGTGTGGACCTGGTTCGTCAGAGTCGAGTCTACGTGTGCCTCTACAGATCCCACAATGGTGACTTGGAGACAAGCCGATTATTTGACCAACTTAGTCAGGTGGCAGATGCTGCGCAAGAGCAGTTTCCTAACGCGGATTTGGTGTTTTTAGGGGATTTTAATGCTCACCATGAATCATGGTTGAAATCCCTCAATACTGACCATGCTGGAAGAACTGCTCATGCAAAAGCATGAGCAGTTCTCTCACACATGACTTGACCCAACTGATTGATCAGCCCACCAGGATCTCAGACATTGATGGGCAAGCGCCTTCTCTACTGGATCTTCTGCTGACTTCTCACCCGGTGGAATATCAGGTTGTGGTTCAAGCTCCACTTGGTTTTTCGGATCACGGCCTTATATCTACCAAAGTGCCACAGGCCAAGCTGCCGTCTTCAGCGGTATGCAAACGTAGCGTTTGGCACTATAAGTCAGCAGATTGGGCCGGTATGCGCGATTACTATGCGTCTGTCCCTTGGAAGGAACGTTGCTTCAGTGGGAATGACCCGACAGCTAGTGCCGCTGCTGTTGCTGACGAGATCATGTTAGGAATGGAATACTACATTCCTAGCTCAGATCTCATCAGTAGGAGTACGCGTAACCGTTGGTTCACTCGTGAATGTGCCGACTCTGTATCATCTAAGCAGGCGGCATATCGCGCGTGGATCAACGGCTGCGTTAGCGGGGCATCTAACATTGACTCACTGAAAGCAAACTACAATAAAAATTCCAAATCCTATAGGAAGGCATACACGAGAGCGGATGCACAGCGCATTGTACAGATTGGTCATGACTTTATTTCGCATCCTAGGGGCTCCCGTAGCTTCTGGCGTCTGACCAAGTCTGTGCAAAACAATTTCTGCCAACCTTCGCTGCCACCGCTCAGAATTCCGGATGGATCGCTAGCTCACAGTCCGCAGGAGAAAGCTGATCTCCTGGCTAAACTCTTTGCCGATAACTCCGTGATCGATGATTGTAGTGCGCTGCCACCAACAATACCATCATGTGGCCACACGATGCCTGACATCAAAATCAGGCAACGTGATGTGCGTGCGGAGCTGCAATCACTTGATGTACGGAAAGCTAGCGGTCCCGATGGAATACCAGCCATAGTGCTGAAGAAGTGCGCAGCGGAGCTGTCTCCTGTGTTAACGCGCCTGTTCCAACTTTCTCTCTCTTCGGGATGTGTGCCGGAGGCTTGGAGAAGAGCTAATGTGCAAGCGGTTCCCAAAAAAGGGGATCGGTCTGACCCGGTAAATTATCGGCCAATAGCTATCACCTCAGTACTTTGTAAGGTGATGGAACGGATTTTAAACAACCAACAAAACGGATTTTAAACAAACAACCATTACCTAGAAGATCACTGTCTAATTAATGATCGTCAGTACGGGTTTCGACCAAAACGGTCCACAGGTGATCTTCTAGCGTACGTAACACACCTCTGGAGTGAAGCTATCGACAAGCATGGAGAATCGTTGGCTGTCAGCCTCGATATCTCTAAGGCTTTCTACAGGGTCTGGCACAGAAGTCTTCTCTCCAAGCTACCGGCATATGGTCTACCTACTCAGCTATGCACCTGGATTGCCAGCTTCCTACACAAGCGTAGCCTTCGTGTTTTAGTAGATTTTGGTTGATGGTTGCGCTTCACAATTCTATGTAGTGAATGCTGGGGTTCCCCAGGGATCTGTGCTATCTCCCACACTCTTTCTTTTGCATATCAATGATATGCAGAGAGCATACATTGCTATGCAGATGATAGTACAGTGCATGGTGGATACCACGGACGCGCAGTGGCTGGGCGGGCGGAAACTGAGGAGAGGCGGGAGAATCTTGTCATTGAACTCGATAGGACGTTAGAGCTCATCGCCAAATGGGGTTCTGATAATCTTGTTGAGTTTAATGCCAAGAAAACACAGGTACGGTTTATAATTGCGTCGCGAGATAGCAGCACTGAGCGCTTTCTATCGACTGTATCACGGCGAGTGCTCTGAGGAATTATTCTCTCTAATTCCTACTTCCCCCTTCCTTCTTAAGTCCACGCGAACTGGTTCTCGATGTCACCGCCTTACTGTGACATCAATTCCATCGCGCACAAAGAAATTTAGCAACTCCTTTCTTTGTCACACTACCAAAAAATGGAATTCCTTACCAGCTCACGTGTTCCCCTCCGCTTACAACCCGGGTTCTTTCAAACGAGGCGGAAGAGACATCTTGCGGGCCGGCAAGGTGGGGACGGCTAGTGCAGAACATTCTTCCCGACTGTACTAGCCGTCGTCGCGTTTGGACTCTACTACCACTTACCATCAGGTGGAGTAGAGTCATATGCCATCCCGGCGCATATAAAAAAAAAAAAAACTAGAAAAACCCGTAAGGCGCAGCCTGCTATATATACTTATATATATGCCAATTGTCATGAGGATCAGTTAACAATGTAGAAGTTTATGCCATGTTCATTGATGTTGAAGAAAATACATGTTACATTTTTGAAGGTGATTGGTTAAACAATGACGAAGTCTATTAATCTCAACTCGATGTACAAACATCCATTTTTATATTTAAAAAGATGTAAAGTATATTCATTTAAAAAGTATTATGAGCGCTTACTCGCCAACAAACTGAACTTGTATTTTTCGACAAGATAATATATTTTCTCGTAACAATATTCTTCAATATACATATAAATACGTAAAGAATGTTAAAAAAATATATTTACGTTTAGCGGCAAAATTATTGTTGAGTTTTATAAACCCAGGTATGTTACCACAAAGGTTCTATATGTCAAATACGTTAAATTATTCTATAGATTAAGCTAATTAAATAATCTTTGAAGTCCATAAATAAAATGATTGCATTGGGAAATTTTGTCCCCATTTTGAACAAATATTATTTATGCAACAAAAATTGTCGGTTGTGTTTGATTGTAATATTATTATATACGATAAAAATCTTTTGGCGCTGTCTATAATTCATTCGATATGAGTATGATTATAATGTTTTTATGTATAGCTTAACAAGGAAGCAGAAGGAGAAATGAACATCTTAAATCAAATTTATCTTAAGCCTACACTTAAAAGATTTATATATGAAGAGTAAAATACGGACAAAGAATGTGTCATTCTCAAACGTTTGTCACCAGCATTTAAAAAAATTATAATAATATGAAAAAGTCAAACACAATATATTTTTAGATATCAAAGTAGAAACAAAAATAGAAATATAAGAAAGAAATGAGAATTGAGATAAAACTAAAACATTATTAAATGTATTAATATTAACTACGAGTATAGATTTGGATTTAAGCGTCTGGTTTAAATTTAATTATGTCTATCTAAGCCGTCTAGACGGTTAAATAAGATAATTCGCCAAATATCCTCCAACTGCCACAAACGCGGCTATCTTGAAATCGTGAATTCTCTCCGGAAATGATGAGCAGAAACGGCAAGTAAAAGGCATTAAATCTGTCTGAAGCGTTCGATTTGCATTGAGAAAATTGCATTTTCGAATCGGCGGCGACAAGGAGGCGCCGCCTGCAAATGTTTGCGAATGCTTCCGAGAGCTTTACTTTGGAATTTTGTAACAGCTCTTTACGATCCTATGCCAACTGCAAGTTTATTTCTTATATAAATACCCACCCGATAATATACAGTTTGATTCTATGGACAGTTGTGTATATTAAAATATTATAAGATAAAACTTATGAAAAAAATAAATAAAAATGATACTGGCTGATAAATTAAAAAAGATATAAAAATAAGAATCAATTTAAATTTTCTTTGACTAGTTGAATTTTATTTCACCATATTATGTTCTATAAATTTCAGTGATATTTTAAACAAAAAAAAAAAATTACTAAGACAAAAATTGTAAAACGTTATAAATGGCTTGTATGTATGATGAATTAGAAAATTATACTGTGACGCCGATGCTCATATCTCCATGTGTTCCGGAACAATGCTATGAAAGACCACCTATGTGCTGTGCATCCTTGCCACGGTGTCGGAAACCAGAAGTTATTTATTATGAAAAACCGCCAACAAAATATTACAAAAAAACAAACGCCATTAACGGTAATTGTTGCAGCGAATGTTCAAAACAATCTCGTTCACCCCAACCCCCAAGACGACAAACGTGTTGTTCATCTGAAGAGCAATGTACATGTAACAATTCCTGCAAATCAATAAAGACGAAATACGTCATCCCTTGTTACCGGTACGAAGATGGCCGCATCGTAAGTTTCTATATTGTTATTTTCAAAAGACACATTACAATGTAATAATGTTTTTCTGTAACAGAAATGATTACAATTGAACTGTTTTCTGAAACCAGCAACAAAGTTAGTGACGTTATTTATTTAGTTGTTGGTTTCAGGAACGGTATGTTCCAACTCGTCACGGTAGACTACCGGTCTCGGCCTACCGTAGAAACGGCTTACAGGATAAAATCTACGGCTACAGAGGCGCAACTCGTTACTTGTGCGCCGGTGACGATAAGAAGGATTGCTGTGTTTACACTGTCGTTGAACCGATTCGAAGATTATATCCGAAAATCACACAGGAAATGCTGCCTGTTAAAAAGAAAAAAAAATAAACGGCTTTAATATATGACGAGACGTAACCACAGAAAATACCGCCAACAGGTAAATCCGATGCCTACAAGTGCATTTAAAAGAAATGGAATCCAAGATCAGCATTTTCAAGAGAGTGGAGGAATATCCTACATTCGTAAATCTTGGGAATCAGCGACATGGAGCTACTATCCATTTGCTATACCCGTCAAACCTATGAAGAAACTCCCTACTACTGTATCTAAGAAGCGATGACCTATTTTGGTGCGTTAATTAATCAATTTTGTCTATAAAGGACATCTCATGGCAGTGACTAATGAATTTACGAAAGGGTTGTCTTTAATATTAGATTTATGATAGCTCACTATCCTGTCAAGTGCCTCCTAATCAATATTAAATGAATCATCTAGTAATCGATGGACGCTTGTCAATTATTCATAATAGATCAATGAAAAAAAAACCTAAGGCTGACTGTAAATTGCAGGTCAACAAATTACCAGTCTCTGCATTCAAGCGAAACGGAATGCAGGATCAGGAGCATTCGAAGCTATTGGGAACTACTAACTTTCTGACGCGATGTCCTCGTGATGTGTCTATTGAATGTGAAGTTAACCCAATGCCTATAAAAGTGAAAGATCCAGTGAAAGTGTCACGATATGATGGTTGCACATTGGAATCCTGCTTGTTAAAGAAAAAACCGATCGCTGTCGCCTTAGAGGATATACTAGATGATTGATCGATATTGAAAAGAAATGAAAATTTCAGGTGAAATTGGAAACTCATTTGCTCTTTTTAAATTTAATTTTATACAATATTATCACATATACTTTTTCAAAGCTAGAATTTAATCTGTAATACCGGTTTAAAAGAAAATTTAAAATGCGTGGATACATTTAGTCTATAGGTTGATTACTAACGCCCGCTATCGTTTCATCTCAAGAAATTATACATTCATATCATAGCCCAGAATGTTTAAACTGTGTGTGTGTGTTTTTATATCACTTAATTTTTAATAATCGACTCTTATATAATATTACTTTTAAGGATTCATATATATTATACTGCTTATATGCATTATATTATACTGCTTATATCAATCTTTAAAATGTAAGCCATATATATAAAATTAAAAAATATGTATAATTTTTACCTTTCCGGCAATACAATTTAATTTTTTCATTGTTACAGGTAAATCAACCAACAGTTCTGATGCGCCGTGCATGTGAAGTTGCTGTCGGCGCGCGACCTCGACGAAAACCTTTCGTAGAGTCCTGTTACAGTGCCGACTCAGAACAACAAATACATCGTTACGTCTCACAAGATGAGCGGGTATCTTACAGTTAGTTTCCATAAATATTAGAATAAGGCGTTTAACTCATTTTTCACAAACAGTATAATACTCATAATATTATTCTTGCATAAATATTGATTTTATTCGAGTCTAAAATGATGGCATTTTATGAAAGATTAATATTCAGAGAAAGGTATTTTACTCCGGCACCTGAATTGATTCCCACGCAATATCCTTTGACGAAGCTAGAGCAAAAAGCCGACTAAACGCCGTCTCTACCATCGGAGAGAATTTCAATTTTATTACAAAATCACTTCAGACTTAAAATACACTGATATCGATTTCATTTTAATATCTTTTGAGAATTAAATAACTCATTGGTTTTTCTTAATTTATTTCTCTTCATTGATAAAGCAAATATATTTTATGGCACCAAATGGCTTTCATTCACTCAACCAGTTTAACGCTTATGATTAAACTCGATTATAAATTAAATGAAAAATCCCATGTACATTTTAAACGAAGTTAATTCCAATTTTGCTTATCGTTTTGGGTGTACTATTTGCAAGTCTAGATGAAACATTATCGCTTTTACTTGCTTAGTGTCATCGATCGTTTCGCTTGTCAGATCGCTATGTTTATTCGCCGAACGCGACGGGGTTCAAATACATTTATTTTCGACTGATGCTAAAGACCCGACCCTTCGTGATTTTCCCTTATTTTCTGGCTGATATAATGTTAGAGCTAACGACGTTTCAAATGTAATACCCTTATAATATGAAAGGCGTTTTATGTTCACGTTCAAGGTTATGTGCTTTTGATTATTTATTGAAATATAGAATAGTATAATCTCTACCGTCTCGATGCTTGGTCTATTCTGCTACGTACATACATACAAACCAACATAGAATACATGGAACTGACTTTCACCTACTGTGTTTTCCCAAAATAACAACAGGGGACCATTCAACGGGTGGATAAACGAACACACCTCAAAAACTGGTGATGTATCGACAGTTCCCCTGGTTTTGTAAATGTCCAAGTGTGGTGGTAATTACTTAGCATCACACGCCTTCTCGTTTGCTTGCAAATAATGATAAAAAAAGAATTAGCTGTTACTTGTAACGTATGAAAATCAGAAAAGGAGTTTTAAGTTTTGACTTCGACAATTAACGGAAAGCGCAGTAACTGGAAAAACAGAGAGATAGAAATTTCGTCATCAGATTTTTAATTACAAAGTTAATTAATTTACGTGATTTGAGTCGGAAAACTTTGCATCTTATGCAAATAAGTCGTTTATTTACTTTGAATAAAACTGGGTATCTTAAGATTGTATTACGAAAGTACTGATTCGATTAAAAAAATTGGGACGTCATTTGTACAAAAAATCTACTTAATGAAAGCCTTTACGTATTTATTATGCAATCATATGTAGAATAGGATTAATTCTATGTCGATATCACCACTTAACCTTAAAATTTCGTTATTATATTAGGCAACGCATACACCACCGCATATATACACACGCACACACACGCTCAAATACCCACATACACATAGATTTTCTCTTTCTAGAAAACTTAGTATCGAACTCATTGGATATAACACTAAGAACTTTGAGATTCATTAGAATTTGGATTTCTACAAATATGATCCATTTCAACAGCTTTACAAAGATTATTAAATAAATGAATATATAATTAAATAATTTAATATATACAATGTATTAAAAAACTTTAAGATCTTTATCAATGACTAGGTTAACTATTTCTATGTACATTGTCAGGGTAATTGTTGCTACCACTTCGAGAAAAAGAAAAACGAATCATTTATGGATGGCTGTCATTCTTGCCTCCAGTGCGGAGACTGTGTTCGACCAAATGTTGCTTCTTCGGGGAGCCCCTGCGCCTATTACTATTGTTGTTAATTGTATTGTAATTGGTGGCTGATGTCGTTACGGTACATTAAATTAATTACATTTATTTTAATTTATTTTTTATTTAAACATCCTTTTTTATATTATACATCAATCAATTGGTAACTTTTGTAATTATATCTGTCCATCTTATATATTTTAAATTTAATTTTATTAGATTTCATCTATTGTTAAAAAGACGATTAATAAATTACTTTACTAATATATGCGTACTTATTACTTTACTAATATCACTAATATATATAGCTTACGTGGCAAATCACTATCATGTCCCCTTTTGTGCTATAAATAAAAAAGTCAATATGGAACGCCCTCGAATCGTTTTAATTATTCTAGAACATGGACTAATAATTCTAAGCGTTATTTTTAAATTCGTTTAATTATTAAAGTAACCGTTGTATTACTAAAATTTACAGAATACAATAAATTGCGTATCGATGAATCTCTTTTTACTCAGAAAAGAGGTTGTAAGCTGAAAGTATTATAGTCTTGACGGTTGTCAAAATATATTTAAAATGTCAATTTGTCAATGTTATTCTAATTCATTAATCAAAATAAGATGTTGAATATGATGATGCTGACGGCATACTTCTAAAGATGGATAGAAGATACGTAACAAGACCTTCCAATCAAAATAACTATAATAAAACCAATTATAAATAAATGACATAGGTCACGAAAGTATTAAATAAGAAATCGCAAGTTAATTGATACAATAAACAAAATAGTTTCTTAAAAAAATAAAATATTATTGTTCAAATCGTTTTCCCCCTAACACCGTGTTCACATAAAGCCAATAATCGATAATGCACTTTGCACCGCTTGTTTAAATAGGGAAAAGTGTTGCCTTTAGTGTCCGGTATAAGAGCAAAATTTTGTCGTATTTTTAGCTGTTTGGTTCTCGACTACCAGCAATACCGCTCGAGTCAAAATTCAATATTTTCAAGAAATGAGGATGCAAATTTTGTTTCCACCTTCAACAGCTAAATGTAAGACATCGTTGGATAGGTATTTTTAGCTGAACAAAAATTAATATGGCTCCAAGTTTTAAATCTTAGCCCGTTCAAAGTTATGCTTCATTAAAAATGGCAGTAAGTAATAATGACATTATGCTTTTTAATAATCGTTTGGTGCATAGGGTTCGCCAGGCACGAGGGGAGTAGAAATAAAAATGTGTTTTTTTTTGTATAAACCAAAACGTTACTAAATAAATAATATATATATTAGCTACAATTTTTTTTTTATATTGACGTTGACGATGTAAAAAATATTAATCGCTTACATCGCCAATATGCCACCAATAGAAACTAAGATGTTCTGTCCGTTGTACTTGCAATAGGGCCGGTTTGAATAGTGAGCTAACACTGGTTAACCGGTACATAATAGTACCAAGTATAAGTACTGCTGTTTTGCTGTGGAATTTCTGATGAGTGGGTGATACATACTCAGACGAGCTAGCACCATGCCGTACCACTGATTAAATATATATGTGTTTAGTAATAAATAACTCTCAACGAAATAAGATTTGGAACTTAGCGCCATAGTAACTTTTATTCGACTGCCTCGTTGGTCTAGTGGCTTGATATAAGGCCGCAGATCCGGAAGTCTTGGGTTCAATTCAAAATCGGGCCAATAAAAAAAGTTATTGGGTTTTTCTGTCAGAAAATTCTCAGTAGCAGCCCGGAGTCTGGAAGTTGGAAGTGTGTACACTCCCGTGCCTAAACCTAAACTCTTTCCATTCGTGTCGGATTGCCATCCTATAGGATTATGAGAGTTAGGAAATAGAGAGTGACTACTGTGTTTGCGCACACATTTGTGCACTATAATGTCTCCTCCGTATTTGGCTAATCACTCTTAAAATTGGCCGCCGTGGCCGAAATCGGTCTGGACGACATTATTATTATTACTTAACTTTTATTCAGCTTAAAAATACCTATCCAACAATGTCAACACGTCGCTATTGGAGGTGGGGCCAGAGTTCATACAAATTCGATAGGTTAAAATCCGGCAAGTACTACTGAATTTTCATGAGCTAAGTTTGTGTTTATAATCCATCTCGTGCTTGACGGTGAAGGAAAACATCGTGAAGAAACCTGCATGTGTCTAATTTCACTGAAATTCTGCCACATGTGTATTCCACCATCCCGCATTGGAGCAGCGTGGTGGAATAACCTCCAAGCATTCTCTTCGAAAAAGGAGAGGAAGGCCTTAGCCCAGCAGTGGAATATATGCAGGCATTTTCCATAGATGTCTGGATTTTAAATTTTTAAAATCTTTATTAGTTTGGTGGAATACACATGTGGCAGAATTTCGATGAAATTAGACACATGCAGGTTTCCTCACGATGTTTTCCTTCACCGAAAAGCACGAGATGAATTATAACAGAAATTAAGCACATGAAAATTCAGAGGTGCTTGCCCGGGTTTGAACCCACGTTCATCGGTTAAGATTCACGCGTTCTTACCACTGGGCCATCTCGACTTATAAGAATATTATTAATATTATGGAATAAGCTCCAAACCTTCTCCTCAAAAAAGGGAGAGGAGGCCTTAGCCCAGCAGTGGGACATTAACAGGCTGTTACTATATACTACTATACTACTATTATTAGTTTGTGAGTACCATGGATGGCCATACTTGAATATGATTAATTGATGAACAGGGAATAAAATAACCATTAATTTCATTTAAAAAAACAATGAAATAAATGATGAGGGTATATTTTTCTAATAACGTATATTTGACTAAATGGTCAACTCTTTTGCCTACGTTGTCATGACAGACTGTGATTAAAGCAACGTTCAATACGTACATTTACGTAGTAAAATAATAAACTTTTACAACTAAAAAGACATAAAAAACTACAAGATAGTAAGCACATTTAAATTTAATTTAAAATTTTTTTTAGAAAACAATAAGAATTTTGTTACAGAAAATCCTCGGGTCAGAATGCGAAACGGAATTACCAGGAAAACAGAGGATCAAGGGGATTCGCAATAAAACCCCGATAAACTAGAAGCGAAGTGAAATAAAATCTACTTTTCAGTGATTGTACAATCATGCAAATCGGGGCATGGTCATATGTTACTGTTTTCTTTGGTGGTCCGTAAGTGGAGAAAGGGGTGTAGGAGCAAATGAGAAAGCGACGCGGTAGGGCGGCGCGAGCGCGGTGACTGTCCGCGCGCACCATGCGGCAGGCCGTAGCGGTATTGATAATAGCCGCGTGCGCCACTGTCTCCGCACAAATAGCTTGGACGCCAATTTTCCTCGACGGGAGTAGTAAGTTTTTTTTTTATATTATAGAAAAATCACAAATACAAATAATGTGTGTTTATCAGTACTGTGAATATCCATAAAATGAAGAATAAATAAACGAATGAACGAAGATACAGACAAGAACTAAATAAATTGTTCTTTCATTAATAATGACTATTGTGAACAGGCCAAGTTGATCTATGGACGCAGTCGTCATCAGGCTGCGCTTGTCCTGGAGGGGAGGGCGAAGATTGTGCGTGCTGCGTGCGTGACGGGGCATGTCCATGCGGTGATATTGCGCCTGGCCGTTGCGCGCAATGCGGGTTGGAACAATATTGTTCTAATAGTAAGTTATATTATTTAAAGTATAAGCGTTGACTTGTATGTAGTAACAAAAGTTATACCCAACACTCGATTCGTATTAACACCTGATTTTACCTAATTTCATGTTTTTTTTGTATATAGTGTGCAACATTACGATTGATTCGCGGGTGCTCAAAACTAAGTCAGGGAAAACGTTCGGCCAAATTAAATCTCCATCAATTGAGGGTCCCAGTGCGTGTTCCTACACCCTGCAACCTGACGCCGGGCAGAGAGTGGAGATACAACTCTATCGACTCGTGTCAGTTGGAAGATTTAATGGTTCAAGGTAAAATAGAAAATATTAATTTTATCGGTTAAAATTATTAATTGTTAAAAAATCTATAGTTATATTTTTATCGCTTAAATAGCTAACTTTAACCCCAAGCAGGCATCCGTCACTTCGTAAATAGGTATAAGGTAGAGAGAAATGCCACTGCTCGACAAAAACTGCGATATTAAAATAGTATTGCTTTGTATTAAAAAAAGATATGCTCAAATTCCGGTTCTCTCTTCTCACTTTAATTAAAAATATTGACTTTGTTTCTCCAAAATAGTTTTCATTGTTGCTTCTAATTTATCATTTATTAAAAAATAAACCTTATTATATGTATATATATGACGTGTAAAAGATATATGAAAATAAAAATGAAAATGAAAAATAGTTTATTCTTTATCAAGTTGTACATAGCAAATAAAGGTTGGGACCCTCTAGTGAGTATAATATAATACTCGTGACAGAAGGACCCGCTCTTCCATAACATACAATTCTGTCCATGTTCTTAAAAAGAATAAACAATATCTTACTATATACTAAAACTCACAATCAGTAGATAAACTAACATTATATCAAAATGAATTTTACTTGTGTGTTTGTGTGTGTGTGTGTGTGTGTATGTGTGTGTGTATGTGTAGGTGGGTGTATGTGTAGATTACAGTAGATTAGATTATGTTTTATGAAATAGAATTAATTCGGTGTCATCGTATGTTTTTGTTTTTAACCATTCAAATAATTTCTGTTTGACGTTAAAATATTGTTCGGGATATATGTTTAGAATTTTATTAATTTTATTATAAAGGTAGGCAGAACGTGTTATATATTGGTTGCTAGCAAAAGTAGTCTTAGCACCATACGTTTCAGCAATTTTATGTTTTATTCTTCTGTTTAATGAACTGGATTTAATGAATTTTAATGATTTATGAGCTTTAAGAATGATACGTTGGATATACATTTGTCTGACAGTCAGTATCTGGCTCATTGAATATAGCGTGTCCGTTGAGAAGCGATATGGCTTGAAGTGGATAACTTTTAGCAAAAGCCTTTGCGCTCTCTCAACTTCAATGAACTTAGATTTAGCAGCTCCTCCCCATGCAGGAATACAGTATTCAAATATTCACTGCGCCAAAGCTTTATATATTTTATGTAATAAGGCCCAAGAGGCTTTGTGGCGTAACATCTTAAATATCCAAATTAGTTTACGCAATCTACATCCTATAGCTTCTAGCTGTGCATCCCATGATAGTCTTTGATCTATTAACACACCAAGGTACTTGAAAGAGTTCACTCGTTTGATCATGGAGCAGTTATTACAATCCTCACATTTAATACTATTGGAAACATGAACTGTAATATTATAGTAACTATCTGGCTGGGTTCGATTATAGATGGAAAAAGGCATGTAGTTTGTTTTGGTTGTGTTTAGAGACAGTAAATTTGACTTCAGCCAACAGGAGACAGTGAAGAGACCTCTTTCTGTTGTATTTTTAACTTTAGTCCAACTAGTATCTGTAAAAACAATTGCGGTATCGTCTGCATAGGAAAATATTTTAGCATTGTTTATTTTTAAATTACAGAGATCATTAATGTAAATTAGAAACAAGGTAGGTCCTAAGACACTACCTTGCGGTACGCCATAAGTTATTTTTGAGGCACGACTAACAAACTGTCCAATTTTGACTTCTTGAGTTCGGTCGCTCAAGTAGTCCCTAAAAAGAGCCAGCGAGGTATCTCTGATTCCCAAATATTCTAACTTTTTCACAAGAATGGGGACAGAGACCGTATCAAAGGCTTTTTTTAAATCAAGGAATACAGCCAAAGACCTTTTACCACTGTCAAGACTCTTAACAATGTGCGAGGTTAGAGCTTCAACAGCGTCCTCCGTGGATTTGCCCTGACGAAAACCATATTGAGAGTCTGACAAAAGCTTAAATTTATTTAAATAGTTTAATAATCTCACATTTATAATTTTTTCTATTAACTTTGATATTGACGGCAAAACGGAAATTGGACGATAGTTACTAACGTCATCTCTGTCACCACCCTTGTGAACGGGAGTTATGATAGATCGTTTAAACAGGGACGGAAAGATTCCTTTTCTAAAGCAAAGGTTCGTTAGATGACAGATTATTGGAACAACTACTAATTTAGCTATTTTTAAAAATTTAGTTGGAATATTATCCCATCCAGGGGCACTATCTGTTCTAAGAGACATAAGTACATCATGTACTTTTTTACAGTCTGTATCAAGAAGTACAAAGGAGTTTAACTGACTTGTATGAGTATATATATTATTATATATATATATTATATATACATATATTATATATACATATATTATATGAGTATATATATCTTATGTATATATATATATATATATATATCTTTTACACGTCATATATCAGTTTCTGTAACATTTAGATTAAAGAACAATATTTTACTATAACTAACTCTAGATGACTGTGAGTCATATAGCTTAATCATAAAATATTATACTAATTATGGAATTCAATTTATAATTTATTATATTATCACTTTGAAATTATGTTTGGATGTATATTATTTTTAGTCAGAAAAAAAATCAACAGAGTTTCAAAAACTACTTGTCTATTTTCTTACTGTCATAATCCGGTGAAACGGCAAATTCGACACGAGTTCAGGGGCATGATCAACGACTTTAATCGCATTCCAAGGCACCGATGTGTAAACACTGACAACTACCAGACTCCGGGCTGCTATAAAGAATTTCGTGACAAAAAACTCAACCATGATCCCGGTTCCTACTCAGATCTGCGTCTTATAAGTTAGCCACTATGCCAATGAGTCAGTCTATTAAAATATATCGAGCGTACATTTAATAATTATTCACCATAAAAATTGTGATACAATACATTTCAGAAAATTGTCGTCATACAATCTGAAAGGGAAACCATACATATGTTTATTTCAAAGTAATGTTAGTCACGCTTTACAACAATGGTACTTTAATATAGCTGCGACTTATTCAAGCAATTGCTTTGTTAGAGGTTATAAAGCTCTAACCTGAGAGCTGTGACGTTGACAATAGCATGCATAATATTTTCTTGGAATTCATTCAATTGTATTTTTGTTTTGAGATAAAAAACTTCCCAACCTAGTACCGATATATGAGTAAATTAAGGAATAATTAATTATTCTGACATATTTTTACGAAGTTTACTGAAGCTTATTTTCAATGTGCGCTTATACAGTTTTAAATCTCAGCGTCAAGTATGTTTCAAGAGAGCGATGTTTGACAATAGCCGGAGAGGTCATGGCCACACCAACACAAAATTAAAATATGATTCATTCAAGTAGACTCTTAGAAGCACTCTCATAAGTTCACTTTAAAAGTCTATCGTGTTAATTAAGCGAAAAGCTAGTAAAGCTTTCGAACTAATGATCTCTGTATATGGATTTTGTAACGATGAACTGGAAGAAGCTTATATATTTGGTCTTTTTACGAATAAATGCTTATTATATACACACATATATAATTATAGGTATTTCTGGATTATTGGATTTTTAACTAGAAGTTAATAAGGAAGAAGTAAAAGTTAAGGAGTTGATAGCTGTCATTCCTGTGCTTTGGAAATCACATGAAGTTTGTTTGAACCTGATCTTTTTCCGAATGTGTCCGATTCTGATATTTTGAGTGAGGAAATAGAAATTGCACATATGTTTGCGCACACACTTGCACTTTTTATTATTTCCTGCGCAAATGGCTTGTCTTTGAAATTGGCTGCTGTTACTAAAATTCAGTCAAGAATACTTATTTTATGTTATGATATTAACCGAGTCCTGTATTTATCTAGTTGCGTGGGCGGATGGCTGCAGCTGAGCGATGCAAGTGCAGTGCCGGACTCAGGTAGAGCGGCGCCGACAAGGCTATGTGGTGCTAACGAACGATACACACCTCCGGTTGTACTATTTGCTGATCATGGAGCATCAGTACTTGATTTTAGGTATTTAATTAATTACTATATAAATATACTTCACAGTGATGATATATATTCTTTGTGAAGGAGTTGCAATAGAACATATTATAGTGCCAAAGTTATTCCAGAATACCTTCCATAGATGAGATACTTTCTATTTGTGTTTTACCTCCCTTTATTGTAAATATTTCGTTGTTTTTATAATAGATAGTAGTATTCTTCTTAATACGTGTATAAAAAAAATGAAAAAAAAATGGCAGTAGCACAATCTCTTGTGTCCAACTATAATTGAAAACCTCGTCAAAACATTCGGTGGACTCGATACTAAAAAAAATATTGTAAAATCGGTCAAGCTGTTTGGGATGAGAAGAATTATGAACATACGCCGGAAATGTTAATTCTACAAAGGAAATGTCATTAACAGTTACATTACCCACATCCCGCTTAAATGATATTTATTAATTTGTTTGTTGTTTTAGTTATTATGTAAAAAAATGTATTTGTATGGCTTAATGTAACGGAGCTTTTCCACTGAAATAGTTGGCTCTTCTTTTTAAATCGAGAGGCGGACTGGTACATAAGTCAACTAATGATAAATAGTCATGATTGCCCATAGACTTAGACGCTGTAAAAAAATGTATATCAATTCTTACATCACCACCCTTAGGCACTAAGAAGTTATGTGATTTATAATGGCTGACTCACCCGTCAAACTGAAACACAACAATACAAAGTAAAGCTGTTCGTCGGTAGCGTAAGTGATGAATGGATGGTACCTACCAGGATGAACTTGCACAAGGTCCAACCGCCAAACGATTCTTCAAAAAGTTATACAAACTATTAATTTATTGATTTATCATTATCACAGGAAATTAAGGATATTATATTACCAAACTCAATGCGAACAAATTTGTTAGCATTTCAAGTATTCGTTTTCATTTACCATTCTTTTTAAGCATTTATTACGTTTTCCTCCACGTCGGTACTTTCATTAAATAAGTCACCTACAGACAGCTATATTATAAGACCTTATTAGAAGCTCATTTAATGGTATAATTTTTTATTTTTTGAGAACATATTTCCGCGCGTATCTTACGATGTACCTACTTAGCGAATGAGAGGTAGGTCGAAATAAGTGTAAAACTTCAACCGTCGCACTACGGGTGCTTGTGTGCTTACTAATGTGTCTATGTATTATTGCTGAATAGGCGGTGGAGCATTGCTTCATTTTATTTTAAATTTACATTTTCAAACGTTGTAATTATTTATTTCATTTTGTTTTTTTTTTAATATATGGCGTCAGGAACATCTTTCCAACCGGGTATTCGTTTTTTTGTTTATGTTTATTATTATTTCCATGCTATACTAAAAGCAAATATCACTTGCAAGTATTAGCTATGTAAGCAATCAATTCGCATTCTTTTAAAAAAAATCATAAAATTTTATTTTTATATATTACCTAAGTAGTAAAGGATATTCATTATAGTTATTTAATATCGTATATATACATAAAAGTTCAAATCGTTTGTCATAAGAATTTACCAAAGAGTTTTGAATTGTTACAAGATGTCCATAGTCGAAACTGTGATTGTTGGGTCCGACATTGTTGTTTCACGACAAAGGCGAAATTGTATTTGAGACCGACAATTCTCAGCGAAACACTATCTACTACCTTTAGGGAATATTAATTGATTTGAAGCATTGCTTAGACACATTCTATAAAGTCCAATACTCGGGAAATTGAAATTAGTTGTACTTACAAAATAAATATAAATAAGCGCCCGATCGAAGACTTGAGTGAGCAAGAAATAGTTATTAAAGTGGAAAAAAAAATGGTTTATCTGTAACTAAGTTTAATATTTATATTAAATGTTTGACAAATCACCTATTCATTGTACAAAATTAACAGTAGAGTAAGAGTAGCAAGTGCTAAGTTCAACTCCATACACCTGCACTTTGACCTACCAATGACAAACAACGTTGATGAAAATTATCAATATTCAGTTTTAATATACGGTATTGAGATTTATAAGTATTATATTAATCTAAGCGTTGTATAATATATTTTAAGGGCACTTTCAAGACAAAAATTTATATATATTTATAACGTTACGTGTAAAAACATCAAACATACTATTAAGATCTAAACAAATTGAGTCGTAGTCTGATAAGCTAGTCTAGTGGCTAGATATTCGAAAGCTGTCAAGAACTTTGGAAGTTGGTAGCGTTCTTCTGATTGAAAGGGCTTTATGCAGTGTTTACATTTACTGATCACACATTCTAACGCAAAACAGCAATACTTGGTACTGTTGTGTTCCGGTTTGAAGCGTGAGTGAGCCGACTACATACATAAAGAATATAGTATCTTATTGCCAATGTTAGTGGTGCGTTGGCGTTAACTTTCCCCGGTCGTATTAAATTACCGTCCCATTGGATTACTGGGCGCGCACGTGTGCACTATAATATATCTCGGCCGTTTTAGTCTCTGCAAGATGATCGCTGTCGAAATCGGTCAGCAGCATATTTGACTTAAAATATTTTTTTTTTTTAGGATAACAGAAAAAACAGTCCGATCACAGTTTCTCGCATTCTTCAGCTTTACTTCTCTGAGTAACACCCAAGGAGTGGGATTTCATCCGAGAGGAGGCTCTAGAATTCCACAGACAGGTAAGTAGGTACAAGCGTACGTTCAAAGAACTTAGTGCGTAATAACACTTATACATATTTTTAAAACTTATGCAGCATTATACAAAATATATGTAACTAGAAGATATGCAAGAGATAACTTAACTTTTATACTTACAAGCAAGTATACTTTGTAAGAGCTGATGCTATATTGTTTAAAGGTTTGAATGAATATTGAAAGTAAAAATATTCATTAAGCGTAGCTCGACAGCCAATTTACAATATATGAATTCAGGTTTTTTACAACGTTTGGGGAAGTGATGGCCGGTCATCTGAAAACTTATTTCATTGATCCTATTAATTTTGACTAGGAATTTTATCATAAATTATAGCTTGGGTTTATATTTACATACATATTAAAAATAATATAAAAAATTCTTAACATCGGCGATTCTTGTTTTAGTACACGTGTAATGGTAATGATTGTTATGGTTAAGGCAAAGAAAAATATATAATTCTTAAATTAAATGCGAAACTGAGCTTGTTTATTTGTTTGTTACGCTTTTACGTCTAAACTACTCAACCGATCATCGTGAAATTTTGAATACACGTTGCCAGAGGTACTGAAAAAGACATAAGGTTAGGTACCTTATCTACAGCTGCCCCTCAGAGGCGATTAAAGCCTACCTATAGAATATTCTAGAACGAAACCGTTAATACGCGACGTAGTTTATAAACATTATTCTTCTTTAAAATGATGCACTTTTATAAACTACAGTGATATTTTATCTCCGACGTCGTTCGCGTTCAACACTTAAATTGCATATGATTATGTGACAGCGTTGCTAGTTCGAACAGAGAAAATTGTTTCCTCTAAGTTGAGTGTATGCATTTTTCCCACGTTCGCCTGTGTTCGGATACACTTTTCAAAGTCTTTATACATTAGTTCACGTCCTGTTACGGTCTGGTACTTTCTGTTCAATTCGAAAACACATTTCAATTTATACCGAGTATTTGGTCTACACGTTTATTTTACATTTTTGAAGATTTTAGTTTTAAGAAGTATTTTTAGTTGTTTAGGTTTCATTTAAATTCACCTGTTAGTATAACTAGGCCATCTTATATGCCCAATTCAATTGTTAGCCCAACCCAGGTATCGCAACCGATTGAGAAGTTTTGAGAAGCTTTTGAAAGTTTGTGATAACATAATGCTAAATAATAGTCGTTTATGTAAATGGATTTTATTAAGCTTATTCTTAAAAAGGAATTTATATTTAGTATCTTGATATTATATCATGAATAAAATATTAAAAGTTTTATTATTTACCAAATTTCGTAATTAATTTAAAGGTGTATCAAATTGTTCGTGTAAAATGTCTAACATGATTATAAAAAATGAGGTTGTTTTTTTTTAATTGAGTACGATGTTCTTTATACTGTTACGCATTCCAGATAAAAAATAATCCCACATGACTTTCTAAAGTCAAAGAAATTGCAATTTGTCTAAAATCGAAGCCGCATGATTTAAAGAGGTTTCAATAGTTATGTTTCGTGTGGATTTCTAAAATTACACATTTGGTTTTCTTTGTAATATAAGTATGGTATTATTAACATTACCGACACCACGCATATAAAATATTATTTTCTTCTAGGAACTCAATATATTTTTACACTCAGCTTTTAGTTTAGTCAAATTGTAACATTTCAAATAAAAGAAATAACTTAATTTAAAGTATAATTATATTTAGAATACATATTGTGTCATCAGGCACTGATGACGTAATACGTCTAAAGCATGTTCATTTTCTAAAGTTATATTCCTATATACAGACTGCGACTGGTTATACCAAGACGTCTCGTGTCGGGGTGTCGGTTCATGTGTATTGGCGAGCCCAGGGTATCCAGGACTGTACCCTCCTTATCGAAGATGTCGCTATCTGTTCGCGACCAACTCAGTGCACACACGGGTCAAGATTATTTTCTCCTCGATTCTTCTGCCTAGGAAGTAAGTATACCAATATATGATAAAATATAGTAGAATAGATGTTTAAGTGACTGAAGATGTTTCTCAAACCTCGGATAGCACGTAAAGGCATTAGTCGTACGCCAGAATTATTTCCGGTCGTGTCGGATTGCCATCCCATCCGCTTATGAGACAGAAGAAAATGCACCTGTATTTGAACTCACACTTATGAACTATAGTATCTCACACACCATTATATATTAATTATATTTTCTGTTGAAAATGGCTGCAATGATAGAAAGATCGATTGGAAGGACTTTTCTTTGTTCATTAAATGATATAAATATAATTGTAATCACGTCTTAAGATTAAATTCACTCCCTATAATACAATATATATTTAAGTTTGAACTACCGACAGACACGTAATCCAACAGTCGAACTTTTGATTTATAAAGTTCTGTAAAATCACAGTGTCGATAGTGATCATGGCTTTAGATTCAATATTTAATTATTGCTATTGAAATAAAGTTACCTTTAAATAACTGCATTTTTTTTCTGTCACATAGTACAGACAACTTAAAAACTATATAATTGTTTGATATAACGAGGCTTACGAGTTTTAAATATTAATTAATTGATGTTTTATAAACAGAAGATAATTGTTTAATTTCGCATATTTATCTTTGGTAATAAGGGTAAAGAATATTTGAGATTTTATTGAATATTTTTTAAACGTTAATAAATGATTATAAAGCTATACCAAGCTTTGCAAAAGATTTACTATCGAAGCCATAATAAACTCGTCCATACATAAAAAGCGCTACACAACGTCTAATCAAATAAAAAAAAAATCTTCTTTCGTCCACATCTATAAAATTTACGTCGACAATCCACTAGATAGCGCTGCACAGCAACGTCCGTTCTATACCGTTACCTGAACTATACCGTTCAACTGGACTACGACAATTGATATACATTTGAGCTCGGATAATATTGTAGCGTATGTCGTATCGAATAATTGTTTAAATAAAGAATAGACATTGCAATTGAGATTTTGAAATATCAGGATTTTTATATTATTATTTTTTACGGCTCTCTCTGGAACGGCGAAGTCACAGTGAAAAAATGTGCAAATATCTGTTATTTTATTTTGCTAGGTTATGGGTTTGCCCAGGTTAATATTGAAAATAGGTAGCTACACAAATTTAAATGAAAATTTCTCGAGCAAATAGAAGTCTTTGTAGGAAGTGATCTTGCCTTATCTGTCTTGAAAATATTTAGGCTTCTCTTGTAATTACTGGTAAAATTTGACATCAATGACGTTGGTAACAGTTTCAATTAGAAATTACAATGCACAGATGTATGGAATAATATGTATACTTAATTTCATTATAGGGCATCTCATCATCAGTTAAAATCCAATGAAAATATAGTCGGCTTATGAAGTCAATTAGAGTCTATGTGAGTCACGGGTTCATGGTCGGGAAGAAACACCATGTTGGCCGCAGAAGGAAGCATTTGATAGGGAACAGTATGAGTGAAATACTTGTGAAACATATAAACTTCAAACTTTCCTACGACATTTACAGGATGTTTTTACTTTCATCCAGTATATAAAGCCCCGTATATTTATAGACGTGACGACACATTATGTTTAATAAGTACATATATTTTCCTTAAATGAATAATGATATTAAGACAAAGTCACTATCAAGTTACTATTGCACTTAGGAAATACTTTTATACTGGTGGTTTGTTTGTTTAATTATAAGCAGTCCTTTTTCGTATCATATTGGTAATATAAATAAAACCATTTATAGGAATCGTTTGATGATTGCAATTATTAAAAACGTTTTATAAAATATTATTGAATTATTCATATAAATTTAAAAACATAAATATATTTTTCATGAATAAAAAAATTATACATCAAATATACAATATACATAAATTAAGGTAACAGCCTGTAAATATCCCACTTCTGAGCTGGGCTTCTTTTTGAAATGAATGTTTGGAGCTAACTTTTATTTATTTTACATAGTTTCTGTTTTTCTTTATTTTTTTATGAAATCCGAAAATTGATTTTCTTTAAAACAATATTACAAATATAGCAAATTTAATTGAATCTCGTTATTTAATTAAAAAATTGTATTTTTCTCCGCTTTAAATACTTTTATACAAAGTAAAGTTTTAATATACCCGTATTAAAATATCAATCCACCCGTATCAAACCACTAATAAAATTAATTTGATTTGGCCCTAAGATTGTACTTTTCAATTGTTGTTTTTTAATAGATCGAAATATATTTATGGCAAATATGACCAATGAATAGAGGTATTCATTTCATTAATTTTTTCAAAATATATTAAATCGACTAGATAAAAGATATGGCCTGAAATGGTGGGTAGCCGTTTACCGAAGTTAGTGGGTTCAAACCCAGGCAAGTACTGGATATTCATGAGCTTAATTTGTCATTTCGTGCTCGACGGTGAATAACGACCATCGTGAGGAAATCTGCATGAAAATCTGCTACATTTGTATCCAGCGTCATATGAGCAACTGATCTGCATAGAAGCAGCGTGGTGGAATAAACTCTTAACCTTCTCCTTAAACAGAGAGTAGGCGTTAGCCCAGCAATGGGATTTACTTTTATCTGCAAAATGATCTAAAATATATATGAACTTATAATATAAAAGTATAATTGTGTATGTATTGGTAATATAATTTATTTATTGATATATAATATGTGTATTTTATATTTAGATTGATTTATTGGGTTTGTTTTAATTAAATATTAATATTATTTTATTTATACCACCACCTACCTCCATATCCTGTCAGTTATTACTTACACCGTTGGTTGCCTAGAAGAGATCGCTATGTAGCGATAAAGTCGCTATAATTGTACTTTTATTTAGGCAGTATACATGTTTTTTTTTGTATTTTTCTCTTTGTGGTGTGGTGTACAAGAAAGTATAAAGTAAAGTATGTATATTAAATTGGAGATCTTTTTAAGACATTAATTTATGATTAAATAGGTAATAAAATTTACACTTTAAAAAGTTATGATTAAATGGGGTCTGTCGCCTTTTATATATTAGCATAATATTCGAATCGATTTTATTTTAAGATTTATATGAAAACACTAACATGATTGTATAATATGTATTTGAAAGAAAAAATTGAGTGAAAATTACTCTAATTAATATAAAAATGTTACGTATCAGTAATTTAAATATGTATGACAATATAAGGTATATTTCAATTTGTTTCACTTGACGACAGCGATGCAGTCAGTGAATTTTCGTCAGTTGGTAATTATCACTCCTTTGCAGCCATTGTGCTACGGACTATTTAACGCTGCGGGCTGGCAGTTCGCCCTCTGCCCCGCTGCTCGCCTCGCTGTGCTCAGAGAGAAGTGCTGTACTGGAACATCCCGGCCCTAATCTTTTGTTGGAATTTAAGTGAGTGTAATTGGTGAAAATTTATATGATAAATTTAATACTGTGTTACATGTGAAAATGTTTCGTATCGAGTTTAACCATCGACTAAATAATTTTAACGTGAATCATTGCTTCTGCAATATATAAACTGAATTATTTTTTTAATATATTAATAGTTCAGTGATAGGACTTTGTGCAAGACCGCATGTGTAGATACCACAGTTTTCACAAAGAGCAATACTTAGTTTTGTAATGTTACGATTTGAAAGGTGAGTGAGTCGTTCTAACTAAATACACAAGAGACATAACTTCTTAGTTTCCAAGATTTATGGCGTATTGGCTTCGATCAACAATACTACTCAAATATGGCATCGATTGAGTATACCATAAAATAGAGAAAAACGATGTAACTGTTTAATAATTTCAATCTAAGCATTCGTTTACGACTTGCGCCATGAATGATAGAAAGAGATAATTTTGTTCTAAATTCAACCTTATTTCGTTAGTAATAAAGCAAATAGTTACAGACAACATTTTACTTATGCCATTTTAAATTTAAGATTTTAAGACTACTGCTCTGAACAGAGTATTATGGAGTCGAACTTCTATTCTATTTTTTTCTGAACTAGTTTTTTTCTTTACTTTTTATTATATCATAATCATCATACAGCATTGTGATGTTCATTTATCAGTGTTGCATTTGGATAATTCAACAATTTAATTAGTTTTATTAATTACCTTTAAACAGATTAAGCTTATTACATAGTTGCCGTTTAGATTTATTTTTTATTTGATATGTAATGTAAGCATTACGCCAATTAATGATTCGATCACGCATTGTAACAAATCTGTATCATCTTTTTCAATAAATAACTTTAAAACTGTTACACAATTAAATATTACTTCATAATTTTGAGTTCACTTTTGCATTGTGATATTTGTGCAAAAAACAGATGATAACAGACTATACGCAATAAGTGTTATTATTTGTATGAATAATAATGTTCTTATTCAAAATATGTCCATATACATTATTGTAGAATAGTAAAATAATATCTTATATTTCTTTCCATTTAACGACCACTTTCTATAAACCCAGAAATTCTCAGTCCTTTAAGTGTCCCTATAGAGTTTCCACTATATTTGTCGTCCACGGAAATCCACACAGTGGGTCGCAGTCAGTTTCACTTACCACTAGACCAACGGTACAGTAAAAAAAATTGTTTAAATAAAAAAAAATATTATACTACTCCATAGATTCACTGTTCTAAAGCAACCATTTGTTGGCCAAACATTGGCAAATATTGGTGTGTCTGGCAAAAAACGAAATAATGGTTGTTTAATTAAAATAGTTTGGTATTTTATTATTTATATGAAAACATAGCATTTAGGTACTTACCGAAAGTTTGATATTCCGTCCGATACATTTATTTTTCGATAGTTATTTTTGCAGTTTTTGAGCACACACTAAGACATTGTGGTAAGTTAGCACGTTGGCGCAATCGAAAGTGAACTAAATTTGAAATAGGACCCCACTTTGAAGTGAGGCGTTATTTGCTCGGCCTCGTTGAGACTCCAACCGGACAATTAGTAGTATTGTTGATCGAAGCGTATTAGCAATGTAAGGGATGTTCAAAATTTCTTACAGTGCCCATGTCTATGGTATGTCTATGGGCAGTTGTGACCGTGACTTTATATTTAAAATTAAAAACAAAATTAGCAATTGGCAACTATTTACTTGTGAATCAGAATAGTCGTAGTAATTCAATAAACTTATTCCTTGTAATAATTAAACCTGTCGTACGAAAGTCCACAGAATTGAGTAATGCATGCATCTAGATTAGTTTGCCGTGAACCCATAAAATATTCATGATTTCCAGAGCTTCAGTCGCAATAGAGGTTAAAAAATATTTCACTCGGTTCTATGAATAAAGTGTACAATACTATATTTTATTTAGTAAGATTTCTTACAAAAATATAGCATAAAATATCTGGAAATAGTATTCTAATTAGAGGTATTTAGAATATTCAATATTTTATAAATACGGAAAGTAAAGATAAACTTGTACCGACAAGTTATCGACTTCGCGAAATAAATATATCCTTCATGAGGCAGAATGTTTAATTCTATAATAAAATTCTCAAGATAAATCCTCAAGACCATTTTTTACTTAACAATTATTAAATTTAAAGATCATATTATGATAGTTTACAATTGAGATCTTTAAGCTGTACAAGATTAAATAAATGATAAAGCAACCGGTTAATATTCGTTTATGTCCATACAGGATGCATAATTTTCTATTACGTTATTATTACATATATGATATGATTGATGAAAATGGGTTCTTTGCCGTTGAATCAACACTCTTAACCGATGGTATTCAAAAGTGCTTGTAAAAACCAACCTTAATCACTACTTATTATAAAACAAAGTCCCCTCTCCGCGTCTGTTTGTCTGTTTGAACGCGATAAAGTAAATAAATACTAAATGTATTTTGATACGATTTTCAACAATGAACGTAATGATTCGTGAAGGAGGTTTAGATGCATAATTGTTAAAGATTTGTGTAAATTTGATGATTGTTGAAGATCTCGGAAAAAAACATCCTGACGTGATGGGCTTCACTGGCCCATATAACTTTTATAGAGTTATATATATTACGGTATAAGTGTTTTATGTAGACCATTATTCTACCCGTGCGATGCCGGGACGGGTAACTAGTAAAGGATTATTTTTTCTTTAGTTCATGATGAAATGGTATGCTACTGATGTGATAATCGATTTCACTTATAGAATTCTTTTTAATTGTTGTGTATCAATAATTATTACCCACAATCTCTTTCGAACTCTGATACGCTGACCTAATTTGTACCAACTAAGCCATTTTCATCCGCAACCGCTACTATTTATTGCATGACTGAACTTTTTCGTTTTCTCTTATTAAACTGAGTGCTGTTCCTGTTCAGACTTTTAATTTTCAATTGAATAATACCTAAAATTCTTTTCTAAACGTTTACTTTATAACTCTATGGCGATGAATACAAATTAGCTTATTATGTTTTGTACATATGTTTGTTCTTTATTGTAAAATATTATTAATTAGTAAACTTCATAGCTGGTTTTTGGTAGATACAAGAGAATAACGTGTATTGTCGTCCTTCTTTTGTGTGATATGAGAAAGAGATAATACATAGCTCTTTTGTTATAGTGAAAGTCAAAATATTTATTTAAAATAAAAGCGTTATATTATGTTATTACGTAATAAAAAGGTTTTAAATATATATATATATATATATACCACCACCTATTAAGTAACTCGGCTGTTTTTTTTTCTTTTCTTGTGGATAATTTGGTTAAGCTTGAAGTCGAACGATATATTCCCACGGTGTATAATCATTTTAAATTCAATAGTTTTATAATTTTCCTTATCATCTTTTTTAAACCTATCTAGAATTTCTTTAATTTGTTAACTGAGATTGCAAGTTTATCCTTTCTTCTTATAGTAATAGTGTGCATGTACGAAAATACACCAAAAATATGAAAATTATTGATAATACAATACAAAATACATGAAATGTAATAATAATTATTATATCGTATCTGTATGTATATTCTGGTTTGAGGTTCATGTCACAGGGCATACTTCAATTCTATTATAATACCATCTCACGTAGATTTACAATTCCTATTGGTATTTGAACAATAATCGGAACGGCGCGTTCACGTCCTTTCAAAGGTATGGAATATCCGCAGCCGTCGAAAGAGAAATGTCAAAGCTATATTATTATTTGTCAAGTCAAAATTATAATATATACGATTTACAAATAATCTATGTTAACATATTTTCGTAAATAATACTAATAAATTTTTTCTATCTAGCTCTGGACCTTTGGTACCTCCATACGATTACAACGGCTTTATAGCGAAATTAGAATTTCTGGAGAAAATCGACACCAGTGGACCTCCGCCCACTATCGTCGCTGCTTCGCTACCTCTCGCTGCTCTTACACACCTTACAAATGGTAAAAATACAATTTATAATTTATTATTAGATACACCATATTACTATTATTATTATTGACTACCTCGTTGGGCTAGTAGCTAAGACCACCGAACCCGAGGTTTTGGGTTCCACGCCCTGTTCGGCCAATAGAAACAGTTATTGGGTTTTTCTTTCGAAGAGTAGCACCGCAGATCCTGGAAGGTCATGATCATCGTCATCATTACTATTATTACCTTTTTGTAAAACATATTTCGTTAGAAAAGACAAAGGCAGTGACTTAGACTATTGTGAAAATCATTGTACCTACAAATAGATCGGGGTTTATATAAATGAAAACATTAATTAATAATATTTGAATTATATAGGTGATAGCTCAGCAGTGGAAATAGATCCAGTGTCCAATGAAATATCGTCTAACAATGGAGGGCATGTCGGTTGCGGTGCGACGGTACGAGGGTTTGGTGCGGGAGGTGTTCGTTCCGGACATTTCGATACAAGAGCGTCGGCTTGGCGTTCTCAGTGTGTTATACATTTGTTTGGGACATCTACTGATGTCGTTCAAGTGTCACTGTTCAATTATAATCTAAGGTATGTATTGAAAATAAAAAATTAGAAGCAAATATAAATATTAATACCAGCAATGACTGTTTTCACGAAGTTTTTTATACTCCAATTTTTAAACATGGGGACGACAAAAGCTCAGCTTTATGATCGAATTTGCGACTTTCACAGTGCTGAGCAACATGTATGCCGTTTATCCAATGAAGCTATTATACTGAAAAAATCTAAGAAAAACAAATAACATTAAGTTTACTGTGTCACATTGTGCCACATTGTGTACTTATCGTAACATGTTTAGGTTACCAAGTTGTAGATCTCATATTGAGATCTTGGAGGGAATTCATGAGATCGGTGGAAGAGGCGAAAGAGGAGATAGATATGAGAGAGGGGACAGGGCCGTGTTAAGAATATGCGGTCCATCTGTAAGAGAAGCGAGAGATCCTTCTGGAAGATTTTTAGTTCGTCAAGCGGTGACATCAAAGGGTTCAAACTTAACAATATTTGTAAGAAGAGCTACATCCCAAAGCGTTGATGAAGAGGAGTTTGTGGATGGCGCGTTTGCTTTTCATGATGGTAAGAATATATTGTTTTAGATATTCCTTACTCTTACACGTGTATCTTACTGCTTTAAACAATGAACACTGTTTAAAAAAAATTATAATTTGTCATCCCTACAGTTATAACGATATATACAGATTTTGACAGATAAAGCCACTTTCAGTCGGTGGTAATGACTTATGAGTCCACCATCAAAAGAATTATTACCAAGTTAGGTTTTTTTTATAAACAGAACAACATGAAGGGACGGTTTCACCAGATGCGACCTGCGCCTCCACGCACTACGGATTGGCTTCACCCACACATGGAGGGGTGTCAGCTCCATCGCATCATCATATATTTTGGAACATTGAAGAGCAACTTATGTGCACTAATCGTTTTATACCAGCTTCGAATCAGAGTGTGACAATTGAGGTATTACAATATAAAATAAATGTAAATCAGCTTATAAAATATAAAACGCACGTTCAAATTAACACAGGACGTTTTAAATATCAAATCTTGCTTTATTATTCACATTTAATAATGTAGCAAATAGCGGTACAAAAATTATCTATTCAATAAATTGCAAACGTTTGTGATGAACTAATTGCAATCGATAGTAAATTACTTAATAACACGCAAATCTAATTCGATTCGTTTGTATTTGTCTACATTAGCATTTTCGTAGTTTATAGCTAATTTGTATTTATTACGTAATTTGTATACTATAATCGTAATTTCGAATGTGAATAATAATATTTTAAATTGAAATCAGTAGGTTTTTTTATATAATATTTTTTTATTGTTGTATAACAAATAATGGCAAAAGGCTTTGCCCAATATTACTATCGGTTTATTGAAGAAAAAAAAAACTTTTACAAGTACTTGTATGATTTATGATAATTGTTCGAAGATACAAAGACTTGAGCGCATGTGGAGTGCAGAGCCAACTGGTAGTGTAGCGACGGGTAATGGCGGCTGTCGCACGGCTTGCGGGGATGCTGGATGCGAGTGCCGCGCGGCCACGCCTCTACACTACCATGACCATATCGCACTCGTAGCAGGAGACGGCACACATTTATCCTGTTTGTGTGGAGACTTTCAGGTAATTGATAAATTAAATAATATCATTGTATTTAAATTGGTGATATATTATAAATAGCACATAAACATATATATTCTTTCTTTTCCCGCTAATCTCATAATCCGATCGAAATTATCGAATAGACGGAGAAAGGAAACTCCACGGAACCAATTGTACTAACAAATTGTCACTTTATCGCAATCGAATCGAAGCGTGATCGTTGCTATTTATCCGTTTTCTTATTATTTTATTTTACTATCGACTGTTGCCATAAAAGTCAACAATTAAGTTGAATTTTGATATAACGGTATAAGTTAATATATTCGGTTTTGGTTCGAATAAATATAGATTTTTCAAAGTTGGATCGGAATTGAATCAGGAACGTATATAGATTAGTACGATTCGGCCCCAGGTTGCTGCTGAAAATTTTTTGATAGAAAAACACAATAGTTTTTTATTAGCCCGACCCGGGATTAAAGTCAAATATAGGGCATCTGTAACCTTATAAGGTAACTAAGAGACCGAGAGAGACAGTCATTTTTGAGGAATAGTTATTTGTAATAAGATGCATGACGAACTAGCGTAACGACAGACAATGACGGATAGCTGTATCTCGTGTAGGGAAATGACAAACATCCAGCTTCATTTCGGGGTAGGATAATAATAACCTTCTCATCTTATATGATATCGTGTAATTGTGTTTTTTTTCTGTGGAAGCGTCAATTCTAGTTACAGATAAGAAATTCGTAATAGTTATAATATAACAAGACTAAATGCCAGAATATACTGATTAGAAACTTAATTGAAGCTGATTGATGCAGCATACAGTTTGTTGTATACTCTTTCATAAACTCCATAAAATTGTAATGAAGCGTATCACGAGATTAACGACATAGGTGGGACACTTCGCCAGGCGGAAGGATAAATAATCAAAGAAGTCACGGAGTAGTAGACTTGAAAACCCTGTGGGATATGTTCGATGCATGTAGCATAGGGCTATGAGAATTGGAGTATCAGAGAAGAAAGAGCCCTATATACAGCAGTGGTTTGATATAGGCTCAAATGATAAATTGATTAAATTCCGTCACCTGTGCCTAAATAGGACTACCTCTGTTAATTTTGTATTTGTTTGATTCATGAGTATCGAAGTAAATAATATGAAAGAAAAGGTAGAACTATATTTAATACGAATAATTTAAAATTCTTTTCTACGAATGTATTTCATTAATTAAATAAATGGTGTCAATATTAATAATAAATGAAACCCCTCCTCAAAAACATATAATACACGAGGCTTAATAGCTTCATGTTTTACTTAGTAATAATCGTAATTTTATTTTATGAAAAACTAACGTATCAACCTTAACGTAACAAATGTGATGTGCATTGGCGCATGTAATAGTCTCCAAACCTTTTCTTAAAAAGGAGATGAGGCCTTAGCCCAACAGTGGGATATTTATTTTTTCATATGTAAATTATATAACATCTTTTTTTAGTGAAGTTATTGTAGTGTAATTTAGTTACATTATTAAGAGTACTATATAAATCACGCCCTTCTCAACATGATGACGTATCTCGTATGCAAGTAATACAAAGTGATTATTTTAGTAGAAGATTTCAAAGTAAATATTTTTCCAAATTAATAATAATAATAATATCCTGGGACATTTTTTACACACGGCCATCTGATCCCAAATTAAGCTTGTACAGAGCTTGTTCTATGGAAACCAGACAACTGATATACTACATATATTATTTTTCTTTTGTAAATACATACTTATATAGATAATTACACCCAGACTCAGGACAAACAGACATGTTAATGCACATAAATATCTGTCCTGGGTGGGAATTGAACCCACAACCTTCGGCGTGAAAGGCAAGCATCCACCAACCACGCCAACCGGCTCGTCATCATTATACAACGACTCGCATATCGACACCCAGTTTCAAATTTAATGAACGTATTGGACTTACGTCCGACATCTTACTGGTCGTGTGTGTTTGCTGTCCCATCGGACTATTAGTGGTGGATTAAAGAGTTCACTTATGTTGGTACATTTTTTTACACTCTATATCTGTTCAGAAGGGTCACCATCACTGAAAAATTTTATTTGGTATTTTCATATTCATTAATTTTACTTACACATATACTATTTTGTGCTAAATGATTGTATAAAGATTCGTATATGTATATATTTATGTATCGATATTAACATAATTTTTTTTAATATAATATCTTCACAAAATATTAATTATTTCGGAATAGTGGCTCCGTTTTATTAAATTTATTGAATATGAAGTACGCAAGATCTATTGTAATAAAAATCAAGCTCATATATTTTGACCCGCACAAATTACAAAGAACTTAATTAAAGAGACAAAGTGGTCTACTGTTACTTTATAAGAAAAGAAAATTCTATTCTTACGACAAAATCAGCCGTCGAGAAAATTGACGATAATTGCATGAAAATGGACGATAAAAGAAAATCGAAGCGATTGCTAAACAAATCTTCGTCCCCTTTATGTAATCACTAAATTACTCATAGGTATATTTTATTTATATTTTTGATAACCAGTAGATAAAATACGTTAATCTTAACTGAAGTTGAATCCAGATCAGTCACTACGGTATTTTCATGTATTGTGATTACATATGATTACATTTATGATTACATGATTACATTTATAATCATTTTCGTTTTGAATGATGGAATTCGTCTGATTGAAGGTAAACATCATGCGAAAACTTGCATATATATATATATATATATATATATATATATATATATATATATAGGTCGGATATATATATATATATATATATGTCGGACGATGTGATGTGATGTAGTCTGGTAGATTAAACTCATTATTTTATCATATTTTGGAAACCTATTAAGCAAATAAATCTTTGATGATCGAAGCCATCAATGATAATTATTATGTATACATTTATAAGTACTACCAAATTTTTAAATAACGTTACCAGTTTTGTAATATATATTAAAATTAAATAGGCATCAAACTGTTTTGTTGTTTTTTTTTAAATATTTTTGAAGCTAAGAACTATCTTGACTTCAGTTTAAACTTCGTTGTTATCATGAATTTTATGTATGCTTATACTTTGACAAGTTTTTTAAAGACATTTCAAGTTGTTTAAAAAAAGAATTAATTATAGTAATTTGCACATTTTGTTAAATTATTGTCATATTTTTATAGGTCAATAATTTCTGGTTAAAAATCCATTTAAGCATTTTGCTATAGCTAGATGTTTTATTATTATATAAGAAACAAATCATCAATAAAAAAAATAATGTTATAATAATGAACCATGTTTTAATATATATTATGTATATACCTATATTTAATTTATATATAATATAAAATATATTTATTTATTTCTTATTAAGTGCATCTAGTGCGTGGTGGTGAAAAATCGAACTGATATATTGTAAAAGCATTCCAAATGCAGACTAGTGTCAGATAAACGGCTTGATGTAAACATCCGTCTTACCTGTTATCTTAGTGTTACAACATTGCATGAACCCCAAATAAAATGGGATATGGCTCAGCGAATGGTAAGGATGTTTAATATTATAACATTTCGAATATATCAGTATAATCTAATCGTTTGTAACTTCGTTCTACAATTCCTCTAATTGCTATTTAATAATTTGCAGTAAATTTTTTTTGAAATTCACCAGGTAACATTACTGCTGAATTACGCTTTAAATTTCGTCGTACTGTAACAAATAAATTAATCGCGTTACCGGGGTCTTATGCTAACACGCCTACAGATGAACCGGCCCTTCCCTGACTGGCGTCCGGGTTGCGGTGCGATCCGCATAATTAAGTAAGAGGGGTTACCATTAAGTATGTAATAGCAATATAGCGCGGAGCGACCATCCGACCGTGAGGGACTTCAGTATAAAAGCAAATTTACCACTAAATAATTTACCATGTTCTACAAATTATGCATAATACGTACATCGACTAACACTTCAACATAAACTTGGGGTGGCGTATTCAATGACTTTATGTCAGCTGTAAACAATTTCGTATTTCAGTTTTGTTTAAACGCGGCTCATCCATTCGTGTAAAGGTCCTTTGATTTCTTAGGCGCCAATCTCGAGACTTGTTTCAAAATTCGAATAGCAATTAACGGATAAAGAACTTTGCTCGACCTAATTTAGTAAAGTACGCAAAATTATAACGATGATTGGATGTTTTACATACCGTCACATTTGGTTATTATTTTAAATACAGAAATTTAATACAATTTTCCATATTATATATCTACAAGTTTATATGAACTATAATATTTTTATAAAAGGTAACAAATGGTTAGCAACATGTAGCGTTGCTCATTATTGTGTTTTTCTTTCGGAAAATTCTCAGTAGCAGCTTAAACTTTGGAAGTTGGTGTAGTGTTAATACTCACTTGCATCTGAAAACGCTTAAGTCATACGCCTGAGCTTACTCTCGCCATGGATTGCCAAGGGAATAGAGAGTGCATTCGTGTTTACGCACATACTTGTGCACTATATTATCGCTTGTGCTAATCACTTTTTAGATAGACTTCACTACTTAATACTTGGACTTTTTCTATCTTTGTAATTAATTTACTAATACTAATAAATTAATATGAATAAGAAGACCCTTTCTTAATTTCTTTCCTCTCGAGGCTACAAAGAATGTTATTCGTTATTTTTTCATTTAAATTGTAGCAAAAAAAACCTTTACCTACAAAATTACCCCATTCTAAAAGCTAATATTCTCTTGTCCCTAAGGAAAAGGTTTGGGTCTGTCCCTTACTCTTTATTGTAAGTATGCAAAAAACTTATTAAGTTATCGAAGCGCGTTATTGATTCTTCAAGACATTTGGAGTATTGACATGTTTAAATCATTAGAATTTCCAATTTTTTTTTATCCTATTAGGCAGCCTGGCTGCCGGTCGTAGTCCGAAGTTGGACAAGTCTGCGGTTGGAGTACTCAGTGGCGCACTACACGTACGCGAGTCGAGGATTTGATTACGCCGCCGCGTATAGCTTTAACGACGACGCGATGTGCGGTCAACGCACGTATACAACCCACTCTGGTAAGTTAATATTAACACTCACGTACTATACAAATAAAATCTCGTTATTTTGATGGTATTGTTCCAAATAAATTGGGATGTAATCGGTGATTTATCAGATATAAACGTCAACGGCCGTGATCCCATAAAAGAAAAACATATAGTTCAATTCTGCATTCGTCGCGCGCCGCGAACGTTTGTTAAAACGCTTCGGATATTGTTCTCGGTGGCGTGGGGCGTGTCCGAGAAAATTACGTGGCACCGACCTAGTTTCACGCCGCTTGGGGTAACGTTGAAATGAAAAAACCTTGAACGAGATCGTAATGTTCCAATTACACGCTGGTATTGCGGTAACTCGTTGTTTTTGGCTTTTTGCAGGCGCTCATAAGCATTTAGCCTCAAGAGCTATACAGCTGAATATTTTGTAACGTCGAGTTTAATAAAAGTTTTCTTTTAATAGGCGAGATAACGTCGAAAAACGTGACAGTCACCGGCAGTTTGAATGAGTTTTTCTATCAACAATGTACATGGGTCTTGGACTCGAATGTTGAACGTCAGCTCTACATCGACATATCTTCCGAGCAGGTATTCCAGGAACCAACTATTAATATTGAGCTGACATTTAAATTACTTACGACCGTAGCTCCACAAAATTAAAACCGTAAATGAAACGTAAACAAACAATAATACAGAAATGAAACCAAACATCAATCTTTTGTTCTCGTACCGTGCTCGTGAAGCGGTTATTGCATGAACGTTTTAAGAATAAATTTAACCTCTGAAATGAATTTTAAAATTGCATTCATCCCGTAGGATAAGTCGTGTAGTTCGTGGAATATTACGCTCCACGAATGGTCGGGTCCTCGCGCGCACGGTGACGGACTCGCCGCGTCCGCCGGGGACTTACTCTACACTTTCTGTGCGAGGCACAAGAACCACACGTACATTCTGCCGTGGCGGCTTAATACTGTAGTTATAAGGTAAGGTACTCTTGTTAAAACTTCTTTTGTTATAAAATTTTCAATTTATTATTGTTTTTCTTGATTTTATAGTTAGCAACAATATAAAAAACAGTTTTCAAAAGTTTTTTTGTTGTTTATAATATCACTAAGGAATGTAAAACTAATATTAAAATACATAATAATCTTATTTTGACTAATGCATAAATAACGCTTCACTTATCTGTCTTTGCTAGTATCTCATTAGTTCAAGAGAGAATTTTTGTAAGAGCTTTTAGCGAGCTCACATTTTCGAGAGGAAGGCAAACACTGTTTGTATCACTTATTTGGTAAATTATTTATGAATGGCCCTTAGCCCTAATACGCCACCCACCCGTATGAAATTCGTAAAAGCGCATGCTTTTGTAGAGGTAAGTATATTGTCATTTGAAAAGATCTTTGTCCATATTATATTATAGGCAACGCCAGTAACGTGACGAGTTGTTAAAATGACATTTCTTTCGCGAATCATTCATAACGATGTGTTTTTACAAGTTTTTGTCATGAATCATCACGAACTTTTATAGATTATTATTAAAAATTATCGAATAATAATCGAAATAAAAAAGCAGTTAAAAATAAACTACAAAAAGGCTTTCTCTTTTCCTAAAGAAAAGTAGTAAATACTTAATGCGTCACACAATTCTATTACAGTTTCTTATGAAACACAAATTTCTTCACGACATTTTCCTTTACCGCAAATCACGAGATGAAATGTAAACACAAATCAAGCTCTCAAAATACTCAGGGATGATATCCCGGATTCCGGTTTAGATCCACGTGTTGTATATATTATATAGGACTATTTCCGCTTGATAATAGTTTTTTTTTCTCGTAAAGGGTTTGTTTATGTTCACAAGTTTTTTTGGTCCTTCTCAACTTCTATATTTATTTGGTTTATATATCCACTATACACTCACCATAACTTATCATTAACGTCCAAACATTTTGACATATAAAGATTTCTAAAGATTTTCTTTGAAAATCTTAGATACATAGGCTACGCAATAAACATATGTAGAAGATATAAAATCGTAGATTTTCATACAGGATATATTTTAAATTTAATTTAATATTATAATAAGTAAGGCAAACCAATTATAATAAATTTATAGGCGGGATAAAAACGAAAATACTTACTTTCAAATACTTTACTCATCGTCGAATAAATTCAAGGTAAAAAATTATAGAAAAAAAATCTAGTCCTATTTCAGGGAACCAAACTATTGTTCCTAAAATTTTGTTTTTTTATTAAAAACTAGCTGTGTCCGCAGTTTCACTCTCGTATAAATTAAAGAAACCACTTCTTCTTCGTCGTGACACTCTTGTTAGAGCGGTCGTGGTCGCCATGAAGTATTATGAATTGTTCGGCGCAGGTGTTATTCGCCTCACGAGCTTCCGCCATATGTCCTTGTTAGAAATGAATATGTCCCTATTGGGTGTCCTGCTCCCCTCGATAAGACGTAAATACGTGTAATGACGTAGGTACGTCATGCGGTGAATTCGACTTTGACCAACTCATGAAAGAAATCACCGAGAGCAGAATTTTAATATTTCAGTATATACAACGTTTTTAACGTTTTATTTTCGTGGTATATTCATATTCATTGGTTTTTGCCGCATCCAGATCTAGATAGGGCAAAATATAATTGCCAATTGGCCATGAGAAAAACAGCATTCCCTCCGTCTATTCCGACATACTTGAATGTCTTTCCCTGTGCTTTATTTATTATGACTGCAAACGAAACCTTCATAGATATCTATAATCTTGTCTCGATATCTTTCATAAGAATTAATGCCATGTTTATAAGAACGAATCCGCAAATAATGCATTATTTTAGGACAAATTTGATTACTATACAAAAGGTTATAGTGAGTTAACCTTAAAAAATAGACATCTGCTATCGTTGACTTTTTTTTAAACTTTTCAAGAGGAACAATTCCGTCATACATGATTGTTGTGTAATTTTAACCGTTTACGCAACGCACGCAACGGAAGCTCTCAAAAGGATTACATTTTCCCCGTACTTGCAATATATTTCATTCAGAATGACATTTCATACTTCTTACTTTAACATAACAGTCTTCCGTACAAACGTTTACCCTTCATCTGTACTAATGCGCGAGTAAAGCCGCGGGAAATAGCAAGTTAAACGTATAGTATCGAAAAATAAAAAATAAATGTGTATTATATATATTGTTATTTGTTTTAATCCGTAATATATACAGTTTTTTTAAGCCTAACTACCCTAACAAAATATGTTATAAACGAATACAGACAGAGTCTTACGAGGTCCTTGTTACCAGGAAGCGCCGTGCGCCTCCAACATACGTGCGTTTGCTGCATATAACTCAATGCTATAGGCATCATATGCTATAGGCGCGGCAGCCGGCGCGCTTTACGTATACGCGTGGGCACGTTTAATCGACGAATGTCCAACATAAGATAAGCCCTAATGAATATGATTGATTATATAGATCTGAGCTCGACTTGCATTGGAAGATTCTAAATCTCTAAAACTGTCCATTTTTAACTTTGTTTTGTTCCTATAAACTTTCAATCACTATCATTTTATAGTTTCAGCCAATTCAACTGAACTGTTATTTTATAGCATGATTATCGGATAAATGTTGGCAAGATTCTTTAAATTGACATAACTTATTTATTTATAAGCCGATTGAAATAAAACATACACAAAATTTTAAGTGAATTTTATCAAAATACATTGGTGAAAACCGTACCCAAATCAGATTTTTTTTTATAGAAGAGGATAGGCCCCTGATAATAGTTTTACTCATATATCTTCCATGGACAGACAGTGATCAGTTAATTTTTATTATATAATAAATATATATATTATATATTTATTTATAGGCTGTACAGGAATTAGATGACGATTTAAAAGGTTACGTAGGAAATGACCATCTCTACTAATAATAAATTCCATTTTTGTGTCTAATTTATAATTTATCGATAACACGTTTGTCAGAAGACTAACTGAAGTCATTCGGTTTTTAAAGTAAAATCAAAATTAATTAATTTAAAATGTTATATTGTAAACTATCTAATTACGTAGAGTGTGATACCAATACATTATCATATTTAACATGTTCCTGTTTTTCAGACTAGTTGCACTATCACGACAACAACCATTGTACACCCTCCGCTGGCGATCGCAAGTGGTACGAGCTAACCGCCTCGGCCCTCCCACACCCGCGCCCGCTGCCGCCGCCAGCGCATCCAATGTCACGTACAGCGTGCTTCTTATTATACTTACTCTGTGCTCAAGGTACGTTCGAATGTGTGCGTAAATAACACGTACATGATTAATGTGAATACCTTAGTGTGAGTATATAAAAGTGATATAAACGGTACAATGTGAAGTTTTCGTGCAATGTCAACTTTGATTCTATATTTATTCTTCATTTTAATGTGTCATATTAAACCTACGAAACTTTAATGTGACTATATTTTTGTGTCGTGTAACTTATAGTGAAGATGTTAACGTGTCTATTAGGATAGAAGGACGTGTAAATAGTTTTTACATGATGTTGCATTCTAAGGAACAAGTAACTACTAATATAAATCAATAAATGCTATGTAAAAAACAATTAAGTGTTAATAGTAAAATGTATGTTTTAATATAAGCACATAAAATAATTTTTTTTTAGACACCACACACAACTTGTATGTTAACCAAGATAGGTGAAACTTCATAATTTAGTTTATTCATATAAACAAATGAATTAATGAACGAATCAATTAAATTAATCGATCAATATAAAATTAGTTCCAACGCAATCTAAATTAATATTTACTTCCTTTAAATTGCTATTAAAATCACGTCTGAGAAATATTCAATTGTCATATTGCTATAGTTATATGTAAATTGTAAAATATATTACCAAATGTCAATTAGAATTAATATAGAAACTAATTCATAATGCTCATAATACTTTAAATGTAACGCTCATTTTCAACCACAGCATTAATTGTTATAGTAAGAAATATGTTAATTAATTATTTCATTAATATTTCGGAATAATAGACACATACGATGTTTTATATAACACTCGATTTTTTAAGAATTTCTCAGTAAATATTAAAGGATATTATATAATTATTATTATATTTGGCTTACAGCATTCTAATAAATACAATCAAAGTAATATTTTTACTAATAATAACTAGTAATTTAGTTAATTCGAATTTATTCTTCATTTAGATTGGCAGTTAATTTGCACATGAGTTAAACTATTTATAAAATAAGTTTGTGATTACATTCTAATAAAAATATTCTCGAGAAACAATTTAAAAAAAAATAACGAAAATCTGTAGTCATTTTATATTTTTTCTCATAACTATTTCTGATAATGTACTGATGTTTATCTAATTATTACCTGTGTTCGTCTTTAGTACACAAATTAGTTCCAGTAATTGTAAATTTTCATGTAATTTTAATGTAGATGTACATAGAACACACTATAGACTTATTGAAGTAAGCATTGATTATAATAGATCAAGTTGAAGTAATTCAGTGATGTTTGTTACACCGAAATAGAGAAATCAAAATAAATTTGACTTTTATTTCATCGCATTTTATCGAATGGAACTTTCCAGCGCTGAACTTACACGAATCGCTTTGCATTAACATTCATTTAAATCCATAGGTCGAAATCAAATGTTCGCACATTGTGTTTGGTGACAAAGCTCTAGCTCATATTCTATGCTTTAGTATTAATATAATTCTCTTACTATATACTACGAACAATGTCTCGATCGTCTATATATAAAACTGGAGAATCCAAAGTCCTGGGTTCTACGAGTATTTTAAGGTACTGATTTGATCTTTCAATTAAGAATAATGGTAGCCCTCAGTCATTATTATGTAATTAATTTGGCAGTGTTGCATTTAATGTGCTAAAAAGAGAGCGTCTGTAATTAGATACACATCTGTGCTCTATAAATTCTGTTATCAAAGATTGCGCCTGTGCTTAGATACACATTTGTGCACTATAAATTCTGTTAAATATGCTTTTTATGTTAAAATCGAGAATCGGATGTGTTTTTAACGTTGATGATTTCAACACTAGAATTACGAAATATACATTACGAATTCAATTAAATAAGATGACTGTGGTAAATATGTTAATGTATATTTAAGTTTACTAATCTTTTTAGCTTATGAAAGCTTTTTTTTTAATCGCTTTATAATATTGGCTGAAACCTGTAGTATCTTTGACAGCAGACATGATATATATGTACATACGACGTAGAGTTACGACAAATAATAAAAAAAAATATAGGACATTTGCAATCGGACATTGCCATGTCTTACCATTTTCTGCAAACAATTTTTATCATTGTAATAAAAAAATATTATATTTATATACATTTAAAGTTATGTCAATTTATAGAATATACGTTGGATAAACGCATACGGCACTTTAAATTACCCTGACGCTTTAAAATTATCGTTTAATTTAATTAAAATGACAATAATAATTGCTTCTAAATTAAATTAATTATACGCATTTAAGCAAATAATTAATTATTGTATGTTTCAAAATAATACTTAAAATACAAAGTACTTAAAAGGTTTTCTGATAACTATGTCGGTGCTGGAAGTTTTATCGAACCGTTAAACTTTCATTTGAAATGTTCTTTTAGCTTTTAACTTCTACTATCCTTTGTGGTTTCTAAGAACGAAATTTCTTTTTACGATACGAACAAAACTTGACGTTAAATTTTATTTCACAGCTGCTACTTGTATAATTCTGGATGTTTTTTCTAGTTTGTGACTGCAAAGGAAATCTACAAGATTTTGAAAAACTAATAAAGTCTAACATATTTACGGTAGATTATAAGCGAGGTATCGGATTGTCTGTGGTCTGGTGGCCAGTTTTTCGTTACCGTAGAAGATCTGTGCAAAGGTCGACTATCATAGAGGTTTTAATGGGCAGCTAGCCTTCTCCGAGCGGGATACCTTTCAAATGTATGTATTATATTTCCTTGCACTAAAAAATCCATATTTTTTGGTAAGAAATTCTCAGTAGCTGTCCAGATTTATTGGAAGGTAGGCTGGCTAACCGTAGGATCTGAGATGTTTTGTCCAATCAAATTGAATCTCGGCAGTATAAAATATTTATTGGCGGTAAAATGAACAATGAGTGGAAGTTGGGTGAGGCCTGAGGGTGGCCTAAAGAACTACCAAAATTATTAGCTTTTTCTTTTTTATTATATAAATAAAATAATAAGAAAAATATATTTATTTTGTAAACGAAACTATATGTTTTCATTAAATTATTACATTTTGTTATAAATTTAATTATAATTTATTTTCATTACCATTCATTTTGAAGTCCCACATCTGCCTGGCGTACCATGATAGCTTTGTCTTTTATTTATTATTATGATTTATAATATTCTGTTAATTCGCAGTGTATTATAAGTAACGAATCTAATTGAAAGTATTAAAACGGGTTTCCGAGTAACTTTAATTCATTGAGACGAAATCCGCCCATCCGCCCCACTACCTATCTCATTAGCCAGCCAATTTGTTGAAGGATCATTCAAAGACTTTAATCTTGCGGGTTACCAGTTGATCCTATCTACAGATATAGACTGTTAGCCCTTATAGAAGTCACTAAGTGCGAAATGATTGGACACGGACACTATTATAAGATTATTTCACGTAAAGTTGCCGTAAATAGTTTTACGAAAACCTTATATAATATTTTTTTACAGAATAGGTAGGTTGACGAGCATATGGGCCACCTGATGGTAAGCGGTAGCCAACGCCCATAGACATAAGCATTGTAAGAAATGTTAACCATTGCTTACATCGCCAATGCGCCACCAACCTTGGGAACTAAGATGTTATGTCCCTTGTGCCTGTAATTACACTGGGTCACTCATCCTTCAAACCGGAACACAAAAATACCAAGTACTGCTGTTTTGCGTTAGAATATCTTATGAGTAGGTGGTACCTACCCAGACGAGCTTGCACAAAGCCCTACAGTACAGTACAGTAACTGCCTGTTAATCTCCCACTGCTGGGCTAAGGCGTCCTCTCCCTTTTGAAGAGAAGGTTTGGAGATTATTCCACCACGCTGCTCCAATACGGGTTGGTAGAATACACATGTGGCATAATTTCAATGAAATTAGACACATGCAGGTTTCCTCACGATGTTTTCCTTCACCGTCAAGGATGAGATGAATTATAAACACAAATTAAATTAAGCACATGAAAATTCAGTGGTGCTTGCCCGGGTTCGAACCCACGATAATCGGTTAAGATTCACGCGTTCTAACCACTAGGCCATCTCGGCTTTTTTTTCGGCACAAAGCCCTACCAAAAGTAAAATATGTACATATAACAAATATGTCGAAATTAAGAAATACATCCTACATCTGTATTATTTAGAAATGGTTGTCAACGAACGACTTAAATTTTTTCTTCATTATTTTCCTTGTGTATTTTCATATACAACAATATTTTACACCTACCTTTTCTTATATATAAGAAGAATAATCGTTGTATTTACCTTTAAAAATGTAAATAAGGTCCTCCAGACTGATTTCGGCCACGGCGATCAATCTCAAGTGAGATTAGCCAACTGCGCAGGCGATATTATAGTGCACAAGTGTGTGCTCAAACACAGGGAATAGAGCTTGCTCTATTCCTTAGCTCCGATGAGACGGCAATCCGACACAACCGGAAAAAATTCAGGCAAAGGACCAAAAGTTTTACGTGCTTTCCGAGGCACGGGAGTGTAGACACTTCCAACTTCCAGACCCCGGGCTGCTACTGCAAATTTTCTGACAGAAAAACCCAATAACTTTTTATTGGCGCAACCTGGGAATTAAACCCAGGACCACTGGGTCAGCGGCCTACTAGATGTACTGTCGCTAAACCAACGAGGCAGTCGGCTATACATATATAGTCTATACATATATAATTGGTGAAAAAGAGTAACTGCTGAGTTTCGAGCCGGTTCTTTTCGGTTGACCGTTCATTTCGGACCGATGATAAATTTGAATTTCTTTAAATATTTCAGAATGATTTAAATGTAGTTTTAAAAATCTGCTGAAGTATATTATAATATCATTGTTTTAAAATTATAGGTATATAAAATAAAATAAGTTCATTCATTAATTATAGATGTATATAAATTATAGTTAATGAAGTCATATTATTAATTAAAGGATAAAATAACTCAAGTTTTAAAAATTATATTCCGATCAGTTAACTTATACTACATAATTGTCAAGACAATATTGTAGAAATAATTTGCATGTAAAAGCTTTCTGTAAGTTTCCGTAGCATCCAAATCATGTAGCGAGCAGCGGGCAGCGAGTAACCGAGGGCCAAGCGAAACGATCATTAATTAAAACCTATCTCACATTGAAACCGTTTCTAACTAACCAATATTATACATTATTTTGTAGTCTTAATTTGAAGCTATTTATTCTATTTCTTAAAAATTAAATAAACTAAAAGAAAGTCAAAATATAATACAGCAAGGTAAAAAAATAAACAGTCGAAGTTTATTCAACCTACTACAGGAATTTATGTATTATATTATACACTAGCGGCCCGCCCCGACTTCGTCCAGGTTAAACAATTATTATTAGTAGGTATTACGTAGATATAGTTTATTTTGAAACAGGAAGTGTAAGAAAATGTGCCAACTGTAAATCTGACACACGTATCCATCTCTAAGGCATCTCCTCAAATGACGAGACGTGTTTAGCCCAACAGTGAGACATCAACACATTGTAAATTTACAATTTATAGTTTGTTACTGACACACGATCACATCATTAATTAATTAGCATATAAACTCTCTACCGGCATACTTTTGTCGTAAACACTAAACACATCCAGGGCAAGCTCACTATATACAATGAAAACAGATACAAGTCTGCAGAAAACTTCGGTTTGTTTGCCAACTCTCCTACTTTGTGCTCTGCCAAATAATTCTAATGTTTGTACACAAAGTAGTACCCACACTAGTTAGTTACTTGATACAAAAGTACAACGTTCTGACGTAAAGTTCCGTAACTAACACCCATATATTTTTATACGTTCGAAGCTAATATTACATATTGTTCTATTTTTATGTTATAGTAGTAACAGCCTGTTAATGTGCCACTACTGGGCTAAGGCCTCCTCTCCCTTTTTTTAAGGGGAAGAGGTTTGGAGCTTATTCCGCTGCTCCAATATGGGTTGGTAGAATACACATGTGGCATAATTTCAATGAAATTAGACACATGCAGGTTTCCTCACGATGTTTTCCTTCACCGTCAAGTACGAGATGAATTATAAACACAAATTAAGCACATGAAAATTCAGCGGGGCTTGCCCGTAGTTGCACGATCATCGGTTAAGATTCACGCGTTCTAACTACTAGGCCATCTCGACTCGATTTTTATGTTGATAAATTAATATCGTACACCACAGACAAAATATTCTGGTATATAAATGCATCGTTTTTTTGCTTGCGTGTATTTAATTTAAAGAGGAAAGGTTCAAAAATAGCAAAACTGCTAGCTCTAAGAGGTGTCCGAGTAATACGATCGCTTAATGGGCTCTTAACAACATTAAGAAAATGTTGTAACACTTGTTCCGCCGAATTACTTAACAAGAGTTAGCAAGAGACAGGCCAGTCATAATTAAGTTTTCAATGGAGCTGAAACGTGGTTTCAGTGCAAACAGCGGACGACAAACTTGCTGTCACAAGTCTGGAGCAAAACGCTGTACCACGAGCGACAGTTCGCCTAATTTAATATGCAGTATAGTAGAGTAAACTGCTACTGCATATTAATAACTGCATACTATACTGCATATTAATATTTATTATTTTTCTATTTATATACAACAATATATTTTATTAGTAAATCATCATATAATATCTAAAGAAAATAATCGTTTTTATGGACGATATATTTACCTTTATATAAATTGTATTATTTTTATGGAAGGCAATATTCAATAAATATCGCCGGGCTAAATAAATATGCTGAGTAATCGTATATATAATATTTTATATAAATAAGAGATCATGTTTGTATGTTTGTTCTCTATGCATGCCTAAGCCTTTGATCCAATTGTGATGAAATTTTGTGAATTGTTCAGCGTTCGCTCGTGATGCTTCCTGTTCCAAAAAATGAAGATTTTTTCTTTGTGTTTCACCTCCAACATAAACGTTTTATATAAACCCTTGCAAAATCGGGTCGGGTAGGTAGTATAATACAACAAAAACCCACTTTTTGTTACTGTAAAATAATTTACTTAAGTTTATAAAAGACAATAATGAAACTTTGTAATTTGTGGGATATTCACGTCCTTTAACATCTAGTTATTGTTACATTGTTAGTCAGTTGAAATTCATTTAAATATATTGGTGTGAATGTTTACAAATTCCTACGACCCCACAACAAGAAACAATGTAACTTAGAATGTAGTTAGAACTGAATTAATTAAGAGACAACTCGTATTTTATTCAGTACTATACAGTTTGTTGCCCCGAATTTACTGTGGGTGTTTGTAACAATAACATTCAAAGGTATTGTTTCCACTAGGCAACATTTCTCGTCTAATGTCTTGAGACAACTCTAAAACGCACCTGTGAGTACTCCGCACCATCTATTGTTCGAGGAATACGCCATTACGGTGTTTCCTTCACCGAGTGCCAGAGGGTACACAACAAAGGTGTATCAAACGCCTTGAATACTCAGTAAGTGCAATATTTTCATACGGCTCTATATTAAACGCTATCAAAATGAGAGACAATATTTTTAAAAATATTAAATTATGAGAATTCTCCTAAGTGACGGTGAATACAAGTGTAAATAGCTTATTTTTCTTTTTTTCTTCGACATTTTCTGAGAATTCGCCATGATCTACTTCTTACGTGTAGATTCAACAATTTTTATGCAAACTCCTGAGATTTAAGAAGAATTCTAGATTATCCGTGACTAGATCCGTTCTCTTCCAATAAGATCCGTTCTCTTCCAATAATTACACGAGACATATTCTAACCTGGCTTAACATATAAACTGACTCAAATTACATATTTTTGTTGAAAAAACATATTTGTAATTGAAAGTTTGTATTTTCATCATAAAATATTTTTGTTGTATGTATCAAGCAAGTAAAGTTGTAGCAGCAAAATACTAATTACATCTATTTAAGACGTACTTAATATTCATTTTATTAAATTATTGGCATATATACATCTATCGAGGGGTACGTATCAAAGCTCCATGTAAATAACTATAAAATTTCAATAAAATAAATAAATCTGAATACTGTTTCAACTCACTATACCTAGATCTAAGAATATAAAAAGTTCATATATAAAAAGTTTTAACATTCATAAAATTCAATCCGCAAATACACATGTATAGTTTTTATTTATTGGCTTAAAATTCTCATTGAATCTTGTATGAAATTAGTCTGTTACTTTACAATTTCAGTATATTTAAATTGATAGTTTAACGGAAACGAGTTGAAAAGCGAAAATATGAAAAAAGTGGTCGTGAATGGACGCCCGGCAGAAGTGAAAAATTGAATTAATGGTTATTGAAAGAATTTATAATTAAAGAAGACCAATAAATAAAAAAATAGAATTTACATTGGTAAAATATTTTATTGCAATTGCAGTATATACACAGAGAGAAGGAATGAAGTATGTATATAGTATACGCGCCACGCACTTACAAGGCACAAGGGAGCAGAGCGGCGACGAAGAAAGTGCACAATGGCATGAGTCTGCATTATGTCGTCTACTGACACGGCATTCGAGTGATCTTACCCCTAAGGCGCGTCAATAGAAGTTTCACATCAAAAGTGATGAGCAAATGGGGTAATGAGAAAAATAAATCATTTACATGGTTTGAACGTATGTGTTGGATGAAATTCTTCCACAAACTTTTCTTTTAAAATTTTATAGGTAAGCGTGCTACATCCTAGACCGTGTCGATGCTTAACATCAGGCAAGTCAACGGTCAAACGCTGGCCTATTAATTATTATAAATAAAGAAGCCTAGGACCAGCAGAGGGACATTTATAGAAAGTTACTCAATATTTCTTTATTATAAATGTGACATGCACATATGTGACTAACCGGGAGCACAACAGACCTTATTCTAAGCCCTTGTAAACCCTTTCCTACCTACACAATGTTATTTAGAATCGAAATAAAAAAAAAACATTAAAAATATATTCCTACTTTTGATTATTTTAACAATACCACAAAGTAACTCAATGCAAAGTGAAAATAACTGAAATGATAGAATCCAATTATTTTGTTGATGGAATTCAAAGTGCACTCCAAATGTTTGTTAAGCAAATGACAATGTACGTGGATCGTCTTGTTCCAAATAGGCTTGTTCATCTGAATGACTTCGCACGTTCGCATAATATTATATAATACATAAAAAACAAATACAATATATTTTACTTTGTACATAATTATAATGTGTACTTGCGTTCATTGGTCATAAATCATTATCAAGCAATGAGTCGATTTATATTAAGATAAAAAGAAAACTCAATTATTTAAAAAGTATTTGATGTACATAATTGTTACGTGTACTTGTGTGTGTTTCATTTTAGGTATGTATAATAGTTGAAAGGCCGAACAATAATGCATCAAAGATGGTGGTATTAATTGCACGCATGTTAATGCTATACTAGCAAATCCACCTCTCTATACAGTTGTTCGATCTATGGCACCCATACCGTGTTCTTTGTCATCGTTCAACGCGCTCTTGTACAATAACCCTCAGTGGGAACTTTATAATGAGAAGTGGTCTCTTATAATATCTGATATCTTGAAATACTCTGATTATTACTCAATATAATATTATAATTTATAATGGTTTCATTTTATAATAAATCACAATTGCATACCTTTTCAAGAACAAGTTTGGAGTTTCTTCCAAGACGCCGATTTCTTCGGGTTAGTGAATACACATTTGGCAGTATTTTATCTAATACGAAAGATTCCTGTTGTTGTTTCTTGATGTTTTCCTCCACCACCTAGTTGACGGGAACTATAATCACAAATTGAGCAATTTATGATATCCCGGATTTAAGCCACCACCATTGTGGTGGTGTTTGCTAAGGTTGAACTCGCAATCATCGGTTAAGATTCTCGTCTTATATCTCATCATTCATTCACTCATTCACATTCAGTCATTATCTCACTGGGCAGTGATTAGAAGATGTCACGGGTCCAGGACTCAAATGAGTCTTTGTTTTTATGAAAATATATGAAAAAGCAGAAATTAGTAAATTTTTGCATGCAATAGAGAAAATGTTATACGGATTATTACAATTCAAAATATTTCTAAAACGTATATCTATCTTCTTTAGAAGTAGAAAGGAGAATTGAGTTTAACTTAATGTCGTTAAATGTTATCACGAAAGCTCTGCATGTTGTTCTTATTCCTTTACCGAAGACTCCACAGATACTTATGCCTGCTTGCCGTAGATAAAGGCTTTCGCAGTGTTAAATACAGAATATTGCGAATTTACCCAACCATTTACATAAATATGACGATTGGTTCATTGAAATCGTAATTAGAGAGAATCCATTTGTGATTTTTGTAACTGATGGTCACTAAAATATTAATTAAAATATCGTCGAAAGGATAACTCTTTTCACTGACAAGAACATTGTTATATTTGTTGACTTTAATTGCTCTTCTAGTAATTGTTTTCAGCTCGCTGCATTTTGAAATATCAGATATTTCCTAGAATTTAATCAAGTAAATTTCGATGCATTTCGCTCTTCGATGCAAGTAGTCTAGTCTAGTGCTACCGTCCTATTATTCAAAATGGTACAAATGTCGTTTGATTTCGCTTTTGACACGCCGACACGCAATGTGTGAACGAATTTATCCGGCTTTTAAAATCAACTTCAATGCAGCTTTTCTCACAGTACTTACTGAAGCGTTACAGACGATAGGCACTAAATAGAACGTTCACATACAATAGCAGTGATTGCTGCACCCGAAAGCAAATAGGTAGTAGACTTGGGAGGTCTGACCTAATTGAAATAGTTGGGTTATGAATTCATTTCGGACTAGACAGTGCTTTTGAATCTGGAAGTAGAGCTGTCGATGTATTAAAATTAATCCAATCTATCTGCGTGCCAAATTTTCAATTCTAATTAGATATTATGTTGTGCTTACTTCTGACCAAGAGTTTTATGTTTAATTTATATTCATGGAAATCTATATATTATATTTATATAATGTAAAAGATTTATATATTTCTAAATTGTTTCTGTACAACACAGAAACAAGTCAGAAATCATTACAAGAATAATGAATACATTTTTTTTCCCCTTTTCTGGCGTGTATCTACGCTATTTGAGCGCAAAATATTCTGCCAATGTCACGTATAAAATAGATGACACATATGATATGAGATTATTTGGTTTCAAATTTTGAATCGTTTAATATAATGAACACATGAACAAAAATATTATTTTGTCAATGTCAAATGACCTTGAAATGTTAAACAAAAAGATTTAAAAAAATATATATTTAAAAAATATATAAGTAATTTAAAGTAAAAACATTGATAATAATTTGGGTCCCGTAAATGGAGTTCCTTTGTCAGAGGAAGGAAACGAGCCTTGCGAATGTTTGTTGGCGGTAAACAATGAGTCTGCAAATTGCGGCCGACAACTTCGTTTTGTTGATGCGAATCAAAGCACTAACAAAATAGAGTCAGCAACAAAATCCTAATGTAAATTCCTAAGCACGTTTATTCAGTAATTAACATTTACATGAATAAAATTTAACTCTGTATGTACTTTTGAAATTCAAACATGTTACATTAATAACATTCTAATTACATTTAAAAATTGTTTGAATATTTTGTAAATGTTTTCATATTATATTTTAAATTATAAGATTTTAATAAATATCCTTCTAAACAAAATTCTGCCTTTGACTAGTCAACTGTGCATGGAGTGTGTATGCAAATACAAGTGAATTCTCCATCTCCTTCTTCCCTCACTTTTTTAGTTCGATTGGACGGCATTTCGACTTATAAAGGAGAGAGATGATGCACAAAAATGTTTTTTTTTTCCATTTCTCGCTAAGAACTCAAGGTCGCTCAAGATCACAAGCTCGTAATATTAATTATGTCACTAAACTCCTGACCAGGCCGTGACCCTGCATTCCGTTTCGGGGTTTCGAATTCAATTCCGCCACAAATTTGGGTGTACAATACACAAGTATGTGTTATATATTTATACATCTATTCAAATGCATATGGGCCACCTGATCCTAAGTGGTAACCAACACCCATAGACAGAGACATTGTATGAAATATTAACCATCGCTTACATCGCCAATGCGCCCCCAATCTTGGGGACTAAGATGTCCTTTGTCCCTATATTTACACTGGCTCGCTCACCGGAACACTACAATACCAAATACTGCTGTTTTACGGTAAAATATCTGATGAGTGGGTGGTACCTGCCCAGACGAGCTGACACAAAGCCCGACCACCAGTGATTATATGTAAATATGTATATCAGTTGGATGCTACTTCTAACACAGGCTAGAAGTTGCCTATCTCAGGAGCTGACGACCGAGTGTGTATTTTAAATTAAAAAAAGACTTAGTAGTATTACAACGTCACATTCTAGGCGTGCCAACAATAAATCATTGTCATATTATAATTTGAAGAGAAAATGTTTGATGAAATGAAAAATAAAATTTATAACTTTTTGATAAACTTCAGTCTATTATAACACTGTCAATATGGTCGTAGAAAAAATATCTCCATACCCTCTGCTCGATTTAATTTTATTAAAAGAGTAATAGGAAATCTAAGCAACAGAATCTCAATATTGTATCGTACCCATTGTATTCGATATAACAATAGCCTTTGATTCAGTTTTACCAAAATATTGATAAGCATTAACCCTGTACAATATTTCAAATAAGTTTTTAATTTGCTGTCAGCTTGAAATACCCGTGACAGAAGTTCTTGCTCTTTAATAAAAGTTCATATAAAATTAAAATCATACAGAAAGTAAGAAAAGACAAAACGAAAACCATAACCGAAATACTTATATACTCAAATAAGTGTGTTTTTGTGTACGTGCGTGTGTAACCTAGTCATCATACTAATATTACGGTAGAGAGGTAAGTTTTACTTGTTTGTTTTTTTTTCGGATTCAAGTAAAAACAACTATTTCGATTGATTTGACGGTTTTATATTACTTTAGTTTTTGGACCAACATATTTTTATAGCAATTTAATATATTCCATCTTTGTTGAGATATGTCTCATTAGGGCGGGCATAGTCAAAGAGAAAATTGTGGATCTAGGCGCTTTCGAAGCGAACGCTGCAAAACCTATAACAGATAGACAGTCCAAAAAATTGCTGTTAATTTTTACCCGTTTTATGAAATGTACCCTTATGGGTAACTCATTCACGCTAATATGTATATGATGATTTAATTTATTTCATTTAAATTATAATAAAAATACAGGACAAAATTCTGACATGGTTTATTTGTGACATTAATTTGTGTTTATTGTGGTTTATTTGTGATTATTGTGAATATCAAAATAATCTTTGATATGAGCTAACAAAGTAACAGCTTTATGTAGACACTTGGCCTAGGAGTATAACATTTTTAACTTCTGGTTCACTACTGAGATTTTTTAATAGGTGTTAAGGGATTAACACTGAGTATAAACAGTTGTACCGATAAATATCAGCAATAAAAACACGGCATTCATATGATAAAATAAATTTAAAATAAATATTTGTAATTAATCCAATAGAGTAATTGATTATCTTTATTTAATTACTAAAGTAAAACGATAATATATGTAGCCTGTGATAACCAACATATCGACGCACATATGTACAATTTTCTATTACATATGTAGTTGACGCAGCAAAAGCAGTAAAAATAATTTCAAGCCATTGCCTACGGCGTAAACAACATGTTTATTATTTAAGAAATGACCCTTGAATGCCGTTAACGACATTGGATGTTGATGCAAATAAGGTGTTTTTCCCAAATTATTAACGAAGTTATACAGATTTAGCGAAAACACAAAAGAAATCAAAACAGAAAGCTAATTGCTTCATGTTATTTTATGTTTATGCCACGATAGTTGTTTTTATTGTATCACAAACTGCTTATAGTATGTACTTATAGTATTTGTGTGCTTGCTATATCATAGAATGTATCTGATATTTTACACGTGCATGATGGACAATCTCTTATTTATGTATATAATTTTTTTCCTTCTTAGGTTGCTTAAAAAAATTTTTTTAAGGGATAAACAACTTCTTATATTAAGTTCCAAATTTACCGCTAAGCTGAGTAGGCCAGACATGAAGCGCCTTCTAACCCAAAAAAAACAAACCCAAAAATTTGCTTCACAGGTAGACAGGGGCAGCAATCTTCCTTAGGCCTATAAGAGCAAAAGTATCAAATACACCCCTGCTCACTCGCCAACAATGTATTAAAAATCAACAGATAATAATTATGAAAGGAACTGTCAGGACTATCAAGAGATTCTGTTTGAGGTTTCAGGCAGTTAAATATTGTAATTCGATGGATAATTACAACGGTCATATAGGACGGTTGATTACAGAGACTCAAAGTGTAGTTAAATACTTAATTACTAGTGTATTAACCATTCATACTAAATGGTTTCGTGTCATAATCAATAAATCAAAATTAAATGTAGTGTTTAGGGTTTAATTGTAATTAGATAAATAAACGCATTGATAGATATTTTCGCAAATACTTTAGAAGCTTTCGAAACGTCAATGTAATTTTAACGCTATAAAATGCCTAAATCAATTGACGATTAAATATTTCTTGATTATTTATTAACAAGACTGCCTAAAAAGGATTGCAATGCTTTCTCGGTACATGTATGTATGTATGATAATATAAGAATATGAGTGTCTATGCTATATTTCTTTTAGATGTACTTGGACGTACGAGGTATCATTAGAATCTTTACATCATCCCGAGCAACACTGGCTAGGGATACTATAAAATTTCTATTATTTAAACTTTGTTTCGTTGATCTCAAACATATTATTGAGATCTACTTCTAATTCTGTCTATATTCCGTATGTCTCTTATATGTTAGGTTAAGACATAAAATCTCTGTTACTTGTAGGTATTACAACTATACAAGCAAAACAATAATCTACAAATTCGATCCTATATATTTTGATAATAAAAACATCAGTAAAGTAATCATTGTAATATCACTGCTGGGAAAAATTGTCTTTTATTAGAAGTAGGTTTGGTGCTCTTTCTATTGCTCACGGTGCAGGGTTTCATTATGTTTTCCTTCACCGCCAGTCATGATATCTATTATAAACACATATATGAATAAAGCACATTAAAACACTTCGGTGATACTTGCCCGTGTTCGAAACCGCATTCTTCGGTTAAGATGTTATTATTAAGTGTTCAAAATAATAACCATCGATTTAATATTTATAATAATTGTACACAGAGCGTATAATAGCAGGCTGCTGTACTCGTATATAGTTTTACCAATTAATGTAGTTACCGACTCTCTAGTTGTTAGGACTTGTCTCGTATTAGTTTAACTTTATACAATTTCCGCCGCGAGGAAATCCAATTAGCAATATCATCCGGTCACAAGCATAACGGGGACTGCGCCTCTGATACAGTTAACATACTACAAATTGATGTAAATTTACTTAATTCGATAATACTCGAAGTGATTTTCATAGTGATATATTTACATGTTATTCTTATAACGTTTTCAGCAATCGTTAACCATTACTAAAATGTTTATTGTATATTTAAAACTAATTTTAATAAATAAATACCTTGCTTAAAAATTAATCTGCATACACAACTATAAACTTATATATTTATATGTTTCCAATAACAAAGCAGTCACTTTTTGATCAATATTTTTATCTTGCTTTGTCTCGTCTTTGTCTTACACTGACTTTTATTTGTTAACTTTTAGTGATAAATATAAGTATTAATTATTTTATAATCAGCGTTACTTAGACAAACGAAGGCTTATAATATATTCAATTAATTAACACTCAAATTTTGTTGACTATAGGTTCATATTTGTAACAATATATACATAAGCTATCGTAGAGCATACCAAAAAATAATAAGGCAAGTCGATAAAACTTTGTCATTTTATAATCGACTAAATAGATTGGGAAAATAATTGATCGCAAAGGCTGTTGTCGATTCGTATGTAATTCATTCTTTATATATAAGGTTTAAATACTAATGGTATTTAAGCTAATAACGTGGTTTTACTAATGTCTTACCTATTTCAATTTATATACTTTTGTAAAATAAGTCTCTGAGACGTAACTCTGAAAACATCCCGACGTTTACTTTCACTGGTCATTTTACGGTCCGTTGCTGGTATACTTTGACTAGACCCATAATAAAAAACCGCACAAAGTTGCACGGACCGTAATCAACGTCGTCTTTTACCCGAGCTACGTTCTCCGTGAGCTTTTTTTTTACTAAACGAAAGTTTCATAATTTTAATTGCGCAATTTGATGCCACGAATTAGAATATTTATTCGGTTGTTTTCGTGCGGTATATATTATATAGAGTTTTGTTCTTGTTATCGTTATTGAATTACAATTCCGTGAATTCAATTACATGTTTTATCGACTTCAAAATCCGACCCTCTTCCTTAAATCACCAGCCATTATCAAAGTATTTGCATGCTCATTAAAATTTTTCAATTAACCTAGTTAATTGAAAGATATATACTTGGAAGTACCTGTAAAAGGCATTTTCGATGGTAGATACCGATTACAGCCCATTCTACAAAGCGTCCACAACGCTTATGATTTTTTACGTGATTCGCTTGACTTTGACCACGTATTTCAAAATAATATGTGGCGAATACGGATGGTTGAGACTCTCTTTACTCAATTAACGGATGTGGTAAGCAAAAGAAAACCTTTAGTCAGCTTTTTCAACGCCCACGGTTTGAAATGCGGTGTCTATTCCGAAACGACAACGCAATAAATGCCGATCGAATTTCTCTTACTAATGCATGAAGTGAAGGCTTATCCTTTGCATTCATAAAAAATTAAGATGTAATTTATTACAGATATATAATAAATTTCATCTTAATGTTTTATGAAATTTTATATATTACAATATACTCTGAGTTTTTACCTACCGCAGAGTACGTTTATTAATATTGAATATTCATACTGTTATATATATTTACAGACAACATATTATTTGTCAAAATATATCCTATTCGTTCTGAAACGTGTTCTATTTTAGCTATACAGAAATGAATTAATAGGATTCCGAGTTTCATATAAAAATCCTTTTAAAAACCTTCTCACGAAAGTCTTTAGATATAAATATATTTCTTTTAATTTCACCGGGCCACGCTTCAGCATGACTGCCCATTACGAGATAATTAAAGCGCTTCTATCTGCTCTCATTTGAAACAAGGTTCACCTTTCACTTAGAGTTTATCTCTGCTTCAAGATCTTTTATACTAATAACTATATAGCAATGACGGTGACAAAAACTGCAAATGTTTTTGTAGCACCAGTCACGATTTAGAAATATTCTTCATTTTAAATTTATTTGTTAATGATTTATTCATCGTTACTTCTATAAATAATGTTCTCACGCTCATACTCGCTCACTGTGAAGCTATTATTGTAGCTACGGGAATGGCTATAAATAAATATACATATATAACTTAGGTTTACGACTAAAAGTAGTCACCCCAATTTTTTTCCGAATATTTGGCGGTAGTTAGGGCCCAAGCAAAAAGTCTTACAATAAATAATGTTGTTGTTTAATTATATAATGTTAAACATACATGAACCAGCTATGTCGTACGCGAGTAAGATTTTATTGTACCCTTAGATTGCTTGCACACATTTTTATCTACGACATATGTTACACATCAATTTAAAAATCTTAGGTTTACTAAAACACATAGATCTGGAAGCTCTTAGACTATAATGAAACTTGCTTCCTCCTTAAATGATTAGTCTCAATCCAAAAATAAGTTTGTTGCTAGTCCCCTCGTCAAAATTTACATTCTGAATCCTATCAATATGATATTATGCTTTTTAAAGCCTACTTAATTGAAATATGAATGCAAATGATTATAAGAATTAATAAAAGTTCCTTTAATATCACAAAATCATTGCACATAGCAATTATACTGTCGGCTATAAATAAAAACCAAATGGTTCCTTCATTTTCATGTGTGCGGAACGCTGGAAAGCCTTGGGTATACTCCGCATAATGAAGATTTGTGGTGGGTAATAAAATACTATTGTGCTCCCATCTCTTTGTATCGCCATTCACAAAGCCGGACACAGGAAAGTCAGTGATTACGTTCGGTAGGAAAATTCCCGAGATCCCATTAAAATAATTTATTAACTTTTCATATCAGAATTATTTATTTTAGTTAAGTTGACTTTTATTATTATTATAAATAAATTTAAAGTTTTAACATAATTTAAATAGTTATACGTTACTAATTTTGAATGAAATTATTATCTGAACAATTTATCTCTGAAAGAAAAACATGAGGGATCGTACATGTGTCCGAATTAAAAAAATTCCCACGCTTATCCATCAACTCGCTCGATTTTTCAAACAATAGAACATTTAAGGGCGAGGTATTTAACGTTGTATGAAAAATTTAGCTATACTCCGACACAACATATCACATCTAAGATGTTTATGCTATTACCAATTAAGCTATGCATCCGAGTAATTGCAATTTCAAAGGTTTATTATAATACTATGTACTTACCTATGTAATCTATAATTATGCAATTACTCGGATGTATAAAATAATTGGAATTTTGGTAGAATGTGAAGAAGAAAGTGTTAATGTATTTGATTTAAAATCCAAGGTTCTTATTGAATAAAACCTATAATTGAATTGAAACGTTAATTTAAAAAAATATGAGCATCAATCTATATAGTGAGAGTGTTTGAGCGCTTAAGGTCCTCGCATACACTTTTAATCACAAGGTATAACTAAATCAGCTTAACCGTATAATCGTGGTATAATCCCTTATAAACAACCTTACCAGTAACATATTACCACAATGTTACATTTCGAAATCTATGTACTGACTACACTAACATTGTTTTTACCTAAACTATCTCATACTTTATGTTAGTTATATCACGTTTCAAATTTGTAGAAATAGCGATTTAATTAATTAAACTTTCTGCCACAATACAAGTTTGAACGCAAATGATGGTCGGTATACGTATACGACTCTTTCGACCAATCGTTAACAAAAACTTGTTATCGACTATATATGACTGTAGGGACGCCTTAAAAAGTTGTTTCTTGGACTTGCTGTAGAATATTCTTTATTTTTGTATCTGTCAATACCAGATTTAATATTCGAGAGCTCTATTTAAGGTCACGTCATCCTCGACTATAGATGTCATGATTGCATTGTTCTCGGAAAATATTTCCTAACAATATAACTAATTTAAAACGTTTCTATTTCAGCCACTTGATGTTTATAATATGTCGGCGTAAAACGTTATTGATCTTTTGAACGAAAATTACAAGTCAAGTGTGCACAGTTCGTATAATACATACCGTTTTGTTGTTCTTGTCTTGCTCATATTCTCAGACGACGGGTTGGCGAAGTTGATCTCATTAAACGTTTTCTCAAAGACGTATTTCATTTACGGCCCTCGTTTCCCATGAACGATTCTGCAGAGGTGCTTCAATAGTGTTGGTCAATAGAAATCAAGAATCATTAGAAACTTATACCAATAATTACATAACTCACCTTAACAACACTTTGATGGGCTGGTTAGCGTGATTGGTAAATACTTGCCTTCGACGCCGAAAGTTGTGGGTTTGATTCCCAACCAGGACAGACATTTTTGTGCATGAACATGTCTGTTTGTCCTGGGTCTGGGTGAAATTATCTATATAAGTATGTATTTACAAAATAAAAGTAATATATGTAGTATATCAGTTGTCTGGTTTCCATAATACAAGCTCTGCTTAGTTTGGGAACAGATGGCCGTGTGTGAAAAATGTCCCAGGATATTGAAAAATTAAAAAAAATATATAATATCGATTAAAAAAAGAAACTAATTAAAATATTATTACCTGTCATCATTTAATTTTAATTTTTTAAAACATTTCGGTTGGATCTCTAAAAGTTATCCCGTATTAAAATCTTTATAAATAAAAATGGACGACGGTCACCGTTCGCGCCAATTATTCTACAACCAAATAATGTTATTTAAAATTACTGTGTTCGGTTTGATAGGTGAGTGTGCTTGTGTAATTGCAGGCATAAGCCAGGCCCTGATTAGATAGTATCCTAGATCATAGTAATTTACTATTTTCAACTCATATATATTTACATCTGAGAATAAAAAAATGTTAATAATTTCTTAAATAACAGACATAAATGCTTAGGAGCCTGTTTCACGTTCTCATTTTATACAGACAATTATTACTTGCCATATCTCTATTAAGTATCTTCGTTTACTTGAACAGAATATTTATGAAGAAAGAAAATCTATCTGCCTCAAAATTTTATTGGAATGTTACAGAAAATATATACATATGTTTTTTCTTTAAACATCTCATTTAGTCGGTAATCTTTTTACCAGATAACTGACAAAGGCAGACACGTGACCTACGTTTCAATAATATATTATACTTACGTCAGTTGTTCGAGTAATTTTACATTTACGTTTGAACACGGAGCCGCTTGAACCCGAGTTTTAATTACAAGCGACGTCACAAGCAAATAGAGGTTCATAAAATGCTTTTCAAGTTGAAATATCACAGAGAACTTATTGCAGAGCGAGTAAACAATTGAAACGCTGATGTCTCATGTATTCGTGTGAATATGTTACCTATAGGAGGGTTCGTGAATAATGGTATCTGAGCTCGCGGAGTTATTGCCGTGCATTCATTACACACCGCAAACTCTCTCTCTCTATGATTGGGATCTCTTGTATTGAGTAATGAAAGCACGTAATATTGAATCGTTTTGTTCAATTTTGTTTGTGTTCAAACTTCAGTGTTGCTGTAAACAAAGCTAAAAGTTTTGCTGTAGCTAACTATAAAGTTATATAAGCATTTCAATTTTTATCCTTAGGGTTAGAAAGAAACTTTAACCCAGTAAAGTCATTATTGCGATTCATATCAGAAATAACTTCATCGTAAAATGGCCGAATACCAGCTAGTCTAGTCTGGGAATACTGAATCCCACAAAGTATAGACGAATAAGAAAAAATGCTATAGTAAAAAAGTATATAAACGTTTACTATATTAGACTTATGTACAGTTGTAAACTGAGCACGGAACTTTATATACGTGATGAAAGATTCCATAAACTTTTTGGACATCCTTTTATTATTCGAGAAAAAAATATTCTCTATGACCCAGTTCATTTTTCATACTTGCGGGTGGAGTTATATATATTTTTGAAGTTCTGTGTTTTTCGGTCTTCATCATAAATTCTACCTGTAGAGAAAATGCCTTATTTTATTTCATTTATATAATATTATTAGTATCGAAAATGGGCACCTAAAAAGTAAAATATAAAAACAAAGTAAATATTTTCTGATGTGAATTATGCATACAATTAAAGTCTATAGCCCATTTCAATCACGGGAGGAGTAAAGACGAATAAACAAATTGGCTATTGAATTGACGCGATGTCATTGGTCGAGATCCTGAATAAGCTAAAATATTCATTTTGGATTCAATTATAATTAATATGGATATAAATAGCTAATAGTGTTGTGTTATAAATAAAGATATATTAGTTAAAAAAAAATGTAGTGTAACATATATAGTAAAGCCATCAGCAAATGTTACGGTTTATGTAAATACTCAATTGTTTATTAATAAACACAACCATAAATATTTAACTTATACTACACTTTAAATGTAATACAGCTAATGTGTAAAAGCCTCATAGCGTCCATAAAAAAAGAAAAGATTTTTTAAAAGTATATATATATTATATTAATTTACTATATTGTGTTATCACATTAATATTACATATATTTTTGTCGATATGTCATGTAATATAAATCTCCTCATCATATAAAAAATATCTCCCATATGCCTGTACTTATACGCCCCATATACTGAATTATCATTAAAAAATCATTGTTATTTTTTGACGGCAAGCATTGGCGTTGTCATAATTGTTTTAGATTAATTGTTAACGCCGAAGAATAAATACTACATTTAATATATATAATATAATGTATATCTTCTCCTATTTCAAATAGATTTTAATTAAATCGAAAGCACTCAGAATCCAAGTCCCTACAGAATCAATTAAGCCCTGTAATTACGTACTTTGTTAAATGCTTTGACAGCTCCTGGATGAACGTCTAAGGTGCTACATCTAAGTATCGCTTCCGAGCCTCGCTGACTCCGTAGTGAAGTTAATTTGCGAAATGTACGCTGGTAATAGCATGTTACATCTTAAGTGTAGAGATAGCTCTTAGCTTAGACGTTTGATATGTAATGTGCATTACCACAGAACAGAATATCGCCGATTCAAGCATCATACTTAAAAGCATCGTATCAATTTTATGACATTACTATATACATTTTTGCACGTGACTTCACTTGCGTGTTGACGGGTGGGCCATTGTGAGGCATAAACAAGTAACCTATGTCCTTTCTTTGAGTTCTTGCTTGTTTATAATAAATTTTATCAAAATCAGTTCAGTCATTTCGCCTTAAAAATGCAACAAACACATAGACATAGTTACTTTCGCATTTATAATATTAATAAAGATGACATGACTTTGTATAATAGTGCGCTTGTGATGTTTAAAATCGGTATTTCCCTGATTAATGATAAATCTTTACAATTAAGGTTTTCTCTTATAATCCGAATATTTTTAAGACGAATGTCTCTTTATCTGTCAGTGTTCCATTCCTGAAGGTTCCTCTAGAGAATCTTTGAAATATCTTGAATACAAAATATATATAATGTATTTATGTTTGTGTATGTATGTATGTGTATGTATCGATAAAATCGATCGTTTTATTTCATTTAGTGCATAATTGCACAATGAAAAACTGTATTCGTTTTCTATACAATTTATTCAATATTTTTGTAGTGAAAACTGCACTAGTATACTTTTAGATTAATATCGTAAGGATTGTTTGAAAACAAACAATTGTATACAAACGTAATATAATAATCCAATTGTTTATTTCAAAGCGATTGCTTATATATTTATCAAACGACATTTTAATATATTTTGGTATAATTTATAAATAAATCCGTACATTATATGACAAAATATTAATATAAATTTTTAACAACTGCCTGAAGTAAAATTATTGACAGACGTCAAACAATATAGAATACGTACGTTTTGTAAGAAATTAAATTTCTTCAACTTCAGAAATTTCGTAGGCATCTTTATTTTTCTACAGTATGCATACAGCATAAAAAAAAATCTCAGCTAATGTCATTAAAGGTAGGTTTTCACTATCATATATTTTAGTATGAACTAATTAGTATGAAAAGAATAATAAACAAAATGGCATGACACCTCTAACGCTACTTATACGACTTTGAGGCATGTAGTAACTAGTTTATTCCAAATTTAGTCACTTTGTGTATTTCACTACTAAAAAAGCAAAAACGTATATAATCTGATTTATCTGTAACTATGTGTTTATCGAGAAGCAATACATTTATATAATATAACATACTACAAATATATAATCTTCTGCATAAAATGTATGAAGCTTTCTAAGGTTTTATCATTAGTGAGAAAGTAAATTTGTATTGAATGCATATTCAGTCTTCTTTTGTAGTCTAGTCCAAATGTATGAAAAAAATGTTTATCTATTTAGTAACGAAACAACCTAATTCTCTACTATATGAATTTATTTGTATTTTAAAGTAAAACAATGACATAACTTTAAAGAACTACTTCATAATGAATTATTACTATAAAAACATTTTAATATAAAAAAGACACCTGAATAAATAATTTTAAACCAATCTTGTCTGTATAAACTCAATTCGTGAAACGAAATTAATTAATGGATGCGATTTTACGGTCTCCAGAATTCACACGGATATTTGTGCGGGAAATTGAAAATACAAAGGCATTTGTGGTAGATTCGAATTTTATTTGAACATACCATACTTTTGAGATTCAACTTCGTCTGCAGAGCCTGTTTTCATAATTAATGTTTATAAAACTAGTTATACATTCGCTATATAAAATGTTTTAAATATTAAAGAAAAATTCTGTTTTTTTTTTGGCCAGGAACCCACGCTTACACAAAAGAACGCACTAAATCATCGCCTCTATGCGTTCATGATTTATGGGACAAACATAAAAACATTTAGACCACTACATCAGTTTTAATATTTATTGGAATTATTTATATATATATAATTTCCACATATATATATGTGTGTAAATTCAGTTCGAATTTAAAATGAAAATATTGTATTTATAACTGCAGTATATCTTAAAGATCTGTGTTTATTAAAAGCATAAAAGAATAATTTTTTCTGTATAGAAAAAAATCATGAAATGTAAAAAAAACATTGAGAAATGTCCTCTATTTATTTATATTCTTTATTAAATTTACAAAATAATCTATTCTATGTTGAACATTTACGTTTTATTTTAATAACGGTAAAAATATTTTGCTTGCTACATTATTTCTCGTGAAAAACCATATCACCTCTCACAAGTCATCCATACTTAAAACGCATAATAATTTGTTTCTTAAATCTATTACTGCGGTGCTGTTGCGATGAGCGGACTACGGAAAACATTTTGAAAAGCGCTTTAATGAAATATGTAAGTAACTTTCAAAGGTTGAGTAAAATATTCAGTCCATTTATTATATTTAAATTATAGGAGATTTATAAATTGTCAAATTTTACTTTAATATTAAATAAAATAATTAATAAATAACGAGGGGTGAAGTCGTGTCGCTAATACGATATAAAGCTAAAGCTCATGCACGTTGGAAATCATCTAAAAATCCACGTGATTATGATGAATTTTCGCTATTACGATTCAGACAAAAGAAAGCTCAAAATAAGTATTACAACCAATTTCAAACAAAAATGCAGGAGAACATTAAAAAGGATCCAACACGATTATGGTGGTACCAAAAATACTTACGAAACTGTAAGAACGGCTATCCGAGCTCTCTTTCCTTAGGAGATCGTCAATTCAATAATCCTACAGAAATATGCACGGGATTCTGTGAGTTCTTCGAAAGTGTTTTCGCCAAGCGTAATAGTAATGCTTACAGCAGACATATCCAAGAGCCTAATACAAATGATACTATTTGTAACCTCAACATTGACAAAGAATTAGTTTATAAAATACTTAAAGACCTGGATATAAAAAAAGGAGCAGGAAGTGACAGAATCCCAGCCATATTCTACAGTAAATGTGCTAAAGCATTAGCAGAGCCACTGTCAATAATATATAATAAGTCTGTCAATGTATTTAGCGCTTTTCCAACGAAATGGAAGGAAGCACTAATCATACCAATCCATAAATCAGGACCAAGGAATAAAATAGAAAATCATAGACCCATTTCCATATTAAATACAATAAGTAAAATCTTTGAAAGAATTGTTTATAAGGCGATCGTACCTATTATCCATAACTCAATACCCGTACAACAACATGGCTTTATGGAAAAACGATCAACGGTAACAAACTTATCACTATTTACTGATTTTGTTTACATGGCAATGGACAATAGAGAGCAAGTAGATGTAATATATACCGACTTTCAAAAGGCGTTTGACAGAGTAGACCATGATATATTAATGCAAAAGCTTCAAGAACTTGGAATCAAAGGTGACTTGCATAGGTGGTTTTGTTCCTATATATCAAAAAGGCAGCAAGCAGTTGTTATAGGTAGTGCTCGTAGTGACTTCATATACGCAACTTCAGGGGTCCCACAGGGATCACTATTAGGTCCGTTACTGTATAACGTATACTTGTATGATATATTTAATTGTTTTAAGCACTCCCGTTTTTTACTATTCGCAGATGATAAAAAAGTTTATAAAGTAATAAGTAGCACATCTGACTGCATTGAATTGCAACGTGACCTTGATAATCTTTCATATTACTACGAAAAAAATAAAATAACGATTAATATTAAAAAAACAGTAAAAATAACATTTTCTAGGAAGTACAAAAATATTGAATATAACTATAATATTGATAACAAGCCGATACAGGAAGTTAAATCAGTGTGTGACCTTGGAATTCAATTAGACTCTAAATTATTGATGGCAGAGCATATAGAACTCATTACTGATAAGGCATATAAGCAATTAGGCTATATTAAACGTTTATGTCAATCTTTTAATAATATTGAATGCATAAAAATTTTATATTTTACTTATGTACGTTGTATTCTAGAATACGGTTGTAGTATATGGTCTCCGAATTATATAACTTACAAAGAAAAACTGGAGAGAATACAAAAAAAGTTCATAAAATTTCTTTGCTTCAAGGACTTTAAAGAATTTAACGATTATGTTGATATATGTAAACAATATAATATTGAAACATTAGAAACGAGACGACGACATTACGATATGTATATGCTACATGCAATAATAACCGGAGATATAGATTGCAACGATTTATTGAGCGTTTTGTATTTAAGAGTTCCTAATCGCCGCACACGTCACACAGCACTATTCCACACGCCTGAGCTAAACACTAATTATGCACACAACTCTGTCCTTAATCGCATGGTCCACACATATAATTCAAAATACTCAGAAATAGATCTGTTCAGCATGTCAAAACTAGCTTTTAAAAAAGCTATAATTAAAAAAGATAAAAATTCATTATAACACACACACCCACACACACATCACACACACACTCACACTCACACACATACACGCACATATTGGATTCCCACCCATAAACAGTTTTACTTTTACTACCGTCTTCTAGTTATTAATATGTTTAAGTTACCTGTGTAATCCTATTTTGGTTTTAATTATATGTTATATAATAGTCAATATATCAACTTATGTATAAAAACTGTTGGATTACCAAATAAATAAATAAATAAATAAAATTAATCAATTTCATCTAAACGTTTCAAATTGTATGAAACCTTTGTAATCGCATATTTAAGCGGACATTTTATAGGTGAAATAAAATTTTAAACTTGTACTAAATAATAACATATGTTTAACTACAGTATTATGTAATTAGTTCGTGTTTATTTTGTAACTAATTTTTCTTGTTAAAGGTTTTTATCCTTTGCTTAATAAAAACAAACAAACGGTAAATCTATGAATAACAAATTAATTTACTAAAACTTAAAGAAATAATGAATAGATGTAATAAAGACAAGATATCTTTGAACAAAGGATTAATAATAATAATCCAACGACCAGTAAGGTTTTTAATAATCTTAATGCACATTCAAGTTTTTGCCTTTAGATTGCTGATGGGGTTGCCTCGCTTCTGTAGTGCTTCAGAGATCTTTGCTGAAGCGAATATAGACTGTTTTTACGCATTTATACGAAAAAAGGGTGCATCCTTGGTTCACAGGGTACAAGCCAGCTCCAACAAAATTCTAATCATGGTTGCTAACAGACTAGACTGTATATTTATAAACCGCTGTTGTACAGTTTCAGCTGGACCAGTAAATTGTATAAGTAGTAGATAGTAGTGTTTATTACTATTTTTTTTATATGAGACTTGTTAATCTGTTGTTAAAATTATTATTTCGTTTACAAAAAAGAATAATACAAGTTTTTTACTGAAATAAGCTGAAAACGATATTTTTTATTAATTGACATTTTTAAGAATAATCATTAATACCAAATAAAAATACCTGTGCCGACAGGCGCAAAAACATATCATATTTCATGTAAACCTTATTGTTGACGATATATTGTGAGATTTCACTTGTCAGTAGAGCTTTGTGCAAACCCGTCTGCGTAGATACTCACGACTCATCACATATTCTATCACCAAATAACAATACTCAATATTGTTGTATTCCGGTTAAAAGTGGGGACATCTGTCACAATAGCTATGTAGGAATATTTCTTACGACGCAAATGTTTATGGACGCTGGTGGCCGGAAACCATCCGTTGATGTATTTGCTTGTCCGCTTACCTGCTTTATAATAAAAAAACCTCTTAAAATACACTTCTTCAACTATTCACCCAATTATCGGTCAGTGTAACATTTGTGTAAAATAAACAATAATGAAAAACAAACAAACGGTAAGTCCATGAATAAGAAATGAATTTATTAAAACTAAAATAATGAATGTATGTAATGAAGACAAGTTATCTTTGAACAAAGGATTAAATCCAACGACCAGTAAGGTTTTTTAATAATCTTAATGCACATTCAAGTTATAATAGTGATTAAAAAAGAAATAACAGAATGAAACGCGCAAGAAATCCTTATCGTTACCCGCGTATAAAGCTTGGGCACAAATAATTTAATCTGTTGCCATTAACGATCTCAATTATCGAGTCACGAGTAGCAATTACGAGTTAATGGATTCTGTCGTGCCTTAAACCAATTATTAGTAGAATGAATTTCTTATATCAGTTATCTTTTTTTTAATAATATTTACATGGGCAAGGATGAAAATTTGGGTTTTATAAATATTTTTATATTCTATATGCTGTAAGCGGTTATTAATTTTTTTTCAGTTAGCCTTTAAATTCTATTCTTATTATATAAAGCTGAAGAGCTCGTTTGTCTGTTTGAATGGGCATATCTCAAAATCTACCAATCTGATTTGTCCGTCTCTAGTTATCCGGATATCTGTTACGCTTTCACGGTTGAACCACAAACCCTATTTTAATGTAGATATGAAGCAAGCTTGAATCCCAAGGATGGACACAACTGCGGGCGTACACTTCTTCACTATATAACATCACACGCCTACGATATTAAGTATATTTTCAAGTAGACGAGATCAATTTAATACTTAACAATTGCTACGGTTGAACACGATCATCTCAAGAAATACCATTTTTCTTTAAAATTATTTTTTCACTAGATAAAAATAGTAAATTTAGAAAGATTATTAGGTATTTTCTTTATACCTTCACTTCTAAAATACGTTGAATGTACAAAATTAAGTTTTTGAATAATTAATTTTCCAAACAAACTGTACATTCTTAATATTCATAAAGTATATAAATTAATTATACACTTCACGAGTGTATATACGTATTTACTTTACACAACATTTTATATATATTATTTTATGTGTGTTTTGTTCGTTTTTTTATAAATATTTTGTAAAATATTTTGACTTTGAATTTAAATTATATAATGTAAGCTAATGAAAGATCGTTTTGATTTAAAGTCTAAAGGAAGTTCGTTAAAATTGTAAGCGATCTCAATATGATGTTTCGTCATCTGATTCAGTGAACACGGTTTCTACGACTACAAAACCTTAATTAAAGCAATTTCGAGAGAAGGCCTAATAAATACGTGTTCAGATTACAGTAATTGGGGATTAAAACCACCGAGGATTTTCCGCGACATCCCTCGCGATGTTCTGTGTCTACGGCTGATATTTATCGCGGACATTGAAAATTCAATTAGGAAACCTTTCTTCCACCGCACCCCACGCACCCTCTTATCTCTTTCTGACCCTGAATCATAATTTCGTTACGTAATTTGCGTGCATCAGTATTCTTATGTATTGTATATTAGCACGAACAATTATATTTTTGATACTACACATGTCTGCTTGTGCATAATTGATATATTGTTTAAAAAACATTACACACACAGCATACACAATCGTACAGCTTACGTAATTGGTAAATTGTGTTGCTTTATTATATTTATTTTCGTAATTTGTAAAAATATAAAATGTATAATGGACGTGTTGTCCATGCCTTTGATCTATCTTATATTAAATAAGTATTGATGTTATTTTAAAGTACTTGCATGTTAATTACCATTCAGCATTACAATATTAGTTTTAAGACTAAATCTAAGTAAGTAAAACCGCAACTAACCCATCTTAAAGCTATTCATATTCGCTGATAAATAAAAAATTATAATGTGACCTTTATATTCATTCACTGACAATGCACCGCCAACCATGGTGTCTAAAATGATCTGCCCTTAACCGTATGAAATAAATTGTCTCAGATACTACATATCATTTTTTTGATATTTAGTGGTAGCTATGATGGTAGCTACTACTGATGAAGCCTACCTCTCAACAAAGCCTACAGGTACTATATAAACAATCAAGCCTTAACAAGGAAAAAAACGTTCCTAACACGGTAATAATGAAGCAAAGTAAGACACATTCTGGAATATATATTTAGATTTGTCAGTCGTCATTTCTCGGGTAAAACTTAATTAAACAATTTCGCTAGACAAGGTCTTTTGGATACGAAAAGTTAAGAAAAACATCATTAAGAGAACGTCGAGTTAAAATAACGAAGAATATTTCAGCTTACGTTTTAATTTTTATAATACGGACTAGTCATCCATGTTATTCTGAAATTACAGCTTTTAAATAAAAAAAGCTTTAATTCGATTATATATTTCAATGTTGATATACAGATAAGAATATAACAAAAGATAAAACATAATAATACCTTTATTATTTTATTTTATAAAGTTAATAAAAAATATATAAACTTAAATGACTAGTAACTTATTTACTTGGTCTTTGTCCAAGCTCGTCTGGGTAGGTTCACCACCACACACAAATCAGACATTCTACCGCCAAATAGAAATACTTAGTATTATTGTGTTCCAGTTGGATGGGTGAGTTAGTCATGGTAAATCAAAGGGACATAAATTCTCAGTTCCCAAGGTTGGTGGTGCATTGGGAATGTAAGGTAAGAAAGCGTTATGTGTGCAAATTTTGATACATACAAAATTTGCACGCATAACGCTTCATTGCATGCAAACATTTTATACATGTTTGATATTATATACGAGTGACATAAACGTATTGTAGGTTCTATATTTAAAATAACAATGTTAAAGTTGTTAAATTCACATGAAAATATATAATAGATACACAAAATTTGTACTTTTTTAAATACATATCTACGCTAAAGGAGTTAAAAATAGTATAGTATAGTCTGCCAGTATCACGTATAATAACGATGACACGTAGAAGATTAATTATTTTCAAAATCCACATGAAATTCTGTCAAGGGCGCAGAAAAAGACATAGCGTAATACCTACTAGTAATAACACTTAATTTTTAATAACAAAAAAAAATTCACGTTCAATGGACTGTAAGTTAATTATTAAAAAACATCAATTGTCAATAAAAATATAACATTCACGATTCGCAATAAGAAAATTCTGTCAATTTACTGTAATTTTTTTGCGTAGTGAACATATTTTTTTAAAAGAATATATTTTTCATTTCGTTCAAAAACTGCTCCATATCAACAATATCTGACAGACAATGTTTACGTTTATATTGCGAAAACGAATATTACATCTCGATAAATGATTAGTTACTTTTAAAAAAAATACTTTTTAAAATTTTAGTGATCAGTGAATTTAAATAACCCTTGAATGTGATCCTGGATTTCTGGGAAGCTTATATAAAGTTTTGATAGACTATTTTATTGTAGGATAGCTATATAAATTATACACTATTTCAGCTAAAAAAATGTACATATGAATATGGTTAGTATTTTACATAATAATTTTTTTAATGAAGGGTGTTCCGTGAAACCCGCCGTGAGAAAAAAAAACCATTACGTATCTCATTTTCTAAATTGCTGATCAACAACTCATGATATGCGGCCATTATGGACCTTAGTTTCATTTTGTTGATCTTGCAAAAGTAATGGGTCAAAGTAAATTATTGAAATTTCACTTAGAAAATTTGTTTTAGATATTAAAACACGACCACGATTTTTTTCTATCGACAAAGCATGCCTCCATTAGATCAGGTTAACTTTAGTTGCTATGATTATACAGTTTAATAATATAACGCTTCTTTGCCTAAACTAAAAATGAAAAAATACCCCACCGAAATTCAGTGTAAAACTTTTTTTAACCTTTATACCTTGGCCCATAAACGATTTTTTATATAGTTCATTAGACAATGACTGAATTTGAAGAAAATCTTTTACCAGGCTATCAGAAAATAATTTAATTATTATTAATTATGATATGAAGCAGGATAAGAGAAAAAATTAAATGCATAGCAAATATCTGATTTGACTATCTGAAGCAAATGAAACCCAATAGAATCTTATACATTTAAATGTCAAGAAATATATTTAAATAAAGTCATCTACAATATTTCGATTTATAATAAACGGTATAAAAAAATTAACAAAATCGAACATGAAGTATTGATGATTCTAAAACACAGTAAGAATTTACGACATGCAGGTGTGTTCGCTTAGAACGTCGTTGCGGCACAATCGCCCGACAATATGTTATTGGGCCTGTTGTTATTGGACCATTTATCTGCAACTGCAGCTGTCATTTGTTGGGTTCCCGTAGCAAACTGACATTAATACATTTCATTTTATTTCTATTCTTTTAACTTGTCTTCACCCGAATACTATTTATGCACGAATGTTTAACATTTACGTCGGACACGCAAATAGTAGTAGTTTTATAGATAATAAATAAATAATAATAATAAATAAATAAATAGCGCTTGAAATTACGTTGTCCCCTTGCGTCGCTATCTTTTCGAAAACTATTATTACTAGTAACTATAACTGTAATTTTGCTTTGTAATATTTTTTAAAATTATTAATATAAGAATTTTAAATATTCGGAATCGTAAAAACTAGTAAACTTGTAAAATCCAAATGTGTTTGTTTGATTTTTTAATTGATATGTTGGTAAATTTACATAGTTTCTCGTACCACGTTAATTATATGGATAAGATATCAGTCGAAAATCAGACACGCCAAGAGTTACCTTCAACATGAGCAGCCTGGCAGTTAGTGTGAAAATCTTTAGAATAAATAAATATCAAACAGGAACCTCGACATTTGAAAACATTTAATTAGTATAAACATGCTGAATATCAAAATTACCATTAAATTAAACAACATAATATATTTTATTTTATTTGAGTTTGCCATTCCTTGTAAACAAACAAAATAATGGTATCCAAAAATAATTCGATTAAAAAAAAAAAAGGATAATAAGGCAGGCCATATAGCTCGGAACTCGCCACGTAAATTGCCGTCGACAACATCACGCTGCACTCAATGAAAACAAAAAGGGTTCCCGTTAAAGGCAATGAAATTCCCAAGTTGAGATTGGGCTTGAAATTGAATTGATGCCAAAAAAATATACATTATCACGCACCAGGACTTAAATGCTTTTATTACAAACAGAGCAAAACTTTTTTTTTTATATAGCATAGGAAGGCGGACGAGCATATGGGCCACCTGATGATAAGTGGTTACCAACGCCCATAGACATTGGCATTGTTAGAAATGTTAACCATCGCTTACATCCCCAATGCGAATACAACCTTGGGAACTAAGATATTAAGTCTCTTGTGCCTGTAATTACATTGGCTCACTCACCCTTCAAACTGGAACACAACAACACCAAGTACTACTGTTTTGCGGTACCTGTGCGGTGCGGTGGGTGGTACCTTTATTTTTATAGATTTTTTTATAGAATAGGAAGGCGGACGAGCATATGGGCCACCTGATGATAAGTGGTCACCAACACTCATAGACATTGGCATTGTAAGAAATGTTGACCATAGCTTACATTGCCAATGCGCCACCAACTTTGGGAACAAAGATGTTATGTGCCTTGTAATGCTTGTGCCTGTAATTACACTGGCTCACTCACCCTTCAAACCGGAACACAACAATACCAAGTACTGCTGTTTTGCGGTAGAACATCTGATGAGTGGATGGTACCTACCCAGACAAGCATGCACTAAGCTCTACCACCAGTTTTCTATCACCAGATTGACTTTAGAATTTAACACATCTACTCAAGTTCTCAAAATCGTTTTCTCGACGTGTCAACTTGGGTGACGTTTCACTCACGGTAGCATGCGAAAGCGATCCCGTGGCGCTCCTCGTTAAGACGGAAAGGGTTCCGCTGGATTTTTAGTGGATATTCCAATGTTCGGGGCGCACTCGCCCGAACACCGGCAAGCCCTACATACTCCCCCCCCCCACTGTTCCCGTGGGGGAAGTGCGTAACACGTTTTTCCAGCCTTAAAAAAAAGTGGCCTTTCACAATTGAGCTTGTCCGTCCCCTGGAACTATCATCAGATCTTCAGGTCTTTTATCATCATAATAACTAACAGACTCAATAAAGTTAATACTTTATTATATTTTTATTAACATACTTTTCTTGTGATGATAACAGCTGTCAATACAAACAAAAAAAAAAGTCAGGGATGATTGGGTTTAAATAATCTTACGATATAATTTCAAAAGTTTCGTAAATGTTGCCAACATACTTAAGATTTTAAAAGTTTCTGATGGTTCTGAGTAAATTCAATTAATTTCACGGAATAAAGGAGACTCCGTTTTATAAATTACAAATGCATTCAGAGTATTTTTCCCACAAGAAATCTGTAATTAGTGTATGGCTGAGAACAACTTCTGCTAAATTGATTTTCTTTATCCACATATAAAATATTAACATTTACATTAATATAAGTATGACAATAATTTGATTCTTTTTTCATTTTTAATTAAAAGAGGTTTCAAACTCTTCCAGCAAAATTGAATAAAAAATAAAAACAATAAGCTGATTTAAAAATATTATTTTGATGGTTTTGGGCTTTACATGAATATAAATATATTATATATATTACATATATAAATATACTTAATTTGTTGGGTTTCATCCCTGATTTAAAAAGGGTACAAGACAGACAAAAGAAGTTACTTTCGCACTATTAGCATAAGTATAGTTAAAACGTTTTATTAAGTCTATATCTAAGTACTTATAGCTCTGTGGGAAAAATATTTTCTTCATAATTTACTTATATTAATTTCCTTTGATTAAGTTTATAGTAATTAAAAGAATAGTTGGCAACGGCGGCAAAAATATCCGGACGTTAATTCTCGTTACACTGAACACCGACCTACTGCCCCATGCCAGCACAAATAAATGATTAGCGAAATTAACTCAATTTACGGCTATTTTCATGTCTTAGCCTTTGGAAATGAATATGAATGAGTTTTAATTTCCTTAAAGCATAATAATGCATGCTATCTTACTATTTGTGACGATATTAAAAAGTTCCGACAGAGTTCTTTCTATTCAGAGGGCAGCTAATGGCGGCAAACACGAATTATTTTACAGCCACTGGTTTTTATTTGAAAAGTAATTATTCAAATTCCTTTTTTATACATCCACTGTTTTAAATGTTTATTTGTTGTTGTCCTTCCTTGTGTATAAGACTGCAGATACAGAGCTGAGATGACCTAGTGTATAAAACCCGTAAATCTTAATTGATGATCGCAGGTTCAAACGCAGGCAAACACCGCTGAATATCCATGTATATAATTTATGTTTGTAATTCATTTCGTGTTCGATGGTATAAGAAAACCTGCATGTTTCTCATTTCTAAAATTTCTGCTACCATGTGTATTCCCTCCCTTCAAGCCGCATTGGATGAGCGTGGTTAAATAAGCTCCAAAAACCTCCTCAAAGGGAAAGAAGGCCTTAGCCCAGCAGTAGGACAGTCACAGGCTCTTACTTTACTTTTTTTATCCAGAAGCTTTAAGTTCAATTCCCGCGTCGGATCAATTAAAAAGTAATTAAGTTTTTTAATGGCGTTGGATTTATGCAAAAAAATAACCACCAAGTTCCCTGTCGGTTTCTCTCCATAACGTCTACATTGCAAATTGGTGGTACATTTTAAATGTTATTGATCTTATATACTGAATATTCTCAAGTGCTTCTAAAAGATTATCTAAATATATTTTTTTATTTTGATTTGATCAAAGTCTGATCTGTTTCTGTAACAATATTTTTTCATTATAAATATTTTTTCTGTAAAAATTTTACCAAAAAAATCCATAGCTGATTACACTGAAAGTCCTGACTGATATTACAAATTGATACCTTTACGCAGCCCCAACACATAACAGAGAGCATGTATTCTGAATAGCAATTGGTTCGGTTTCTTAAGGTCTCATATCTTTTATTTCGTCTCAGGTGAATTTTTTTATTCGTAATGATTTATTAATTTAATACATTTCTATTAACGTCATGTGACAATAAATTTTGGAAATATGTCTCTACCAGATGCCTAGTAAATATTACAATGACATAAATATCCTTTAAAAATGTAATTCAAAATTAGGTATATTCTTAATATTATTAGTTAAATAAAAACTTTGATGTATCCAAATATAAAATTTGGATATATCAAAAATAACAATAAAATAAGTTAATATTCACCGTAAATTGAAGAACAGAATATGGTTTAAAACACCTTATTTTCGTAAGTGTAACTTTATAGCGTCATTTCCAATATCTTAGCAAATACTGCCGCACGTGATGATGACCAGCTGTAAAAAAGTAATTTCGGTAAGGTGAGGTCGCTCGTAAACTGTTGAAGGTATAATATGTGGGTACAAGATAAAGCGATGAAAACACGTTTTTGCTGTTACTTTATATATTTATTAATGATCGTTACAAGAATTATTAAAGTGCTCGAAAAGTCCAGACAGTTGTTATCTGTTTTTAGACAAAATACAAATATTAGACAAATAATAGATTTTAAATACTGAATGCGAGGAAACACAAAAATGTTTTCAAAATAATAATATTAGCATATAAATAATATAAACATAATTTGTAAACTTTTTCAATTATAACTTTTAATAGCACGTTTCTCTTAATTTTCTCAGAGCAATAGAATAATTTGATTCCAAGAAATGTTTGCAACATTACGTAAAGTTTGATAAAATTCGTTGAAAAGACCCGAATGAAATACGCTTGCTTCTATTAGGATTACAAATATGTATTCTTGGCAGACGGAATTAGTGAATATAAACATTTATTTCACATATGTATATATATCAATTAGAATAAAGGCAAACCAAAAGCAAAACATCTGGTCAAATATTGCACATATAAGAATTAGACTTAAAATATAGACTTAGCCAGATTTATATTTAATTAAATTTGTGATTATAATTCATCTTGTGCTATACGGTGAAGGCAAACATTGTGAATAAACCTGCATGTGTCTATTTTCACTGAAATTCTGCTACATGTGTATTCCACCAACCCGCAATGGAGCAGCGTTGTGGAATAAGCTCCATACCTTTTTCAAAAGGGAGAAAAGGCCTTAACCCAGCAGTGGGACATTCACAGGCTGTTAAAGATTTATATTTAGGTAGAATATAGACGTTAAACACCAACAATTATTTAACAGAAACATCCACAAATATACACACACCAATATTTGACAGATTATTTTGGAAATTAGTGTTATTAATTATTTTTTTTGTATCTCAATTATATGGACCTTTTTTGTCTGAAAATAAATGATTATTATTATATTATTATTATTATTAAAAATGTTGTCACAATTAAAATGGAAAGGTCTCCTATATACCCAACCTCAAGACATTTACTTCATAATATTTAAAGTGTACCTTTAGGACTCCGAAACAACAAAACATATGGTCAGAGGTAAAACAATGTAGGTATTTAATAAATTCTTAATTTAAATCTCATTCAATAGATAAAAACAGGCGTTAATTAAATGCTTCGAGAAAAACTCATACAAAACAAAATGGTCATACTCGTAATTGTGAAATTTGTCTTTACAAATTCTATTTATATTTTCTTATTTCATTTATTATAATTTGTTGCAATATGTTAAGTTCCAGAAGTAGGGAATGAGGGACTATGAATGCAACAAATAATTTGCTCAACGCTCTAGGGCTTTGAGAAGCCACTTTGAATTCATATGCGAGTTAATTAGAGGAGAAATGTTAACATGCAAGTTACATGTGTGTGATGTGTCGTTGTTTTAAGGTCTTTGTTATTGTTAACTTATATTTCTATGTACAATAAAATGCTACGGTAAACTATTACACGTGTATTAATAGACAGATAAAAGTATATTCATTTTAATTACATTTCAAGTGGGTCATTCACAACAGCAAATGTATTAAATATTAACTATCCCTTGCATCGTCAATGTTATGTACCTAGTGCCTATAGTCACAATGACTCACTCACCCTCCAAACAAGTACACACTAATATTAAGTATTACTGAAATATGCAGGTTGCTTAACTATAAGAAAACCTGCAGGTTTCTTTACAATTTCTCTCCTTAACACCGATTACGAGATAAATTATAAACACTAATTAAACATGCAAACACGCCCAGAAACACCTGAATAATACATTCCTTCTCATACTCACGATTTTGTCAATACTCCCAGAACATAACTTAAAACTAAATTTAACAAAACTTATACATTTGAAAATGGTTGAAAAATATCTAAATTGCACTTAAATATATTCAGAACGAATACCCTGGGAACGAGGACGTGCGCTATTGTGGAACGCCACATTAGTTAGCACATTGGCCACGTCTCATCCCAGGGAAACAACATTAAACACTAGAGCCGAACACTGCTCCCGGCGCTTTAGTTTGTAAATATATTAGTATGATAATATTTAAAATGATAGAAGATAGTATTATATAATTTAAAAAGAATATTTAATTAAAAATATTAGTTTTGCGTTCCTCATACTTCAAACATTTGGAACTTGGATTGAATGCACAAAAAATTAACTCAATACTAAAACATATAACCCGGTTTATTGTGTCCACTCTTTTAGGAGGGCTATTTTATTTCCGCCCAAACAATAGGAAGTGCGATTCAACAGCAAGCCTTTATTTTACCATTCCACGCGTGATTATATGGTGATTTATACAGTAGCTATTTATAATTATTATTTGTATAAACTCTCAAAGTAAACAACTCATAAATAAAAATGATCATTCATCAAAATAAACCAATAATAATATCACAAATATGAAAAACGGAATACTTTTGTTCAAGTTCATTTATATTAATACAACGAAGCTAAGTAATTATAAGTACTCAAAAAAGTAAACAGAATGCAAATTCTTAAGTTCTAAATTTTATCTTTTGTTAGCTTACGAGTATAATTTGATGACGACCCTGCAGCCTAAATATAGGTACAGCTTATTTCAAATATCTACATATTTCATATCAATTACAATTTCATATCTTGATATCTTATATATTGTTTATTACGGCATACAAGAAACAACCGTAAATGTCCCACACCTGAGCTGAGGAGAAGAACTTTGCGGCCCTTGCGGGCCGGCAAGGCGGGGACGGCTAGTACAGAACATTCTTCCCGACTATACTGGCCGTCGTCGCGTTTGGACTCTACTACCACTTACCATCAGGTGGAGTAGAGTCATTTGCCATCCCGGGGCATATAAAAAAAAAAAAAGAGGCTCTCCTCTTAAGAGAGCCTTTGGAGCTTATTCCACCATACTGCCCTAATGCGGGTTAGTGGATACATATATGGCAGAATTTCATTCGAGAAATGCAAGTTTCCTCGTAATGTTTTCCTTTACCGCCATGCACGAGATAAATTATAAGCACAAATATATAAAATTAGTAGTTTGTATCAGTAATAAATAACTCTAAAGATGTTAATATATTCTTATTTTATGTGAGAAAGCCTTATAAAATACACGTTTCAAGCTAGTTTAATTTGACGTTTAAGGCTGCTAATTAGAATGTTTTACTAGGACGCCTGGGGAAACTAAAGTATTTAAAAGTCATTAACTAGCGCTAAGAACCTATAAAAAGTTCTGTTAAATTAAAAATGGTCTAACATCTTCGTCTAGCAGTTTATTAGAAAAGTCAGTCAAGGGTGACTCTTACTCGAGCACAGTAGGTTTTGTACAATATTAATTAAGAAATATTATCGGCACAAACTCAATAAAATTGGGAACAATGTACATGATCAATGAACGTTATTAATTAACTTTGTTAAGATGTTATCGTTAAACTATTATTATTACAAAGACGGTAGTTTTGTTTATTTTCTCTGAATTGTCATAAATATGATTCTAAGTCGATTAAATACAGACAAAAATACAAAAAATTCCGGAATAGCATATTTCTTTGTAAAGTTACTTTAAGCCTCAAGGGTCCAAAGAAAGTTTAATATTTAGACACGCGGCAGCGTGTCAAGCCAAGTTCAAGCTAACAGAACTGGCGAGCAGCACCGTTTTTTTTTTCTCGCAGTGGATACCTTCAGAAAGGTACCCAGGTCCTATGGGGGTGGAACCGGATTATGTGGGATTCTTACCCACTAAAACCACCAGTCGTCCTCAGCACGTATCGGAGAGGCTGCGGGATCGTGTTGATATAACGCATCCACGGCCTCTCCCGTGCTTTGCTCCACTCGTGGCTCGGCGGAGCTCTCATCAGGGGGCGAATCTCGCCAATCCCGCACTACTCGCTTGTGCGTATGGCAGCGCGAGGCCATCCCGGCTGCCGTCCTCCATAGGGCCGTCTGAAATAGGACACGTGAGGCCCCCACCTCACGCATCCACGGCCCCAGGGCTACGCCCTATCTTTTAAGCCCCGGGCGTCTGGGCTATGGGAGGGCCGAGACGACGCCGTCGTCGTCTCCGCCGAGCAGGATCGGCCCTTTTCCGTTCCCGCTCCGCCGTCTCCTTCTGGACCACTTACACTAAATATGTCAAATTAGGCTTATATATTGAGATTTGCGAAATACGTATGTACTCTCAATTTCATCAAATACAATTTTTATGTACTTACATAAAAAAAATAAAACATGCTATTTCATATTTAGGATTTTATAAACCAACTAACTAATATTTAATTTTTCACAATTTCTCTTGTAGTTTTATTTATATATGAAAATAACCAACGCTTAGGCCTAGTGACGCCTTTATATAAGATATTTGTAATTAGTATAGCAAACCCTTTAGACCCGAACATAATAATGCAATGCAATGTTTATGCTAAATTTTGAAATATTTAGTAGCCATTAGTATTTTAGTAGCCACCTGGCTGCCGAATTAAAATGTTATATGGTACAAAGGTGAGTCTGAATTTATTTAAAATTCTTCGTTTCATTTTCTGATATGTCACTCATACTATTTTGGCATCCTGACTATAAGCGAGAACTTACGTGGAGGGAATAATATGGCCCATATTGGGGACGGTTATGTAGCACGCTATCAGCTCTACACTTATTTTACAGGATAGAATACGTATTGCTATTTCCCGTTTAATATTTAAGGAATTGCCAATTTATTAAAAACTCTATATAACTATTGCTACGATTGTATTATACATAACGGCATTAAGTTTCACCGCTTATTTATAATATGGTTACTTAACCTATTTTTTTGTATACAAACTGTGTTAGATTTTATTAATGATATAAGAAAATAATAACTCCAAAGCTGATCCAATGTTAGACAAATTATCGAAGGCTCTATTCCATTAGATTATTGATTGATAATCTTATAGTATTAATTTAATATCTACCTTGGATTCTCATAATAGAATTAGCAAAATTAATTAAATTAATTTCAAGGTACTAAGATCTGAGATAACCTTTTATTACGCGATGAATCTTAACCGAAGATTACGCGTTTAAATCTGGGCAAGCTTCATTGAATTTGTGTGCTTTATTTATGGTAACATATCATCTCATGTTTTGCGGTGAAATATATATCGTCCAACCTGCATTGGAGCAGTATGAATAAGCTCCAAGCATAGGACTGCTTTTGGGATTATTGGCTAACTTTTTCTTCGTGTCGCTTTCGACGAATTCCTTTCTTCTATATAAGTATACCAACTGCTCCGCGAGGTTCCTGATGCGTATTTCTGCTCCGCCTTCGTGAGTCATAGAAGTTATGTTTAATATGCACAATTCTTGAGGAATATTCCTCAAGAATCATCTATCAAATGAAAAAGATTTCTCAATTTGGACCGGTAGTTCAATAGGTTAGCGCGTTTAAAACAAGTTGGTTTATTGTTGGAAATAATCATGCCCTACGATACTGTCAGCTTAAAAAGTTGTTAATACCAAATTACTTGTACTTTCAACGATTTCATAATATTAACATTAGTATGTAGGTGACGCAAAGCAACGAGTCTATCCCCTACGATAAACCAGCGCAACAAGCCTAAAGAAGTTTTCACATCAAAAATGTTAATAGTAACAGCCTGTTAATGTCCCACTGCTGGGCTAAGGCCTCCTCTCCCTTTTGAGGAGAAGGTTGTGGAGCTTATTCCACCACGCTGCTCCAATGCGGGTTGGTGGAATACATATGTGGCAGAATTTCAGTGAAATTAGACACATGCAGGTTTCCTCACGATGTTTTCCTTCACCGTCAAGCACGAGATGAATTATAATCACAAATTAAGCACATGAAAATTCAGTGGTGCTTGCCCGGGTTTGAACCCACGATCATCGTTTAAGATTCACGCGTTCTTACCACTGGGCCATCTCGGCTTTTTTTGTTAATAAAATTTATTGAAATTTTCAAAATGTCAATCAATAATTATGAAACTTTAAGACATGTTATCAGGTCGAAATCGAACTCGGTCCATTCGAATAATCGTAGTATTACAAACCTTTAAGGCATCTAATCGTTACACGGAAGAATGAAATTTATGAACTCAATTTTTCATTATATAAACATTAGCATATGGATGACGCGAAGCCACGAATTTATTCCCTACGAAAAAGCAGTACAACGCGTAAAGAAGTTTCACTTCAATAATAATATATTATAACTAAAAGATTTTCTGGGTGCTCAGCGCATAAGATAATGGACCCTTCATTTGTTACCCCGACACCTATCTGTCGTCGTCACATCGTCGTTCACACTGGATTACTTTGATAGGTACATTTTATTCCCTTGGCCTAAATTGAAACACAATAACTAAAATAATGTTGAATTTATAACCGAGAAAACGTGACGTTGCAACGAAACGTGACAATATATAATCTAGTGCTCAAAATAGTCGGTGAAAAATACATCAAATATAAATTTATATCCATTGCTACAAATACGTTCTGAATTTTTTTACTTGTTTAATTATGAATGACAAATAATTCTCTAGTTTTACCGAAAATACTTAATAAAATGTGTAATACGATTGAATACGCTATTTGCATTAGTAGTCAAAAATATGATCTAATGTGATGCAATGAAAATCTCAGTACCTCATTATTTTTAGATAGGTTTTCACACCTTATAAGTACTCAGCTTCACACATGATTAGGAAAATTAGATAACTAACTGGCATTGGTACTCTTCGATTAATATATTAAGTTTATTTTCCTAATATAGGATGATATTTATTAGGTATCATTTACTTGTGAGTAAATCTCAGACAAAAGAAAGTTCGTTTTACAAAAATAAGTTTTTGTGGCTTAGCTATTTGGACTATTCTTGGGAAGTTTTTAAGACAGGAATATTTAAAGCTCATGTAAAAATTAAAATGCATGCAAAACCATATATAACAAAATCAAGGTCGCTCAGCATGCTATAAGGTTAGCTTTTCTCGGAGTCTATTTGAAGGATAAAATCAGAAATTAGATTATCCGGAGAAAAATTGGAGTTACCATTTTAATAAAGAATAATATGATTCCTTAACAAAAAACAACTATCTCAACTTTTTACGGATACATTTTTGATGTATTATGTTAAAACTGATGTGGAAGTTGTGAAATATATATATATAATTATACGATATTATATTATATAAACAAAGTAACAAAATACATGAAAATAATGAATAAGAATGTATATTTGTTCTTCACTCTACGATATAATAAAAATATAACGAATTTAATAATTTTAAGCTGAGTTTTTATAATGGCATAATTTCAATAAACCGATCACGGTAAAGAATGTGCGTCAATCTCGAACATGGAGCAATACAAATTTTAATAAGCGTCAATCTCAGTATAATGCTATAGATATTTTAATATGCGTCAATTTGTAGTGCACAATATTTAGTTTCTATTTTATTATATTTATGATAAGGAAAGCAAATGAGTCTAATTCGAAGACAGATATATACTGTAACCAAGCTTTATGCCTGATTAGTTCCTTGCATCAGAAGTTGACATGCACTCTCAACCCTTAGACTGGAAATCAACAATAATAAGTATTAGGCGCTCGATCAACTGAAGAATGGGTTGTACCTTATGTGCCACACATAAACAAAACATAACCACCATTGTTCATTTATATATTATACCAGTATTTGTAACCATTATTACAACTTACATTTACACTACACGTACACTTTGCATTTTATTTTATATTTTCTTTTTTGTTACAAATTAAACACATAGCTCACACATAACTCAAATTGTAAGGGACGTTCAAAATGAAAAACATTTAATGATTTATCACAGAAATTATATTTTTCGAAGACATTTCTGTTGAATTTATAAGCGGTTCGTAGTACCGGCCGAAGGTGAACCTCCCCTTCCCCCCTGTTAATTGTTACAAAACTTTGATCATATTTATGATACTTATGTGGAAAAGTGATAAATGTTTGTAAATCCAAATTATATAGAATACTCTATTATAATGAACAATAAAAACCATTATAATACTAATGAATCAGACATACACACACAAACACATGGACGCACGCACGCCTTCATTAATTTTAAATTTAAAACTATTGTAATATGTCTGAAATGAAATGATAAACAACAATGGCCATATTTATTTTTCTTGGTTTGCTTATCATAAGACGGTTTGTATGAAGATTGAAGAGGTACAACGCCTTCTTCAAATCAAACTATCACACAAATCTTTGTTACTCCACTAAATGTTTCTAGACTTTAACTGTATAACTTTTACGTTGTTAGTCAGTCAGTCATTGTTATTTACAGTTCTTTTTTGAGATGATTTGGAGCTTATTCTACCATACTGCTCCAATGCGGGTTGGTGGAATACACATATGGCAGAATTTCAGTGAAACTAGACACATAGATTAAGGTAAACTCTATTTGAGTCTCATCTAAATGATTGCCCAGCCGAGATGTCCCAGTGGTAAGAACGCGTGAATCTTAACCGATGATCGTGAGTTCAAGCCCGGGCAAGCACTACTGAATTTTCATGTGCTTAATTTGTGATTATAATTCATCTCGTGCTTTACGGTGAAGGAAAACATCGTGAGGAAACCTGCATGTTTTGCTTGCCTGGGTTAGTTAAACCGGGTTAAGATTCACGCGTTCTAACCACTAGGTTTATAAAGAAAACAATGCTTTCTTCGATAAAATAATATATCACAGAAGGTGCGAGCGTACAAGTAATTTCGAGATTTAAGCGATCACAATCACGGTGAGCGTTCTGGCGGGAGAAAGAAAATTTTTTACTTGTCATTACTCATAACTTCTGTTTCTACGGTTTTTTCGTTCGGCCAATATTCCTTATAAAAATTTAATATATGTACATAAAAAAAATTGTGAATATTTAATATGAATAATAAATAAAATAGTGGATGAGTAAAAAAAATCTACAAACGACTTATTTATAAAAAAAAAATCGACAAACATTAATTGCTATATAGAGACAGTGGGCACTTATTGGTAGAAAATTTCATAACGCGAGTAATTTTGCCATGACCATAGTAGATAAACACTCTATGGTCATGGCAAAATTACCCCTATCTATCTATCGCTTTTTCAAATATTATTATTTTTGCAGAAAAAAGGTATTATATTTATAGCTTCTTGACGGCTTACAATAAATATATTTTACAAGGATTATTGTTTTAAAAAAAATAATGTATTCTGCTCACGCCTTACGCTCTGGCGGTTGGGCTTTGTGTAAACAGATCTGAGTATGTACCACGCACTTACCAGCAATTTTATCGCACAAACAAATATTGTTTGTATTGCTTCTGGATTAATGAGTAAATGAGCTTGTGAAATATTTTAATTACATAGGGACTATGGACATAACCAAAAAGTGCCCAAGGTTAACAGCACATTGACAGTCTAAAAAGTGGTTAAAATTTTTAACAACGCTATTAATCATATATAACTTATCGATCTACCTTACTATAATGAGTTTGAAAAAGCAGTATTATTAACCAAGTAATACAAAACAAAACAAAAACGTTTTAGAATATTCTTTATTTCTTTAATTGAGATAACATTATTGGTTTCATTGGTGCTTCTTTAATATAGCGAAATCTTACAAGTTAAAATGATTATTATTCCGAAAGCGATCTCAGTGCTATGAATGAGGTGCAGGCCGCGTAAAAATAGCCGTTTGTTATAACATCCAAGATTCCTTAACAAAGTAAAAGGAATTTATTTTTTTCGGATATCTTAATAAATTATTCGAAATATCTAATTTTATTCAAATTATAAATAAAATTAAGGACAATAATTTGTTCTGAGTATTATAAAATATTGAAACAGAACCAAATTCCGATATTTCGATATATATATACATGTATAATATTAGAATTAGCCTATTAAAATCATTTAAACACATTTAAAAGATTTAAAAAAAAATGATGTAAACATTAGTTAATTTTTTTATAAGTGTTTAGTTACACTAATCTTAAAACATTGGGAATGTTGTGATTATTAAAACGTTGTGAATTTAACTAATTACGTAGGGCTGCCGTTGAGGATGCAGAATGAAACCGAACGAATTTAACTTATACGTTTATTTAAGTAATTAAATTTAACAATTAATTATTTCTAATTTCTAATACGTGACAGTCTGTTCGATATCAGAACAAAAAGTGAAGATCTGTAGTCTGAATTACATATTTATAACGAAATCGGTGAATCACTGAATGGTCCCCACGGTATGGTAATTCTTGGTAGCACTCGATGTTCGGGAGGTCTTGCGAAACAAAGCAGCGACGCTGGCAACAGGTGGTAGCTTCAAGGAATGCATGGTGTGATTATTTCTCACAGTATGGTATTTCTTGGTAGCGCTCGATGTTCGGGGAGGTCTTGCGATTATTTCTTAACAAACTGAGTTACAATATCAACAACAAGCTGTCCAAATAATAATAATTAAATAAATAAGTGTTTTTTAACCCACTAGATTAAAAACTTAAATTTTAGCTGTAGATCTTGGGTTCATATAATTCGGCCTACGTGAAGAAAGTTACATATTATTCTTGATATAGTTTAAGTTACCACATTTGTATCTACAAATATGCACAAAACGAAATCAGTTAACCTCTTAACATTCACCTTGAGACGAAGCTTTTGTCCAGCATAAAGACATTTACTTCACTTTTTATATTCATTAAAAGGAATTGTAGTATTTTCAATATTATAATAATTATTATGACTGCCTCGTTGGTCTAGTGTAGTGACTTGATGTAAGGCCGCAGACCCGGAGGTCCTGGGTTCAATTTTCAGGTCGGACCAGTAAAAAGTTATTGGGTTTTTTGTCAGAACATTCTCAGTAGCAGCCCGTAGTCTGGAAGCTGGAAGTGTATACACTTCCGTGCCTCGGAAAGCACGTAAAGCCGTTAGTCCTGCGCCTGAACTCTTTCCGGTCGTGTCGTGTCGATTATAAGAGTTAGGCAATAGAGAGTGCACCTGTGTTTGCGCACATACTTGTGCACTACAATATCTCCTGCGTAGTTGTCCGTGGCCGAAATCGGTCTAGAGGAAATTATTGTTATTAATTATTATGTATGACACTTATGTGTATTAATTTTACTAGGAGTAACAAATATTGAATCGACGGCGTTTAACGATAACCAAATTGTAAATATTTGAATTATATTTTATATTACGGTATTTTGTAGCAATTTACAGGAAAATTGGACAAGGAGCATTTCGTATTCGAATACCGTTCAGAAATATTCGTAGGAAAATTCTATCGTATCCACTTCTAATTCACACGGAGGACATATTTTTACTACTATGGAATACTAAAATTTTCATAAAAGTAAAGAGTATATTTTAAATTTGAAATGCTTTAGTTACTTAAATGTTACATTTTGTTCAGATAAATATATACTATGACTACCAAATCCGGTCAAGTTTTTCTGAGATTTTAAATTAATAGACGTTTACTCTTTCTCATCCACTTCGTAAGATCGAAATTGAATTTGTTGTTCAAGCCAGTTCAAACCAATTTAATTCGACGTATTAGAATAATGAACAAAATTAATTAAAGGGTCAAGATTTTTTATTAAAATAGTTACAACTCCCTTTATTCAAATTATTAACTGTCACAAACTTAGTTCATTCTACTGAATCCGAATGTTGTATAGGATCTCTAACCTGTCCATCCACATCCATCGTATCCATATCCTTCGCATCATGAATTAATAAAATCTAATAATACAAAAAATATTATTACTAATAAATTGCCAATTGGGTGAGTATCACCGACACAACCATTATTCTACAGTAATGCCTAGTTAATCTAGTGGCTATGTTATAAGGCTGTAGATCTCAAGATTCTAGCTCCGGGAGTGGGACCAATACATTAAATAATAATTTATTAATCTTACCCCATTAATGTGCCTCGGAAATCATCAATTCTCAATAGCCGTAGTATGTTTTCGTAGACGTTTTATAAAGGAATGTTTGCTTAAGCTTTTGAAGAAAAGTATATCGATTCGAACTAAAAGTATTAAAACAATGATAAACAAAACTTTTATAATAAAACAACCAAATGGGCTCGTACAACATATTTATTTTTTACATCATACATAGTTGCCTTTATAATTAAATAACTTTACAGAAAACGCTTTGGAATATGGAAACGGAATTCCCTCCCTATGTTGTTGTTACCTGTTACTGACATTTAAATATAGAATGAATTATAGTAGTTATAAGGAAGAGCGATGTCATTTCCGGTATATACAAAAAATTAAATGACGACTAGTGAATAATATATATCGAATGAATAATAAACACTACAATAGTCTTTATATATAATTATATCAGTAAGCGAGGTCATGGCCATGACCTCAAAGTGTCTACAAGGCACTAATTATCCCCGTTCTTTTATATGGCTCAGAGACATGGTGTATCTACAAATCTACAAATCAGACATAAAAAAACTTGACACATATCACTTAAGGTGTCTACGTTCAATTTTACGTATCAAGTGGCAGGATCACGTCCCAAACTCAAGATCCTGCGTCGCTCTGGAATTTACGGCATGGAAGCTCTTCTGATGCAACGTCAACTCAGATAGTGTGGGCATGTCCTACGCATGGACGATCGTCGTTTGCCTAAAGCTGTCTTTTATTCGGAGTTAGCTAAAAGCAAACGGAAGCATGGTGGTCAGTATATGCGATACAAGGACGTGTTTAAAAGACACCTAAAAGCTTGTGATATTGGCATAGAATGTCGCTTCCCAAAGAGCATCTTGGCGCTCTACCATCTACAAAAAGATCAAGACGTTTGAGGAAAACCGCCTACACGCACTAGACGAAAAGCGCCAGTTAAGAAAAGAGAGAACTAAGCCATCTTACACATACACATACAACTCTGCGAGCCAACTGTATTGTAACACGTGTCGTAGGGTTTTTTAAACCAAATTTGGTCTAGCGAGCGACATTAGGGCTCATGCTAGAAATAACAATTAATTTCTAGGATCGCCGTCAACGTTATCGATGAGGAGGACTATGTATATAGCTGAAGTACAAACAACTGCTTTAGTTTTTGTAATTTAAGAGTCTATCTTTATTTCTATTATATTTTATAATTTCGTAAAGAAATAACCATGCCATAATAACGGAGAAAATATACATTTTTAATTAAACTTAAACAATGAAGTTTTTTTTTACGTAATTGTTTAAAATAGAACATTTTTTTATAGTTAATTCAACATTTGATACGAGGTATATACTTTTTAAATATCACTAGGTATTTAAAAAATTTCGTCGCTTAAATATATATATTGAAATGAAAATCCTTTACCACAATTAGAGTGAAAATTTATATCTACTTTCAGTGCAACTTTTCTACGTGTAAGTTTTGAGTGACACTTTTTTATTCAAAGTTTTTAAAACACGTATATTCGATATAAATCGCTTTAATTTTAAAATAAAAGTTCAGACGATCTAACATGATTTATAAAACGTCTAAGCGTAATACATATTATATTAAATGAATGAATTATGTATTTTAATAATAATATAATATTTATAAAATCCAATATCAGCACACAAGCATAAACATGAGTATGAATAAGTATGTTGGTTTTATGCGGTCAAACTCATAAATCAGCGGGAAAAGGTGGTCATTACGACCAATTCAGATGAATAAAATATGTCTATACGTAGCCACCATAAACATTATTTATTACATACTAACAAAATAGCACTCGATTACAATCACTGGGAGTATTTTGGTACAGAATATAATATATTGTATAAATAATCCGAGATGGCACAGTGAACAGAGCGTATGAATTTTAACAGAAGATCGCTTGGCTAAATCTGGTGGTAAAAAAAATCATCACTAGCTTAGCCTTGGCTAAATATCAAAACTTTCTTTTTAATAGCGGAAGCGACCTAGGCTAGTTCTGGGATATTTATGAAATTGACCGTTACTAATTATTTTTAATGTTGCGTAATAAAATATAAACTTTTATATAGAAAACAACTGAAAAAAATATACTAATACGCTAAAAATACGCTAATGTTTATTAGAACTGCGATGCTATTAGTATATTATAGAAGATATGAGGAAGCAGCTTTTCATTTAAAAATGTATATTCTTTGAATTTAAGTTTCAATGCTCACGAAGCGCCGTTATATTCCTGCAGAAATATAATATTCCATCATCGCATGTAACTCAAGGGAGAATCATAAGCAGAAATATCTGAAAATAGAAAATTTCCGATCCAAATCTAGGAGCGAGATATTTTGTTGCGACTCGACGAAACGAAATCCGGAGTTGCATCACGGAGCCTATATTGCTTTCTTTGTAGGCTTCCCGCTGGTAATAATGGATTTGGCAGCAACCACCGCGCCTAGACAAAATTAAATTGTAACAAATCAGACCAAACCGAACACAAACAGTAAGGGAAACACTATTCATTCTACATCTTCAAGGATAAGTTTCATATGAAATATTGCCTTATTAGAAATATGCTTCTGATTTATTGATTTATTATTGTAATTTTTGTTTTAATCAAAGGTAAATATTCGCGGTATAACGAGCAAATATATATTGTGTTTTATGTGACAAAAAGAATAACGAGTAAGTAATGAGTTTCTTGCCGATGCTACTCGATATAATAATCTACATACCGAACCGATGTTAGCTTAACAATCAATGAAGATTTAAAAGTGTTTCTATTTAAATAAATAATATTTTAAATTTGATTTTATTTAATATTTTGAAATAATATTTATTCTCCTTAAATTCGTTCAAAAACTTACATAACAATTTCATGTTACAAAGTCTTTAAAACTGAGATAAACCTTCGTTACGCAAACTCAACGTCATCTTAAAAGCGTTTTATTTTTAACTTTTCGTTTCCAAAAAAAGTCTAGCGAGATTCATTTTAATTAAGTTTTCCACGAGAAATAACGACTTCAGGAAGCAAGACTTCTGCGTACCTACCAATCTTAATTATTGTCTTTAATTTCGTGTTAAATCGTGAGGACAACATGCTACAAACATTTTTCTCATCTCTACTATATTTAAACAATATATTAAATATGAATACGTTAAGTAATTTGAAGTTATAACAAAATATATATAATACCCAGAATGTGGTCTAGTTCTTGTCCATTGGTTAAAACAGAAGAATCTTAGGCGAAATTTGCGAGTTCCAATCCGGTTAAGTGGTGAAGGAAAACATCATGTAGAAACTTGCATGTATTGAAGGAATATTTGCCATATATATATATCTACCAACCTGCATTAGACAGTGTAGTAACTTTAGAACCTACTCAAACATACACGAGCCCTTAGCCCAGCTGTAAGACATTTACATGCTGTTATTTTACTTTATAACAATATTGGAAAAAATATATATAATTGTAGTATGCTAAAATTGTTAAATTATAGCAAATAACAATTACAGAGCTCTCATTAAAAATATATTTTTTATCAACAGTCTCTTTTTATTTTATGTAATTATATTTTTTTAATACAATTTTTATTTGAACCTTGTTATGCTATACAAATACAGCCTTAACGAAGTAGACTTGATTAAAACGAAATATATTCAAAACATAATGGAATTAAAAAAATATATCATTTTTATCACGACTCAACTTATAAAATAAAAAAATAAGATAAGTCATCAACATAAGGGAAGTGATATAAACGCTAGCAGCCTTACTTATAAGCGTTATTTAGCCTGAGCAGTTAAACACTGATTTCTCTCTTTCTGTCATCATAGATTTGACATTGGAAAGAAGAAGACAGCATTGTTTAACTAATCACCCGCTAAACAACGATTATAATTAAGAACGATATCGTTAAATCAATTCGAAAACCTTTACTATATAAGCATATTCTATCATTTTGGTATAATACAAAATTTTAAGAATTTAATGAATATAAAAGTCAATTTTCGTAGAAGGAAAATGTAAAGCTTAAAATTAATAAATGTAATATTAATGCAATTTAAAATTTTCGAGATGTACGCCGTCTCCGAATGGCTTCGAAATATTTTTAAGACTCATTCACTATACGTACTTGATCGAACTAGTATGTTATATAATTTTAATTAGTAAAGTACTTTATGACGTTTACAGTTATGTCTTTTGTATATTTAAGATTCTATAATAATTGTGTAATAAATGTTCAGTCCAGAGTAGTACAAATATTTTTTTTGTTATTATTAGGTATAATATATATATTGTTGAAAACTGGTTGATGTTTTTCTTAAAAATGCCAAAAAAACACATGAAACCAATTGTCGAACTAACTTATGCATATAGAGTTTACAATAAATCAATCCTACCGGTAAAGCATATTTGCGTAGACATACATATAAAAAAAACTTACACCAAACATATAACCTATTCCTTTTTTGTAATTGATTAAGAATACAAATAACCCGGATCGTTAAATTGCCATGACTACGTGAACAAATCTTTAATGACATTTTAAGAATTGATCTAGATAAAAACTTACGGTCATAATTATAAATATTGTTTAACACGTGTTTAGTGAAACACTTATATCTCTCTTTCTCTCATTATTTATTTATCATTCGGAAGAAGAAGACACAGCATAGTTTACTCAACAACAGCATTTAGAAGAAAAGCCGTTAGTATATACCAACAAACTACTGCTCACAATATTTTTTTTTGTAATTAATGCCACATATTTAAAAAATGTGCACTAAAATTTAATAATTTTGTACATACAAAATAAATTAAGTCGTAATTGAGTGATTGGCTAGACTGGCTTAGCTGGTAAAAGTAAACAGTTAATCAGATACTCCAAATATATTGATTAGCAGTCCGCAGGCTGCCAAACGATTAAAACAATCGAGAACGTCTACCAAAGTTATGACTTCATTTATATGGAACTTAAGACATACTAAATAGATTCATTTATTTTGTATTTGGTATTGACATTAAGACATAAATATTGACATTAAAGTTATTACTTTAATAAGAACTATGAATACAAACGATATTTTCACTGTCCCAATATTAGTTTTGTTATGTAAACAGAACTATTCGGATTTAATCTGTTCAAGGTAAAAAAACAACATTTGTTCAGAACCTTACACTAAAAATTTAATAAAAGTTAGTCTAATAAATCGCAAATATTGCTATATTTCAATAGGATTTATTTCATTATGTGTGTTCATGGCCTAGTTCCCAAACATAATGTTTATACATTTAAAAACAATAAAACTAATAGTATTTATAGAGTTTACTCGGTGGCAAGCTTTGTACAAGCCTGTCTGGATAGGTACCATTATCAGGTATCCATTTATCAAATATTTTACCGCTAACAGCAATACTGAGTATTGTTGAGTTCCGCTTGAAGGGTGAGTCAGCCGGTGTATCTACATTTACAACAGGACAGACCATCTTAGATTTCAAGGTTTGTGGCGCATTGGCAATATAAGGAATAGTTAATATTTCTTACATCGCTAATGTCTGTGAGCGATGGTAACCACTTGCCCGTAGCCCATTTGCCCGTCCGCACCATAATATAAAAAGTTATGCTATAAAAACAAAATATCTATATTTAGAAAACTTCACTATTTATAATATCGAAGATAATTATTTACTGTAAATCTATTTAAGTTTCAGCCCGTAGGTTCGCCCGTTTGTAAGGGAGAGGATTAGTTACCTTTTATTTAGACCTGATAACGGTTACGATATACGGTTAAGTACTTAAGATATGATATCATAACAAATAAACACACAAACTCACTTTCGTATTTATAATATTAGTTACTTCATCAGACATACCAATGAACAGATGAAAACATATATCAATATGAAAACTCGAATCCGAGCAAAAACATCAAATTTTCCAAAATCAATCCTGGAATTTTGAACGTGGAAATAAAAAAACATCCAGGCACTTAAAACTACCAAACTCGATCAAATAATAAAAAAATACCCCAAAGACACGAACAACACGTCTGTGGAGGTTAGATTGAATATAAAAAAGACAGTTTTTAGTAAATGCACTCCCGGCTTACATTACAAATGCACGTCAGCTGCAAAATTGCAAACTGCAATTTTGCAGCAGTTTTAAAGCAGTTTTAGTGTGGTCGATAAGACATGACTGCATCGATACTGCACACCGACTGCGCAGTTTACGTAGACCCTTATTTTACATAAACGAGTCGTAATGTATATCTTAAGGATTTCAAATATAAAAAAATTGATACAATTCTTAACATCTAAACTCAATGTTTTTGTTCAGTTACCAACACCCCACCTACCCCCATCTACCTCTCGAATGGTCGCGTAGAGTTGTGTCATAATCAAGTAATTCAATTCAATATAATTTACTTTCTAATTTACTCACTAACAAGAGTATCCCGTCTAATTTCATTAATTAAATTTCTGTAGGCCTTTCAAAACAATTCAAATAATAATAAGTAGTAGCGAAGTAAGTATTGCGGCTGTGATAATAATGACTTGACCTCATTAAAGAGATCGCATTAATCCTATTAATATTAAAAATACCTTATAAATTATTCTTTTCAGCAATCTCGTACCTTTTAAGATGTCATATTTAAGTTCGGTTCCATATTTAATTACTCCTTTGAAGTATGAATCTAATCGTGATAATAATATCTTTAAGAAAATTCAAATATAAAAAAGTTACCAGAAATATATTTAAATATTCTCCGTATTTCTGAATATTGATTTATTCGTATACCAGTTTCCGCCTGGTGTTTCGCCTGCATGTGAAGGGGTGAGGTGTTAGGTATGTCGTTTCCTGTACTTCTGACAACGTGTGAGCAAAATTTAGCAATGATCGGTTGAGTCTTAACGACTTGTAAGCTAAACAAACAAACTCACTTTGTTTGAAAAAGATTGAATGACCTAAAACGAATAAGTAATAGGAAAACAGGTAGCAGGTTTTATTTCTCTTATAACCTAGTAATTAAACTTATTAACCAACTACACATGACTTTACAAACTCTACAGAGAACGTTATCTCTCTGGAATACAAATTTTTCAAACTCGTCGTGTTTGTGTTCGGTTCTAGTACTAGGGCAACATAACTTTGCATGCATGTATAAACAAGTTCATCTTTTATGCAATGTTTAGTAAGAAAACTTATTTAACACTTTATATCTGAAAACAATATATAAAAAGGAGTCGTTAAAATACTCCAGTAAATAAAACGATATATACTTTTTCTCTTCTTCAGGCTCTTACAACTATTTTTTCATGTAATTTAAAAAATATTATGAAATATCCGATGAAGAACCGGCAAGACTCTTATGTAACAATTAAATAACAGAGGTCTGTTATTTTTTTTTTATAGAATAGGAAGGCGGACGAGCATATGGGCCACCTGATGGTAAGTGGTCACCAAACGCCCTTAGACATTGGCATTGTAAGAAATGTCAACCATCGCTTACATAGCCAATGCGCCACCAACCTTGGGAACTAAGATTTTATGTCCCTTGTGCCTGTAATTACACTGGCTCACTCACCCTTCAAACCGGAACACAACAAAATCAAGTATTGCTGTTTTGCGGTAGAATATCTGATGAGTGGGTGGTACCTACCCAGACGAGCTTGCACAAAGCCCTACCACCAGTAAATAAAATACAATTAAATTTCTATAATTATCCATATATTTAGTAATATGTTTTTAATTAATTTAATTATTATTTAACAACATTATTCGTTTATTCTTTATTAGAAATAGTTAAGTTATCTTAAAGGATGTCTTGAAATTTTTTATTTCACAATTAAATTTGAATACCGTAAGCGCTTCTAACAAACATTGATTCAATTTTATCGGGATCGTAAAATCACGTAGGCCCGTTGGAGTTACGACCGATGAAATAGACATACCAAATATATGGATACACGTTCCGTAGTGCTATACGAAATCACTGATTGGTTTTCGATTAAAAAAATACAAAGCTTTCGATTAATCAAATTCTCGATTAAAAAACACACGAGAACATTCCATTGTTCTGATTGTTGATAAAGCGCGTGAACAGTTCTATGATACAAGCAGATTACACAGATAAAAATAAATTTACAAAGAAATAATTTAAAATCCCACCAAAATTTATCATTACAGTTTTACAGTAATGTATAGAGGAGAAGGTAGTTTTATGACCTGAATAGATATGGAAACAACCGGCCGCTAACCGTTATCAAAATGGCTCATTTATTGGACTGGGCATTATTGTCTTAAATAAATTCAATCTAAATCTGAATCTTTTCTATCTGCCCTGGTTTAAAAGGTTTGTTCCCTGATGCAAGAAATAAGTTGAGCCTTGAATATTTTTTGGACAAGACGATTATATCAATTTTAACAGTTTTTCAAGTGTTAATTTAAACCAAATGTACATGTACATAATGTATTTATTTCTTTCAAAGAACAAATGTATTTATTTTTCTTATGTAGGAAATATTGCGGCCCCGATTATAATATTCCTCTTGAATACCTGTTTTAAAGTCTGTCCTGTCTCATGTCCGCAGTAAACTCTACCTGTGAGTGACTTTGTTACTGCTGAGTGCTCTCAAGTAGATCTCGCCCTCTAAGTTAAGTGTGAACGAGATTCGACCTTGACCGCATTCATTATGTAAGCTTGAGAACGCGGCCTATGTTGCGAAGTTAAACTAAAAAAATGTTTTAATATTGCATTAATGACAAGGTATTATTTATTTATCATTCAATGTTATCATTTGTTGAATTTAAATATAATTGTTTGGGACCGATTACTATATTCCAATATTGCTTACTTAATTTCCCTTAAGTTTGCTACTTAAGAATGAGAAGACTATAAATACATGCGAGTAGAAGGGTAATGTATCAAAATAACATATATTTCTCCGCAAGCAAAAATAATTTTTGATATGAAGCATTTATGTACCTTGGGGATAAAATTTTAAGAATTCGAATAACACACATTAATGCTTAAAAAGCAATTTTTCCCCTTTATAATATTAATATTTAATGAAAAATCTAATATTTAATGTGTAATATTTGATAAATAACATGTAAAAATTAACTTAATCATTCATTCTACAAATGAAACTTAACACGCTTCCAACGGAAAGACATTCCGCAATTAACTTCAGATGGGAGTCAGAAAGGCGTAGAAGCGGTCTTTACACATAGCACCTTCGACATTTAACTGGGACCTGTCACACAACGTAAGTTATTAAGGTGTTAAATTGATTTTCTAGTAGCTCAGAATCTATGTGGCTTCGATTCAATTACAGGTTCGATAGAGTAAGATATACTCAGTTCACCGTCACTGTCAATAAACAGCAACGGGTTCACATGTTGACATTTGGAAAACGTGAAAGGTAATTTATAATAACTATTTATAGTAACAAATTACCTCTACGTTATTTACTAACGGTATCCTATGATTTACAATTAACTGGATCTTTAATTGAGATCTAAACGTTCAATAAAAATTGATTAAAAAAAACATTATTCGATGACAGTTTCATGTCAACACATTATTCGTTATGTCGATGACGTAGAGGTTTAATCTCTTACGGTACCACCAAAGATAGAATGATGAAGAAGGTATTACATCATGTAACATCTGCTATCACCTACCATATAATTATAATGTAGAAAATATTAGGTCCTTACATATGAAATTGGCGTTTTGTACGGGAGGAATATAAAGTCAATTTTTGTTTAATATATTCAATTAATCAAAGTATGCACCGTTGTTATCTATGCACTTTTGTTATCTCATAGATAGTTCATTGACCCCTTTACTAAAAAAACCATGGGGGTGAGATTCAATAAACTCTTTGAAGGCGGTTTGGACTGCCGCATCGGAGTTGAATTTTTTTCCTTGTAAGAAGTTGTCCAAATTCAATTAAATTAAGTTAAATTAAATACAATTTGATAAATATGTTGCATGAGTAATAACTGAAATTCATATTTTTTAAACTACGTGACGTATAATAAATTTACGTCACTAATAGCTGCCCGCGGTTTTGTTTGCGTGTTCAATTTGGTGTATATGTACATGCTCTTTCGAACTTTCAGTTCGTTCAAAATGTCAAATTGGTTTCCTCAATAAATTTATTAGCTAATTTAAAAAAAAGAAATCAGTCTACCAGATCCTGAGATTATGTATTTTTTTCTATAAGTTAATATATTTAAAATATAATTCTGAAAAAAATATCAAAAATCAAAATCGACCTTCCAAATGTATATATTTTAAAAATATTTTTAAAATACAATAAAATGATGTTTATCTTTTGAAACTTGATCTTATTGTATTTTAATAACAATTATAAAATAAGTAACTAAGTATGCGTTATATATTTTAACTAACTTACATTAATAAATTCAATGTATTTAAATACGTCGATATATTTCAAACCAAAACAAATAATATTTATAAAATATAAGCAATCAGTTTCGTTTTAATTAATGATAAAGTGGAACGTTTTTTGAATGCATTTTATTAATTATACAGGTACTTTTGTCTTGATTGATATTATTGTCGATAATTGGTAGCCTTTGCGTCAATTTAAAAATAATAAATATAATAGACAATTCATACAATTCGAGGTGGCTTAATGTAATTAAATATTAGTGCATAAGTGTCCCATTGTTGGACCAAGGCCACTTTATTGAGCAGACTGAAGGTCCTGTTGTTGCTGGTACCTTAAGCCACAGCATTGTTTAGTTGCGATATGGTAAACGCTTGTCTTGTAAGCGAGAAATGAATTACAAAAAAAATTAAACACATAAAAATACTGTGCTTGCCCGGGTTTGTACCCGCAATAGGCCATTCCGGCTCTTATATGCGTTTACAGTTTATAAATATATTAGAGACCATAATGTTTGTATTTTCTTATACATACTGCACCGACTTTAATAACATTTGTATTGCACTCAAATTGAACTATAAATTCAAATATTCTCCTATATTGCGAACTTTTATTACAGCTTTGAATAGCCGTTTAACGCTCAAAGGCGTTAAGAATCCTAAGGGTGTTATGTGTTACGAGTATATTCATGTAATGCAATATCACCCCCAGATCATGTCATGATGTTTTCTTTGCTATCTTGCCCTCTACTTTAAGTTTTATGTTGATAAATACTACATTCAAGAGAAACTCTAATGCAAATTGCATACAGATCAAAAATGTAAAATGTTTTTTTTTTATATTTAACAAGCCATATATTAATTCAACCGAGCGCCGATATGGCCCAGTGGTTAGAACGCGTAAATCTTAACCGATGATCATAGGTTCGAACCCGGGGCAAGCACTAATGAATTTTCATGTGTTTAATTTGTACTTATAATTCATCTCGTGCTTGACGGTGAAGAAAAACATCGTGAGGAAACCTGCATCTGTCAAATTTCACTGAAGTTCTGCCACTTGTATATTCCACCAACTCGCATTGGAACGGCAAAAAAAACGAAAAGAGGCCTTAGCCCAGCAGTGGGACATTCACAGGCTGTTACTGATATTAATTCAACACCAGCTGCAATTCTCAATAAAGCTTCGAAACATAGCAAAGAATAAAGAGCAGGTAGTATTGCGCAAAAACTTTCTCTTTCATTGTCCACTGGAACAGTATTCTGATACGACTGAAAAGAGATCGAATGCGAGACTTACGCTTTTGCGTACTTTGTGATTCAGGGGGAATTCACTTATTACACACGGGAGGTTGATCACTCTCACCCGCTGAGCATTGCTCTACTGAGCCTCAAACGGAGCACTGCTAGGGAAAGGCATCGAAAACGACCCTGCAGCCTCTCCGGTATTTGTCTTGTTATGTCATCGGTGACGTTTTTAAAAGGTAAGAATTCCACATAACCCATACCATATAATCGGCTATCATGAGATAATCCTACCTTGCTTGAAAAAGGGGGGGATTCACACGTAAAAAAAGACGACCTATGTAAAGGCTATATAAACGATTTTCATATTCCATACGATTTGCTAATAGCTCTGCTATAATATGCAAACAGTTCTTGTTTAATATATCATAATTAATAATACAACACTATGCCACGTAAGTACTTATATCTTTAATTTTACTTACAAAGTTTCGATAACAACTTCACAGGCGTTTAAAACTGCATTTTTTTTTTCGTGAATCCATAATAAATATTACAGATTATTTAAGATTTTGACTATTTATAACGCATTGTTATATATTATTATAACATCGTTCAATGTCGAAGTTGTTTATTTGTGGTTAATATATATATGTATATATTTACATACGTACTATAGATATTTTGTTACTAATAATACATTTTAAACACATTCATTTTATGATAATTATACACTGACTCCAGCTGGTATAAAACTGGTAATACAACACAATGAAATATATCATAATCACCACAAATAATAATTGTAGAGTATTTACTCAAGCCCCTCTCGTGAGTTTCGTATGTGGAAACAAAACCAGTATTTCTGTAAATTTATGAGTAGCGATCAAAATTTGTCGTGATTTAAAAATATATTTCATATTATATTCTTGCAAAATGTCGATAGAAAAATACTATAATTTTTATATCGAAAATATTTACAAGATAAATAATTAATTTAAACAATTCATTTGAAAATTTATACTTCAGTAATTTAGTTCAGACTTTGGTATGCATCAACAAAGCTAAATTATCGGCCGCAAATTGCAGACTAATAGTTTGTCGCTGACAAACATTCGCGGGGTTTATTTCCTTCCGTTCTCAAAGGAACTTCATTTGTTCAGATCAAAACAATTTCTTTGTTTATATTGCTTGCGATTTTCTACTCATAAACCTGATCTTTAATAGTGCCGTTAAAGACTAATTCCAATGGTTCATCTCAAAATCAAAATAAATCATAAAAACTTGTTTATTGATCATACTGAAATAAAGCATTCAATTTTCAGAAAAAAAAAATCTATTTATACGTTATATTGGGTCGAAACAACTTTGAGAAGGAAGCACGTAGAAGAATACGGCTGGGCTGGACAGCGTATAGGAAACTTGGTCAAGTCTTTTCGTCACTAAAACGAAGACTAAAGTCTTCAACGAGTGCGCGTTACCGGTTATGACTTACAATATGATAATTTTTATATTTTAAAATACATAGACAAAGAGATTCTGTAAAATTGTTTAAAGCAATAAGGCCTTCGTTGTACACTTTAAAAACTTTACACTTTTTTTATTTGTATTGTTTATATGCAATAAAAACTTTCCTGTTATGCATTTATAAATATAAAATTCAGTTTCAACTATTACATATAACTCATCAAAATGTACATAGAGCGAAAATACGCTTATGAGTTGTTATATTTAAAGCTGAATAACTCGCTGTAGTTTGAAACATCAAAAGAGCTATCGAGATGTCGTCAGTGCAAAAGATTATACCACACTCGTAGCTCGTTATTGAATACCGACTCGATACATAACAACTAACCAGTATATTAAAATTTACTCTTAAAGTAAATACTTGAAGGATAATTCAATAAACTTTGCTAAATCGCGAACCATAAACATTTTTTGTAAATATTTTCCTCAACGTTTATACATATACGCTTTGTAAAAAAAAATAACGCTGTTGTAAAATTCTTGTTTTTACCCATACTCCCTTAGAGCCTCGTCTTATTTATAATGTCAATATTTAGACAACATTGGCTTTATGTGAACTCTTCTGGATAGATACAGTCAGTCGTTTTAATGTTAAACGTCAACACGTTGTCTTGATGAGATCCGGTTTGATCGGGAGTGAGTGAATGTAATTATAAGCAGGGACCTAAGATACGTCATCCTAGGTCCCTTTTTCAACAACGCATTGACAATGTAATTAATGGTTTACATTTTATACAGTGCTAATTATTACTATACCTACTTGCCTTTAGTTCATTTAAATAGAAAAAAAATATTAAAATTGATAAAAAATTTTTTTTGTTGGGCAATTTATACTAAGTATATAACCTTTTTTATAAATTTATTTATAATATTTTTCCAAAACTATTTTTTCCATTTAAATAATCGCCTATTCAAAGATATACTTTATGAAATAGTTTCTTTATTTGAAGTGCAATACGGTCTTTTTTTTTAAATTATCATTATATTGAGAATACAGATTGTTAGAAATATACGCCCTAATATAATTCTCCATGATCCTTTATCGACACGAAGCAGGCTAAAGTATCAGTGAAGGCGTCTTAGTGAAGGGATAAGAACAACATAAAGACCTATCGAGTAAATGTGCTTGTAGCGATAATTAGGGTTAAACACATTTCAAATGTCTACTTCAAAATGTACTCAGAGTTAATAGAATATAAAACAATGTGAATACATGTTTAGGACCAGAGATGTTTTGATAATTAGTGTAAACAACCCCTTACAGGAAAATTACTTTCAAGTTTTGTCTGAAGTTAATGTTACATAATATTGCATCTTACTGTTTATATTACTTCTTTCATACTTATGGCTTAATATTTTATATAATTCATATATAAAATATTATTATTATAAAATCTGTTGTAAGTCAGCCAAGCCAGGCTATTTATCTAAAAATGTATGACTGATGATAATTTTTCGCGCATATAATTGTTTGAAATACTTGCTAGTAATCAAAACACTATTTATTAAGTTAAAACACAATTAAGTTAAACATCGGAGGTTTAATCTTTGGATTAACAAAAATAATCAATGGCGTATTCTGTGAAATATTTCATCATTTACTATGCAATGGCGTGACGAAAAAAAAAACAACAAAAAAAAAGTTTTTTTGTCGCAAGCAGCAAATCAACCGAAATATATGTTATTTTACCTATTATTTTATGACAACTTAATTAAGTTTCCGAAGTACAGACGGCTCGCCGAAACTAGTTACTGAGTACTGGTAATTAAACTTATATAAACTTATACGAAGTTGTGATAGGATTTCTGAACGTAGTGTTTTAATAAACAATTTAGTTAGGTCGTTTGATGTAATAATTTCAAATATTTAGACTGTAAACAGTAGACATCTTGCAGTACATCAACATATGAGTATGTCATGTTCGTTAGTATTATTGAACTGCAGAATGGAAAGCTCAGAATCACAAAGGGTATGTAAGCACTATGTATAAGTTTCAAACTCGAACATACACTCTCAGACACACACAGAGACGCCACGAAAAAAATCGCAACGTGAATAATTCTGCTATCCAGCTCAATTGCAGAGTGTGTGCTAATAACATGAAATGCCAAACCACACCGCTTGTTGACAAAACTAGGTTCTATGTAGGATATATATATAATATAGTATTAAACGAAAATTTACTTATAATTCTAACAAGTGTGTTAAAAACAATGTGGTATTTTTAACTAATGTCCCGCTAAATGACTTATAAGTAAGGCGGTAAATGTAACGTTAATCTTTACATCTTTCTTCCAGATAATGCCTTGAGCAACGTTCTTATACTGCTTTTCGTATCAATATTTAAGGTGTTATATTTCTATATCTACATCATAAATCCGACCTTATTGTAATGTTAAATACGTGGATTACTCGTGTTTCGAATAATATTAAATATAGTGTAAATAAATGCTATTTATCACATAATATTTAGTTATCAGCGAATATGAACAGGGAACATAAATTCATTTAATAACCATAGCCATTCTGTTATTCATATTATTTGTCATGGGACCCGGTCTTTATAAATAGTCACATATAACTAACGTACAGGCAATATCGAGTCAATAACAGGAGAAAATCCTCAAGAGAGCGACTGTTTATTAACGCGAGCGCTCATATCGTACTCCCAAATGCAAATATCACTCGAAAATTGGCAAATACGTTTATACGATGAACTGATTAATTGCTAGGAACAAGTGAACTGAACATTAAAAGTTGGAAATTTTATATATAGGAATTCTTCGGTAAGTTCATTCATACGTTCGCGAATACATTTATACATTTTAGTGCTCTTAAATTAAAATTGTACACCATTTATTTTTTACGAATACTGCTTAATACATTTAAATGTTATTCGCATTCAATTTATTTGCATTTTGCTATTAGAATTAAAAAAGCAGAACAAAAAAAAACTTTAAACACATACTTTTGAAAATTGGCACGGATACAAAGCTTTGTGGACATATAATGAAAAATTCAATCTAAAATATTATAATTATTTAAGTATAAATACAGTAGACATTGGTCCTGTCAAAAGGTCTTATAAAATATTATACTTACATGAACAATGTCTATGGGTAACACAACCACTTCCCAACAGGTACCTCTTTCTGAGAGAGCCATGTGTTGGCGCACTCACTTGTACACTGTAATATATCCTGTGCTGGGAGCCAATTCTATTAATTTATAACGGTTACGATACGTTCCCGATAGGTACTATTCCAATCCAACTTCGATAGAATCACAATTTGATTGTTGTGCTAGTAGAATAGGAAAACGGTTTTACTGCAACGATTACGTTTCGATTCGATTGCAATAAAGTGACAATTTGTTAGTAGCAATGACCCCCACTTTATTTATCTGCGTTGAGAATTGTCGGAATCGGTCAATTTTTTTTATTTTATTTTATTTTATAAGAAAATAAATAATCTTATACTATGTAATATGGTATACACACCACGTGAATCGATATCAGCATGATCATAGGAATTTGTATACTGGCATTATGATGTGTTTCTTCACGTATAAAGTTACAAGTATAAATACGAAAGTTTGTTTGTTCTGATATTTATTACTTTACTAGTTTCCGCCCGCGGCTTCGCACGCGTAAAAGGGAGGGGTGGGTTGTTAGGTAATCTATGTCCTTTTATGTACAATTGACGATGTGCATGCAAAATGTCTTGATGATCGGTTTTGTAGTTTACTAACAAACTCACTTTAGCATTTATAATATTATAATATTCTAACGGCTGGTTGTAATAAAATTTAACATAAAAGTGGATTATATCGTGGAACAGAGTTTTAAGTATAGGATAGTTTATTTAATTATTCCTTTAAAAAAATACTAAAATATATTTAACGCTGAGCAAATTGGCAGAATAGTAGCTTGTTATATCTCTATTTATCGTAATATACGCCTGTGCCTGAACAAGAAAAATAAAACAAAATAAAAAGTTAATAGCGATGTGTAATAAACACAAAGAAACTAACTTTAAGTTAAGCGGAGCAGGACCGCGGGAGATTTCATAATATTATTTTTCAAGTGGCAGATTATGTAACATGACGGCAGCGGTAAGCCTCAGAGATACAATTTTATTCCAACCAAGTCTCGTTGCGCTGGTCTCTAACGATTGCCGGAACTATGCTCTGTTGAATTTTTTATTTCGACGCTTGATTGTTGTTACAATTTCTAACGCCAGCTGAAGTTAAAACTGCTACAAACATATCATAAAGTAATACGCTAGCAGATAGTGACAGGTATTGCGATATTCTCATGCCGTTGCCTGTATAAATATTATGAAGCGAAGCTATACAATAACTTATTTATAAGCTGACTTCTCTTTTTTAGTCATAATTTATAGCCCAGTCGGGTTTCCATAAATCAATCTTCAATTTAAGGCAGAAGCGCTTTTGCTCTAGATCTCGGAAATTTTCAACTTTTCAATAAAAAGTCGAATTGAACCAGTAGATAGGTCACTTCGATCATCACAAAAGATCGCATGTTTGAATATGGACATGCTTTAATACGAAGAATTTGTTTCTAAAATTCATCCCACACTCGACGGTGACAATAATGATGCAGGCTGCATGTGTCAGATAAAATTGTACAGTATAAATACAGATGTAGCAGATCAATATGAACAAACAAACTCCATGTTTTCTCAGCACATTAACGGGTTGTAATACTACTACTACTAAAGCGACTGAGTGGTGATGTCCCGGTCGATTTAGGCCACGGCAACCGCATTGAGCTTCATTACTATTTATGTCACAAATTAAACGATTGACATGGAACTTTTATAGTATACTAACGTTATCTTATAGTATACAACTTATATCTTCTTTAACTCGCTTGATAAACCTTTTTACTCTATTTATTGATTATATATTTATTTAGACTTACCAGAGCTGGGTGCACCAAATACCCACTTTTATTGAAACCTCACCTCAGTGTGATGGTTGGCCTTTTGGTTTGCTTATGCTTATGCTGGTGGACCGGATTACAAAGAACCCCCTTGCTGTGGTGACACTTACGGCGGGGGGGAGAAGGTGCGTATAGCGTCGACGCCTTACTCCTGGTCTTCTTCAGTGTTCACGCGGCCTTCTTCTACGACTTAAGCTTTTCGCACAATGAGACTCCTTACAGCACCTCTCTGTACTAAATATGCCATTTATCACGCAAGCAACGAGATCTCCACCGAATGGGGCCAGGGAAAGTGAAACGTTGTCAGGACTCGAGAGTACAAAAAATAACATAGGGTAACTAACACCTGCCCTGCCTGTCAAGTTATTCTTGAAATTGGGAACTTGTGCTATTTACACTTTTTCAAAACAAAATTTATTACAAACTACGATGTGTTTTTTTTTATTTTTTAAGCATTTATTATTTTTATCTAAATTTATTTATTATATTAATTTAATAAAATGCTTTTTAAAAACAATATTTTATTTAATCTGTGTGTTAATATGAATAAATTTACATTGTATCTTTTATTTTGTTATTGGTTTCTAGCTAAAAGTGTCTAAAGATCAGATACATAGGTCGAAAGGAACGGAACAGAATAGAGAACAGAAATTAAATAAAAATTACCTTATTAGATTTTAGATATTAATTATCTTAAAACTCATGACTAATCTTTATGATTTTTCAAGAATTTCAAAAATTCCTTTTTTTTACTGAATAAATGCCAACATTTATTAAAACTTTATTATGATTATGAAGTCTTTTCGGAATGTCTCTGACAAATCACAAAGCTTTAAAGCAAGATTAAATTAATTACACACGAACAGTTCGTGAAGAAGATATATTAAATCACGCGGACCGCAGCTCGCGGTACAGCGGAGTGCTCCAGACTTGTGACAGCAAGTTTGTCGGTCGCTGTTTGCACGGAGACCACGTTTCAGCTTCATTGAAAACTTAATTATGATTGTCCCATCCCTCGCTGATTCTAACCTAACTCGACATCACATTGTTGCTACAAGGTTTTCTTAATGTCATTAGGAGCCTATTAAATGGAGTGTTACTTTGGCCTCTCTTAGCTATGACGCTACACATACATATTCCACACGATTCTTTGTTTATTTTGGAACCTTAGCAAATTATTTTGTTAAGCTACGACGAGAAGTAAGAAAGTTTATGTTTAATATAATAATATGTATGCCGGAGACCGTTTGTTTTTTTTTGTAGAATGTTTTATAAATATTTTCCAGGTTTGTATTAAATTTAGCTTACATATTACAATTGAAATATTTTAAAATTTTAAATTGTTGTAATATTGTATTGTTCACCGCAAATATTTTGAGTTGTTAAACAATTTTATCGTGGTATCGCTCTCTGCCACAACAGTAAATTTATTTGGCAGAGTTCAAAGTAGCTGAGTAACCAAACAAAGTTTCTACTCACTTCTATATATATATATATATATATATATATATATATATATATATATTATTGAGAGTATAAAGCTGCAAGTTGTTGAAATATGCACTAGTCTTGATAGACGTATTCGGATAAATTAAAACCTTAACATATTAGTTGATTTTAACTACTAAAAAATAGTATATTTTGTAAATTAAATTATTTTTGTTAACTATTAACATTTTTTCCTTGCTTGACCAGTTTGTTGAATTAGATAAATACATTCATTACAAATACAAAAGTAACAAATGAAATTAAGGCTTGTAATTTAGTTATTTAGTCAATAATAGTTTTTTTGTATTAAAATATATGTGTATGATTATCAAAATATTATTATTTATAACTTTTTTTTGTTTTTTTTATTGTCAATAATAAATATATTACATACTTACATAGTTACTATCAACGTACAGCCAAAACTGCAAAGCATCCGCTAAGAAAATATTTTTGGAAATTATTTCTTATATCAGATAAAATAATAAGATGATTAAAATGTGGAATTACTCTAAACGTTAACAAAAGATTTAAATAAAAGCTTGAAAATGTAAATAATTAATTAATCGCGATAAACAATTGACCTACCTTAATAATGATTTATCAAATTATATTCAAATAAATATGAAAGCGGAGGTGGCCCATTGATTAGAACGTGGGAATCTAAACCGATGATCGTAGGTTTAAACCTGGGCAAGCACCACTGATTTTCATGTGCTTAATGTGCATTTGCATGTGCTGTGCTTGTGTTTATAATTCGTCTCGCGCTTGACGGTTATGAAAACATCGCGAGGAAACCTGCATATATCTAATTTCACTGAAACTGCCACATGTGTATTCCACCAACCCGCATTGAAGCAGCGTGGTGGAATAAGCTCCAAACCTTTTCCTCAAAATAGAGAGGAGGCCTTAGCCCAGCAGTGGGACATTAACAGGCTGCTACTATTACTGTATATGAAACAAATTTGTGTATTATAAATTCTTGTTGCATAACGAAACAAGAGTGTAACAAGTATCGTTAGGGCAAGTAGCATGATGTCTAAGTGAGATAAATTACTGTGTTAATTAATGGCTGAGTCGACGTTGCGCTCGCTGCTATCCCAAATTTACTCTAACAGAATATCCCCACCAGACATTTTCAACCTGTAACCATCAACCTTCAGTACTTAGAAAAGTTCGGAATAAGACGAATTACAAGATGTGTAATAAGGATCTCATTTAGTTCTGTCAGATTATATACTATTTTAAAAACGTAAAAGGTTGATACTAAGAAAATTTCATTAGATTTTGATCCTGAGCTTCACCACAAATATATTTAAATACAATCAATACCGCATAAGGAAACCATTTCTTTTGTACTCAGTCTATGCTTCGTCGATCTAATGAATAGCTTATTATTTCAAGATCCTGAGTTCAAATGCCGGTTCAGACCAATAAAAACTTTATGGATTTAACTTAATTGGCGATAAACTAAAGCTTATGCTTATGCTTATATATTATTTCTTGCGAATCTCATAATACTTAAAAACGAATCCATTTCAAAGTAGAGATTATGTTTTATTACGCACTGGCTGATTCTTATATACAGTACGGTTTTAGTAGTTATAGTTGTACCTAAAAGACGTATCTTGATACTATTTATAAATTACAAGTTAAAATTCTTAATACATTAGTTCCATTGTCATAAAAACCAGTTATATGAAAATGGAAACGGTCTCTTTAAACATTATAAAGTTTTACCGGTACACTCTCAAGTATTTTTTTTATTATTAAAAGAGCAGTTTTTCAATAACTTTCTATGCAATGTTACCGAACAAGTAGTACAACCTGTAGGCACTCGGGTCATTTCTGCGAATTAGATTCACACTTATCGTGCAAACAATATGTATGGCGAGCGGACTACCGAGTATATTGTTTCTAGACTTATTAACACAGTACCTTCAGATCTGTGTCATAATATTTCAAAAAAATAACATTTGGCTTAAACCAAAGCAATATTTGTTACTGATAATGTTTAAATGTATAAATTTGTAGTGTAGAGTAATGATAGCACACGTATAAACCTTAGTGGTATTTTGGCTGCTATTATTATTTTAAGTTTGTATTGTTATGTGTTTACTCCCATGCCCCGAATAGCCGTTGGTTCTCTGCCTGGACTCTAGGAGATATGTTCGATTGCCGTTTCATCAGACTATAAAAGTGTAGGAGCAGAAAGTACTAATGTTTGCACAAATAGTAGTGCATAAACTAGTGCATAAACAATACCTCGTGAACAGATGGCAGTCTCGTTAATAATGGACGTAATAAGGTCATCATCGTAATGATTCGGTCTGTCAAGTATTACTTTACCTCATACCATACGTAAGATTAATTTCAACTAAAGGAGAAAAAATAATATCTGAAATTTACTGGTGGTAGCACTTTGAACTGGCTCGTATCCCTTACCTAACTCACACTTTATTCGACCGCGAAACAGCAATTTTCTATTACATCGCTTCATTTTGAAGCGCAAGTGAGGCAATGTAGTTGCACGTGAATACATAAAATCTCTGTTCCCAAGCCCAGACGGTGTAACCATCTTGTATTTCACAGAGAGACAGAGAAATGTCTATGGACGATGGTATCTACGAACTATGGTGGCACATTTGCTAGATTTATATTTTAAATTAAAAAAAGACATTTCGACCACGTCGGCCAATCTCAAGAGAGATTAGCCAACTGCGCGGGAGATATTTTAGCGCACAACCGTGTGCACTCTCTATTCCCTAACTCTCATAATCCGATGGGACGGCAATCCGACACGACCGGAAAGAGTTCAGGCGCAGGACTAACGCATAATATTATGCAGAAAAAAAATACGGTACGAATCAAGACCGCTTGAAATGGTGACAAGAATTCTAGCAGCATTTTCCCGTTGAATTGCAATTTCGTTTGTTTGGGCAAAAAACGAATCGATTCTCGTGTCACCAGTGATGGCAAAAAGCCCTTTTATTGTAGTGAATATTATTTTTTACACTATTACTTTCAAGGTCCAAGTGTTTAAATTGCAAATAATACAGAAAAATAATTAGACTATACTACATATAAGAATAAACCTTAATCCCTCGTATTTCATCTTCATGTGTTTGAAATTAATCAAAAAACTTTGCTATTTAACGTTTTTAATTTAATTTATATAATTATGCAAAACAATGTAATGTGAATGTGATGTGAGTGGTGAGTGCAGATTTCTTAGTGCTTCTATTGTTGCAATAGAAATTAAATTAATTAAAAATGTTTTGTACTTTAAAATTATAACGTAACCTTTAATTTTTTAAGTCTATTCTTCAATTATATTGAATTAAAATCACGTGACATTAATATCAGATATTTCCAGTAATTATTTATTAATTGGCAATATCTTATTAACTATAGGTTATTTAATAATTAATGCAGTAGAAATAAATGTATGATTGTTTTTTCATCGACCTGTTAGAAACGACACCTCTTTTTTATGTTATTTAAAAAAACGATACTGGCCAAACTAACTAACACCTGCTAACAGATATCCATCTGTGAGATCAGATCTTACGACATCATTAGATACTTATCTACATTTGATGCAATATTTACATTAATTCCCTGAGGGATTGAAGTAGCAATTTTCGGTTACTGTATTCCAATTACTGTGCTACATCGGTTCTGTCAATAATTCCAATTAAAAGCTGCCAATCACAGCCCGCATAAGTATTTCCGTGATCCCTAAACAAATTGCCCTACTAATAAGATAGTGAGGGGAGGACTGCGGATTACGTCTAAATGAATCAAAGTTGGCCGGCTGTCGGGCTTAATGCTATCAATTACTGTCTTAATAGCAACGAACATTTTGTAATTTGCCAGTAGAATTAAAATGACAGCCAAAAACCGTGCATCTGTGATCTTATCTCACTTTATCTCGCATTTTGTAATTTGCCAGTAGAATTAAAATGACAGCCAAAAACCGTGCATCTGTGATCTTATCTCACTTTATCTCGCATTTTACGTGTTATATTAACACTGTAAAAGCATTTTGAACTTGATTACTATTCTAAAACACTTGTAATTACATTTTAGATCACTCTGTCTCCTAAAAGCTTCCAGTAAAACACATAAAAATGCATCATGTCCGGACAAGCTTACCTTATTTAAAAGTAAAGAAACAAAATGAATACGATAAAGCTTGAGATTTATACACACATATATCTATAATAAAATTGTAACAGACTTATGTCTGTACATCAAAGATATATGAAAAGTCTTTATTATATGACTCTTTATTAAAGCGACACAAGGCAAAACAGTTTTTAGAATTTTTGTCCGTCTGTCTGTTCGTACCTACATCACGCAAAAACTACTGCACGGAATTGAATGCGGTTTTCAGGGATTATGTGCTAGAGATGTAGCTTAAAATATAGGCTCCATTTTACCGCAGGAAAATATCTTAAGAAAATTAAGTGTTTCCCGAAGCTCACGTTATTTAATGAACTTAATGTTAAATAAACAGATTTTAAGGTAACTAATGCCGCACTTACATAGAGTCGTCGTGTATATATGTTTCTCAAAAAAGAACACATATGGCACTGTTTATAATCAAAAGGTTTGTCTCAATCGATCTCAACCGATTACAAATACTTTCATACAATAATAACAAAAAATATTTATCAATACGATGTATGTTTTTTATAATGGATAAACTCAAAAACGAATAAGGCGATTTAAAAAAAACACTTATAGAAAGCTTATAAGTAACATAGGCTAAATTTTATTTAAAAAAAATAGAGGTCCTTAAGAAAATTGCAAAAAATGTAACCCAAGGTATCATTTTTTTATATAAATAATTATTTGACGTGCGCTACGAAAACTATTGAAGATTCCTAAAATAATGTTTTGCATATTTATAGAACTCAATATTACCTATAATATACAATAACTGTTTTTTTGTTCAAATTATTCAATAAAAACACGGGTAGAATTGAAAGATGATAACATTCGTATCATAATAATAATCCTAATGTAATAAAACAACTTTGTAAAAAAGGTTAATTATATACATGTATATTCCTCTTAAAATTATTTAAATCGAACCTCTCTTCTAGAAGTTTGGACAGGTATAATAAAACAATAAGTAAAAGAAATGCCGTGGTGTTCAATGAAAAATGGTTGTGTTCCGGTTTGAAGAGCGAATGAGCCAGAGTAACTACAGGCACAAGGGATATAACAATATAGTTCCCAAGGTCGTTGGCACATTGGCGATGTAAGGGGATGGTTAATATTTTTATAGTGCCAATGGCTATGAGTGGTAGTGAACTATTGCAATAAAAAATATAATAACGGGCCACCTTTTTCAAGAGGTCTGTCTCATAATAAAATAAATAAACGCATAAAAAATACGCAGGTTTGTTCTTTATGCATATATATTTAATTATATACCAGTACCAGTAACAGCCTGTGAATGACCCACTGCTGGGCTAAGGCCTCCTCCTCTCCCTTTGCGAAGAGAAGGTTTTGGAGCTTATTCCACCACGCTGCTCCAATGCGGATTGGTGGATTATACATGTGGCTGAATTTCAGTGAAATTAGACACATGCAGGTTTCCTCGCGATGTTTTTCTTCACCGTCAAGCACGAAATGAATTATAATCACAAATTAAGCACATGAAAATTCAATGGTGCTTGCCCGGGTTTGAACTCACGATCCGATGATCGTGAGTTCAATTAGACACATGCAGGTTTCCTCGCGATGTTTTTCTTCACCGTCAAGCACGAGATGAATTATAATCACAAATTAAGCACATGAAAATTCAATGGTGCTTGCCCGGGTTTGAACTCACGATCATCGGTTAAGATTTACGCACTCTTACCACTGGCCGATCTCGGCTTTTAATTATGTCAACATAATAATAATAATGTCCCCCAGACCAATTTTTAACCACGGCGGCCAAACTCAAGAGAAATTAGCCCACTGCGCAGGACATATTATTACGACAAACAGCTTTTCGTGCTTTCTGATGCACGTGAGTGTACATCCTTCCAACTTTCAGACTCCGGGCTGCTACTGAGAATTTTTGACAGAAAACCCCAATGATAACCCAATAATATTTGGCTCGACCTGGTATAAGATTCCAGGACCTCGGGATCTTCAGCCTTATATCTAGCCACTAGACCAACGAGCACTTACACTCACTTACTCACTTAGCACTTTACTGTATGGGCGAATAGATCAATTGGCAAATAAGGTATAAATTATTGCTTAAAAAATGCACGGGACAAAATCTTTATTTTACCCGTATAAAGTCGGAGCGGGCAGCTAGTTTTGAATAATATTAAGATGTAGCACATAAAGATTGTCTTTTGACTTCAAAAATATATTACTTCTTTATTTAGTTTTTTTATTAGTACTACATTGTATAGTATTATTGTAATGAAATGCTTATTATAATAATAATATCCTTTGTAAAATATCTTCAGTATTTTTTTAAAATTGATGAAATTGTTTCTGAAATAGGCTTTTCAATAAATTTAAACGCTATACGCATCCTCCGTTAGAATAGTGAAAACGCGCCCCCTCCGAGTGCGCTCGAGGCGTTGAAGCGACGGGAACACTGGAGGGATTTTGCGACGTGGCGCGACCGTCTCTGCGAAGAACGGTACGCGCGCAAACGCGCGCGCAACTTCGAAGCTTGGATGAGACGAAAACGACGAGCAACCTTCCGACTTACGCAGGTAATGACCGGTCACGGTTGTTTTGGAGAAAACCTGTGTAAGATCGAACGCAAATCGTCGGCGATGTGCCACCACTGCGGTGCGGACCGGGACACCGCTCAGCGTACGCTGGAGGCGTGCCTCGCGTGGGATGCGAAAAGGGAGATCCTGGTCCGCGAAGTCAGAAAAAACCTGTCCCTGCGAGTAGTCGTTTCGTGAGCACAGCCCCGACGCCTGAGGCTTAAAAGATAGGGCGTAACCCTGGGGCCGTGGATGCGTGAGTTGAGGGCCTCGCGTGTCTTTTTTTTTTTTTCATTTCAGACGGTCCTGAAAAGTACGATAGCCGGGATGGCTTCGCGCTGTCGTACGCACTAGCGAGGAGTGCGGGGGGGCGAGAATACCTTCGTCCCCTGAGGAGAGCTCCGCTCAGCCACAAGCGGAGCAAAGTACGGGAGAGGCCGCAGATGCGTTATATCAACACAATCCCGCAGCCTCTCTGATCCATGCCGAGGACGGCCATCACAGTGGTTTAAGTGGGTAAGAATCCCACATAACTTAGTTCTCCCCCCATGGGAGCTAGGTACTGAAGGTTTCCATTGCGTGAAAAAAAGGGACTAGAACACGTGAATTAACCCAAGATTGCAAGTTCAAACCCAGGCTATGTTCATTTTTGTGTGCTCATTAAACATTACTTTGTGTTTATGTATTGCGGTGAAAGCAAACACCGTGAGGAAGCTTACATGATTTTCTGCCACATTTGCAACAAGAGAAAGGAGGCTTAATATAGCAGTAAGGTGATTACAAACTACCAATTTACTTGTCTTTGTGGTTAGAACAGTTACTAAAATCTTTAATTACAAAATACCGTGTAACCACAATAAACGTAATGCAGTACAAATAAACATGAAAAGAGTTTCATAATTAAATAATTTTTTTTTATTACTAACTTTGTGGTAAAGGTTTGTGCAAGCCTGTCTTTGGAGGTACCACTCATCACATATTGTACCGCCAGACAGTAATACTCAGTATTGTTGTATACCGTTAAAAAGTAAGTTAGCCAATATATTCCAGTAGGTACTCAGCGAAGCCTTCCAAAAAGTGTGAGCAATATTCAACGCAAAACCTACCTGTGTTTTGTACAACAGGCACAGTTGTTGTGGCGAGGAAAGAACGCCGCACCTTGATCAGAACTCCAAATATCCGTGAAGCCGTTTTTATAACAGCCTCGATGTAATCCCTTAGACTAAGGTCGCAGCGAACGTCAATCTCCAGCATGGCGATTTTGCTTTTTATCACCAGCGGAGTGCCACAGAGGGAGGCAAGAGGCGAAAATGGTGACTTTTTCGCTGTGAGAGCGCCTGTTTTCTTGGTATTAAGCTCAACAAGATTATTAGAGCCCCATTTGTCGATGAGTTCTAACGTCCTATCGAGTTCAATGACAAGATCCTCCCGCCTCTCATCAATTTCCGCTTGCCCAGCTACTGCGCGTCCGTGGTATCCACCATGCACTGTACTATCGTCTGCATAGCAATGTATGTTCTCAAGAGAGAGCATGTCATTGATATGCAAAATAAAGAGTGTGGGAGATAGCACAGATCCCTGGAGGAGGAGAATTGTGAAGCGCAACCATCAATTAAAACACGAAGGCTATGCTTGTGTAGGAAGCTGGCAATCCAGGTGCAAAGCTGAGCAGGCAGACCATATGCCGGTAGCTTGAAGAGATGACTTCTGTGGCAGACCATGTCGAAAGCCTTGGAGATATCGAGGCTGACAGCCGATTCCCTATGCTTGTCGATAGCTTCACCCCAGAGGTGTGTTACGTACGCTAGAAGATCACCGGTGGACCGTTTTGGTCGAAACCCGTACTGACGATCATTAATTAGACGGTGATCTTATAAGTAATGGATCGGTTGGTTGTATAGTATCCGTTCCATCACCTTACAAAGCACTGAGATGATAGCTATTGATCGAAAATAGCCGGGTCAGACCGATCCCAATTTTTGGGAACCGCTTGCACATTAGCTCTTCTTCAAGCCTCTGGCACACATCCCGAAGAGAGAAAAAGTTGGAGCGGCTGTCTCCTGTGTTAACGCGCCTAGCGTTAACACAGGAGACAGCCGCGCACTTCTTCAGCACTATGGCTGGTATTCCATCGGGACCGCTAATTTTCCGTACATCAAGTGATTGCAGCTCCGCACGCACATCACGTTGCCTGATTTTGATGTCAGGCATCGTGTAGCTACATGAAGGTATCGTTGTTGACAGCGTACTACAATCATCGATCACGGAGTTATCAGCAAAAAGTTTAGCCAGGAAATCGGTTTTCTCCTGCGGACTGTGAGCTAGCGATCCGTCCGGATTTCTGAGTGGTGGCACCGAAGGTTGACAGAAATTGTTTTGCACAGACTTGGTTAGACGCCAGAAGCTACGGGAGCCGCTCGGATGCGAAACAAGGTCATGTCACCAATATGTATAAAGCTCTGTGCATCCGCTCTCGTGTATGCCTTCTACATGACTTGGAGTTTTTGTTGTAGTTTGCTTTCAGTGAGTCAATGTTAGATGCCCCGATATGCCGCCTGCTTAGATGATACAGCATCGGCACATTAACGAGTGAACCAATATTTCTTATTGCGTCAGTGTTTATGGATGATGAGCACTTCATATCAAGTAACCCAATTTGCCAGTCCGCCTGCCTATTAGAAATTAAAAAAGTAAAAAAATAAAGAAGCAATAACATAACGTAAATTTTATCATAACTTTTCTTGTCAAATTATAAGTAATCTATATATAAGGAATCCAATAAGACTATGGATAAGTAAGAGCACTATCACGCTGCATTGCTCTTTGTGCCCAAAATACTATGATTGATATCATAACGAATATATTCTTGTTAATCAAATCGCTAACCAACCGAAACGCAATTAAAATCAGTTTCTAAAACAGTTGCAGAATTAACGCCGAAAATACGTTTTTGGATATTTTAGTGATATTAACATGGAAAAAGTGGCTACAATATTTCAAACTATATTTATTAGTCAGTGGCTAATTATTAAAATAAGCTATTAAATAAGTGTGAAGAGAGAAAAATCGAAATTTTATTACACTCAAAACTAAGCGCACACGACTAGACCTACCTGAATGGTCAAATGACCGCTTTTAAAACTTTAATCGAAACTGTTATATAACTGGTTTTTTTTCTATATTATATAAGCCCTTAAGCAGCTTATCGAAAAATGTGTATCAAATTCAATGGACAACATATTTTGTTTTTAATCGCCTTATACATATAATTTTTAAACATATAATTTCTTTTTTATGTCAGTCTAAATTTTTTGGATTTGTTTTTTATTTAAATGTAACATAATTTTTTGAAAAAGATAGATATCCTTGGTGAAGTCTGTAATTTTATCATCTTAATAATATACAAACTTAAAATTTAAATAAATTATGGTTGAATTTCGACCACTGGGCGATTACTAGTTCGTGTCTAGTCTGATAGGCTAGAACAAAGTGGCGTAAATAAGTAATAAGAATAAAAATCAAAATATATTAAAAATAAATATACCTATACATATAAATAATATAATTTCATTAGGTGGATATAATTTTTATAATAATAGGCTTAGAGGATCTAAGGATTTGTATTTTGATTAAAATACGATAAGCTCCATTTAAACAGACCTAAACAAACATAATTTAAGGGGTTTCAATTTGGTAAAGTAAAATTTTTCCAATTTATAAAATTGCTGTTTATTCATTCGTAAAGCTTAAAACATGGCTCGACTTCAATTTTATGATATAAAAATGGTTTTGAATAACTCGTAAGGGTTCATAATATTATTAAATATTGCGGTTCCATTTAACATATTTTATCGAACAATGCTCATACGAGCATTTTCCGGAAAGAGTACGGGTACCAAATATTAAAGAATATGTTTTGAAATTAAGAAACATTTAATAATAAAACTCCCGTTTCTTTCCTTGAGAAGAAAAGTGAAGCTCATTCCATAACGAATGTCATTCTACACATGCAGACTTACTCTTTATGTCTTCTAAGGTGATGTCAATTCATTGATTAATGAAGACCACCTAGAGAAAAATTAATTATAAAGTCAATGGCGTTTGCGATGATTTGCATCTGCGATTCACTCCACTAACTACAAAGAATAAACTAACAGGCGTATAACTTATGGTATTTACATGAACATTACCTATTAATAACTACACGTTACAGCGTAAAATTGGTAACAATACTATCACAAAAGACAAATTTTTTCATCTCCAAAATAAAACAAGATTTTCGCATTAACAGAAATGTTCCATCCATACATATTATAAGCTGGGTCGTTTTTATGAATCCAGAATATGCACCTTTAAGCATTACGTAAATAATATTATCAACAGATATTTCCAATTCAATAATAAAGGTATATTTTCACTTTGAACACATCTTCATTCGGGATTTATGACTGAAAATAGCAATTTGAGAACTCACATTTATTATGTACAAAGAATAATATTTGCAATGAGGATGCGTTTAAAATAACATAACGATACTGGTAGTACACCAGTATTGTTACGTAAACGCAGTAAATATTATATATAAATTAATAACTGCATTATATTATGTAACATGATATATGTTTTTTTAACACTATTAAAGTTAGTCTTATAAGACATGACAATTTTTTCTTCAGCGATTTTAGCAACAGTGGACATTTTGAAGTAGAGAATAGTCTTATAGTAGCACTAGCTAACTGCACAGGTCATATATGCACAAATGAGCGCCAATGTGTATAGGGCTATAGGCGATGGTGACTACTTACTTTCATGTTGCCTATTAGCACGTTGGCCAAAAAAGAAGAGAATGGTTTTATCAACTTGGATTTTGTTTCGTTAGTTTTATAGCTATTTATTACAATTGCAACGAATATTCGGTTTCTATTCGGTATTCGGCGTATTCTATTGAATACATAAAACTTAGCCGAGTACGCCAAGTTACATGGTACCTATTTTACTCTATTTTAATATTTCGTAGTGTACAATTTGTAAGGCATCAGAATATGTTATCACATTGAATTCAAGTAAAATATATCGGAGTTTCAAAGAATCGATATCATATTAAGATAACCTAATAAGTTGATTTTTGCATTCTTATAAAAAAGAGCAAAGGACGGACCGAAAACTTTCCCCAAGGAAAAAGATTATTGGCTTTCAGAACTCAGTAATTTCATGCATGAATATAGGTTTTTTCTACAGTATATATAATGAGATGATATTGTACGAAGTGTTTTTGTTATAACGTAAAATGAAATATTGATTAAATTGTGAAACGTTAAACGAAACACATGTAGCATCTGAGTAATTGAATTCTAAGGGACAAGTTTGAGCCGTCGTCGCCGGGAGCGTCCCTTCGCCACTAATAACCGGAGAGCGGGTGACGTACCGCCAGTTATGGTATGTTTTATGACCACCGGAATGTAAGTTGTAAACCCTTTTGGTACCGCACATTTATCACAATTTTGAAGACAAAATAAAATGTATACGTATATAATAAATATGAAGAAATGAAATTCTTTATTATTTTTACTGCATAAAGGCAATTGTAAATTCAGATAAAAGCTGTAAATAAATATGCTCATAATTCGTAGTGTAGGACGCTCATAATTAAAATGATATATTTATAGCGAACGCAGTATACGCGCGACACACACGTAAGGGAGGAAAGAGCGGTGGTGGAGAGGGGGCGGACGGCATATGAGAAAAATTATTAAATTATAATATAGATATAAAATGAAAGAGATGATAAAAATGTAAAAAAAAAGATGAATTTTGTATTTGATAATAAAACAATGTAAAACGATACTTGACGAAGTATAAATTTTATTTGAGAAAAAGTGACTATCACTAGTTTGCCAGTTCTCGATAGAATATACATTCCGTTAACATACAATCTACTCATGTAACATGATGATTCAAAAGTGCTTCTAAGAGCCTACTTGAATATCGAAATATACTTTCGATTTTGATTTTTGTATGATTATTGCCTTGCGCTAGGATTAATGATAAGTGGGTTGTTATCTACCCAGACGGGCCCGCACAACGTCTCAGTGAACCCTTAAAGTGCTTGTAGTAACTTGAATTTTTTTATTAGCATCTTTATATTATATAATTAGCATCTTCATTTAAATGTTTATTAGCATATTTATATCATAGAGTAACAGATAATAAATAAAATAGTATACAAATAAGTCATCACATGAGTTAAAATTATTGAAACTGCGTTCTATTCGTATATCGGAATATAACATGTTTCTCAATATGCCAAATGATAATGATCGTACATGGTGAATTATACGGTGTGGTAGGCACACTTATGATATTAAATACTTAATGATAAACCTATTAATTATGCGGATCGTGCCGCAACTCGCCAGTCACCGTTTAGCTGGCTCATCATCGTCTCGTTATCGTATGACGCGATAATTTTATTAATTATAATAAATTTTGCATCATTTTTGATTTCGCACTTACATTACTTAGAATATTATTTTATTTGTCCCGATTATAGTTCAAACTCCATTTATATCGACGAAGCTACTGACTTCATGTTTGAAGGTTTTTGTGATGGTACCGTTTGTTCATCATACTGAATTCAATTTTTAAATAAGAGTATATAGCGAAGGCGTAGTAGGTGAATAGCAAATACAGGGTCGAAATATCGCAGCGTGATGATCGTGACGTGGATCAGCGTGGTGGATTAAGCTCCAAACACTCACTTTAATAGAAGAAAAGTCATTAAATGTATCATTACAGGCACAGATTATTATAACAACATGAATCGAAATTAACAAATACATACATATATTATATTTTCATGAATATTTATAGAACTTCAAGATATTCTTGAAAGAAAATCTATGTGCTGAATTTCATTTTTTTAATACAAATTGAGAAAATATATTCAAATAGGAATTTAAATTAAGTATAAAAAGAAAAAAAATTCAAAAGTAATGGATATTATTTATTTGATTTAGGACAAATATATCTTTATTTCAAATACAACATTATCCCAAATAGAAACATTCTTTTCATATTATACTTTTTAATTAACTAATTTAAAGATTATACAACGAAAAAGATTCCAATCCAAAAGATTGTCCAGCGGCATTGTACCCAGGACGTAAAAGTTAAGTTAAGGATTATACGACAAGTATTATTCCCTACATTCTAAAATAGTGGTTAAATTTATTTAAAACTTGTTATTTAGCACAAGATAAAAACGTAATTGAATAAAATATCAAGCAAACAACATTTGTGTCAGACGATTGGTAATTTACGGCTCGCATAAAGCGGACCGTGATTTGCTTAGCGATCGCTTCGATTTTCCTTTATGTCAAGCAATTATCGTCAATTTCCTTGAAGGTCGATTTTGTTATAAGAATAAAATTTCACTCTCAGATAATAACAATAGGAAATTCCACAATATTGGACATTACACTTCGTCGTATACTAAATTTGTAAGCGAAAAATATTTTAATAAATTTTTCAAATATTGGGCTTCTCTGTTTTTAATGATTCTAATAAATAATAATTCAATTGTATTTAACTAAATTAACTATGTGATTTAATTATCGGAAGAGAGTAACTGCTTTGTTTATCTCTTGAGAACAATCAACTTACTAGTGGTAGGGCTTTGTACAAGCTCGTCTGGGTAGATACCACACACTCATTAGATATTCTACCGCAAAACAGCATTACTTGGTATTGTTGTTTTCCGGTTTTAACTGGCACAAGAGTCATAAAATCTTAGGTCCCAAGGTTGGTGGCGCATTGGCAATGCCAATTTCAAAGGGCGTTGGTGACCACTTACCATCAGGTGGCTTGTCCGCCTTCCTACTCTATAAAAAATATAAAAAAACCACCTTGCTTCTATTTGGGCATGCAAATCAATAAAATTTACAGCATGAAATTCTATTCTTTCAGAATAAAACTTTTAAGATATCTTATGAATTAATTCCAAACATACTCTACGGTGTTTACTGGGCCTGGAGACGGATCATCTCACTCATCGATTATATCATTAAGGAAGTCATGTTATGTCCTTGTGTCTTTAGTTAAAAGTAAGTGCCTACAAAAATACTCAGTATTGATGTTTTGCCGTAGAATTTATAAAGAAATATTCTACGAGCAAAATATTTAAATACCGAAGCATACCTGTAAATTGCAAAAGGATTTTCTATCAATTAAAATATAAAAGTAACCAGTATTTCAAATAATAACAACTTTGAAATGACATTAAAATCGAGGTTGTTTTTGTCTCAGTAATAAAACTACAATAATGTAGTTTAAGGATCTTAAACGCTCTTAATATTTGACCATAAAATTTGAAATGGCTGTAAAACGATCTATTAAATTGTAAATTGCTCATAACTATATATTTTATAACAACAGAATTTTAGTCTTAGAATATTTTTGATACGAGTGAAGATGTGCAAAGACGTAGGAGTTAAAGCCTTCTTAACTTCCTTGAATCACCTCGCTTCTTTAGCTGGTATAACATGTAGAACAGGAAATGATTAGTTAATCGTTCTAAAATAATAAATAAACTTAAGTTAAGTATTAATTTGCAACAGGTTTCTTAGAGCCCGTTTTCATAACATGGATATATAAACTTTAAACATTAAAATTTAATTGAATAAACAAATTTAAATAAAACTTGCAATTATTTTTATGTTATGAAATATTATAATAGAAATCAATGTTTAAACTGCAACTGTCACGAGTTGAATTATAAACAGAAAAATAAGCACATGAAAATTCAGAGGTACTTGCCCGGGTTTGAACCCACGTTCATAGGTTAAGATCCACGCGTTCTTACCACTGGGCTATCTCGGCTTCAATCTTTGATTGCTGATTTCCAAACCTAAAATAAATATAGATATAGAATTGAAGTAACAATTCCGGAGTATAGGAAACTTACAGCACAAAAAAAATTAACACAAACCTACTACGAAAACTTACTATGGGTTGGGTTATACATATTACAGAATAATTTTCGACGAATTATTATTATGAATTAAATTTTAAACAAGAAATTTAAACATTTTGATTTTGTGATTTCTAGTGTTTTACCCAATTCTTTTTCCATTACGTTAATAACCTAAACAAACAACTGAGACGTGATTTCATAATATACACAATTATCGTGTTATTTCAAACTAAATGGCAAACAAGACCTTGCTATATCTTATCATAATAAATGTGCAAATTGTATTTAGATAAAGTACTTAATGCTTTTTCAATTTATCCATTTTTTCTAAAAAAGTAATTTTAAACAAAAAATATTATTATTATAAAAATCGAAGCACTTTGTAAACGACGTTTGTGGTGTTTCCTTTTGGGGCTAAAATTACTTAGTTACTCGCAGAGCTTACTCTGAAGCAGGCAACATAAAAACTGTCCATGTAATAACAGTTCTCACTAAAATAAATGCTGACCATGTTCAGCGACAGGCCTTGGGACTTATTGATTGTTATGTCAAGCACACTTTAATACTTTGAAATTCGAATAAATATTCTCATGTATGGTATTCTTGGAAGAAAAACTACCTTTCATCGTGCACATCCTAAAATAAATCTGTAGGAATTGAGTGTCACGTTGCGGTAAAGCTTCGAGACCAACAATAAGTGGTAAACCTAACAGTAATAGAAATACGTTCTCTTTATACAAACTTCACTGTGCTAGTAAAGTTTGTATAAATAATATTTTGGTATTACTTGCACCCTAGGAGATATTGATATTAAGACATTATGTATTTTACATTTCGTTATTTGCACCTAGATGTATGTGTATGAAATTTATTTAGCGAATTTGTACACACAAACTCCTTAAAACAAAAATAAAAAATAATGTCACCCGTTTGGGTGGAATGTCTAAAAACTCTGAAATACATGTACATTAACTCAATTAAGAAACTCAAATAGTAAATTTCAAGCAGATCAGACTTTTTTTTCATTTTTATATTACTTTAAAGTCACAAACTTCCAAACAATCATTTATCCTTTACTTATACTTAAGCGCGAGCAAAGTCGTGGGCAACAGCTAGTACGTAATACATATAACGGCACCTATTTTTTTTGATTCAGGGCATTATGTCCTCTTGAGGGTGCCATATTGAATTTAGTTTGAAATCATAACCCAATACAGATGCCGTTTAAAAAGGGATAATGATTAAAAGAAACAAAAAATTTAAAAAACTGAACGTTAATTTCGTGGTCATAAATTTTTAGTGAAGCGTGTTCATAGGGGTGAATGAGAGATATGGCAACGTTCTTTTATTTAAACAGACATTGTTCAGCGGCCTTTCAAAACGTACGAATGGATTTCATGCGGGTGGCTGATAAAAATACTTCCACCGGAGTTGACATAGAACGGTTCTCTCGAGGCTTTTTAACGAGGCTTCTTTTTTATTACTATGAAAAAGTTTAAAGAAAACAATTTAATGTAAATATATACTCAAATATTCGTAAAACAACACTGAATTTAGATGTTTTTTGTCTCGTTTAGCTCGGGATTGAATCGATTTTAATCAAAGTTTATTAGTTTTTTAGTAAGTGTTATTATTCTCTTGATCTTGATTATAATATAAAAATATAAAAATCAATGCGTTTGTTAAGAAAATATTGTATCAAACCTAAAAGCAAAAAAACGAAATCGAAATAATGCGATTTTGTAATAATTCAAATACTAGTGACTTTTAATTTTAGTTATATTTCAGGAAGGTTTCTCGATACCCTTTTTACACACAGCCAGTTTTTTTTAATTACTTTGCTTAACTGAAAGAAATAAGAAATTAAAAGACAGAGTGCAAACATCTATTAAGGCATGTTGGAAATCAACTAAGTAAACTTTGAGACACAGAGACCAAATGTTACGAAGTTTCTTTCGTCTAACAAGAGCGTCCTATTTTTTAAATAATATAATTGAATCGTCTCATTTTAAAAGAAAATTGTAATCACAATTGCAAATTATATTAACAAATTTAAAATTATATAGTGTTTTCGATTAAATCTAACACCGAATAAATTTCAATTTAATAAATGTAATTTTGTAAAATATGGCCCACTGCTGCGCAAAGGCTTCTTGAGTAGAATGTTTCTGGAGCTTAGTTCACAACGCTGATCCAATGCCGGTTTCAACACGCTCGGCAGCAACTTTAATTGCTACGAAATAAAATATTTTAATTGAATATTGCGTAAACGAATAATCACTTGAATATAAGTTACGTAGCTGCCAGTTATTTTAAGAAATTATTTTCAAGGCGAATAAAGCATGACATCGGTTTTCTAACAAATATGTATGGGTAAATAAAACCATTGATTATTGTAATTTTGCTTTATTTTAAGTAATTCTCATATTATAGACAATTAAAAAAAATGTATTGTTTTATAATGTAAACATAAATGTCGATCCCTTTAAACATATTAAAAGTGTTCATATTCAAAAGGTTTATAAAAAAACTAGTAAGAAATAACGTTTATATATTAAATCCACTCATATCTTAGTAGCGCAGTTCGTCTATAGAGACGGTGACGAGGGTTCTACCTTTGTCTACTTTGCTAACTGATGAGAGAATCTAGTATAGCAATAAATATAAATAATCGCTATTCATATTCTCGTATACCTATTTATTTTTGTGTTAATTGTGTATATTGGAAGGAAGATGATAAAATAGTACAGCGTCGATACGTAACCAACCACTGGAACTAAGATGTTATGATCCTTGCGGTTTTAATTACGCTGGCTCACTGTCGTACCTAATGACTAATAAAATGACGCGAGACAGAGTACAGCGACGTTCAAATAACAAACACGGTTATATTTACTATTAAATAAAGCAAAGCACATATCATATTGCACTTAAACACTCGGCGTTCCGCGCATTGATATTTGTTTTCGTTAAAAAGTTTTTACTACGCTAACGTTGGACAGGATGTGTTATTATAGACCTTTGGAGTAAAACCGACTTATATGCTGTTAAGGCAAGGTACGACAGGCCGGTTGGCGTAGTTGGTAGATACTTGCCTTTCACGCCGAACGTTGTGGGTTCGATTCCCACTCAGGACAAACATTTGTGTGCATGAACATGTCTGTTTGTCCTGAGTCTGGATGTAATTATCTATGTAAGTATGTATTTACAAAAGAAAAGTAGTACATCAGGTGTCTGGTTTCCTTAGTACTGCTTAATTTGGGATCAGATGGCCGTGTATGAATAATGTTCCAGAAAAAAAAGGCATTAACCTCCTTATGCTATCATACCCCCCACACGCTACCAGCGTTCTTTTGTATGTAAATATTATTATAAGAATAAGAAATATACAGTTATTCTATTAACGAAGCTCTGTTTTTATTATTTTTATTTTTTAATGATTACCTATTTTAGTTGATCAACAGTTTTCATAACGTATCAAAATATGTAGTTTATTAGATCTTTGGCAATTCTTGTCAAGAGTTAACGTCCGCTATACCGCAATGTTTGAAGACGAAACTTTTCAACTAATGCGTCTTACCTGACATGACATACGGTACCGAAACGTGTACACTGACTGAGAAACTAATCCACAAATTCAAGGTATACACAAATAAAGCTAAGAATTATCTATACTTATATATTATGTACTTCATTCATTCAAGATTTATAATTCGGGTTGTTTACACAAAATAACATTTATCACTATTTTTTAAATTGAAGTTAACATTTTGTCGTAATTAAATAATTCCATTCACATTAATTATGAGATTCCAAATCCATGTTAACAATGTCTATCGGTGTAAGGAAACAAAATGAGAATTTACATATGATATACATATATAACGTTGTTGGCTAGTTAAATACGATCAGAAAAACTCATAATCCGATGGGGCGGCAAATCAGGACCAAAGGCTTTACGTACTTTCCGAGACACAGGAGTGGAAACACTGCCTATATACAGACACCGGGTTGCTTCTGAGTACGTCTCAACGACGAAAAAAATTTGGAAAAACAAAATATCCTTTTATCGGACCGACTTTGGGTTGGTACAATTATCCTTGAGATCTGCAGCCAAATTAACTAGCCAACAATGCAGTCAAGTCACAGTATACAGCACATTCTACCTATCTCTATATATCATGTCTATTATTACCTACATTTATTATAACACTATTTTCTTATACACAAAATATTTACGGATTGTAATGAAATTAAGAAAATTCTTCAACTACATTCTTAAATCACTTCAAATAGCTGAATGCACTTATACTGTTTTAATATTCAGCCAAAACTTGCACATAAAATAGAGTTATAATACGCTGTCTGTTTGCTCTCCGTACTGTTATATTATGCACTTAGCAGCGGAACTTATACTGCAGCACGTAAGTTGTGTTCGCTTAAATCTTGAGAACCATATCCCGTCACCACTGCATGAAATATGTGTTCCAGACATGTGCGGCAATTTGTAACATGACTACGTAAAACGTGGATGCGTTGTAATGTACCGAAAATTTAGATTTTATCGTCTTGGTAAGTATTTCAATTAGAATTATTTTATTAATTACTAGTATTCGCTCGCGGCTTTACCCGCGTGTTAGGGGGAGGAGGGCGAGGCAAAAAAGCCTTGGGTTCAAGCTTGCTTCATACCAATTTTTTTCAAAATCCTGATGGTGGTTTATCCTTAAAAAGCGTAACAGACAGAGTAACTTTGGCATTTTTAATATTAGTATAGATAATCAACTTTCCCCTGCATTAGCATTAAACATAAACATTCTATATGTTTTTTACTAAAACAGGTTTTAAAATCTGAATCTATTGTGTATTCAAATAAAATAGACGCTTACAAACAGTCTCCGTTATCGATAATCGTCATTCCATAAGATTCTTTAAATTGAATACTACCGGTGTTCGAAATGTTGGTCGTACCGAAAATAACTCTCGTTCTTCACGTTTTAGCTATTTTTGTTTGTTTTAGGAGTTCAGACGGGCATGTGTTTGGGACGGTGCCGAATAGAAATCTTTACCTAACACCGTCAATGCACCACCACGATAGAGAACCTAAGTCCCTTACGGCTGCACACTGAAACGTCACTTAAGTATTTAAGTGCAACTCAATTATTTGTGACGCTTTTACCTTAAAATTTCTCATACTCAAACGTCAATTTTGATCATTACTTAAATTTGAGAGCAATTCAAAATAAGCCTTTAAACAATATAGTAGTAATTACATTACATACTTTAAAACACAGCCCCACCTCCCACCACATAAACTATATTTATATTTAATTTAATACAATTAACAGTGCAACGTTCATAGCATTTTTAATTAACAAATTAATTCATTTGAATTCAAACGATTTCTATAATTAATGAATTGGAAAAATTTACAGGTTAATTATAAAATGTATTTTATCATATTTGAAGTAATTATCATTAATAAATTAAAATTAAAATTAATATTCGCTCATAATTATTATTAATTACAAAAACTTATAATTTGAGATTTTATTTTAATAAACTGTTCATTATATTATAAATATCATACTAATGTAAAAAAAAGGTAACTTTTGTTTGTTTGTGTTTTAGCGATTCACTTAAAAAATAACAATCTAATATTTTTTTTTATAGAATAGAAAGGCGGACGAGCATATGATGAGCATACCTGATGGTAAGTGGTCACCAACGCCCATAGACATTGGCATTGTAAGAAATATTAACCATTACTTACATCACCAATGGGCCACCAACCTTGGAAACTAAGATGTTATGTCCCTTGTGCCTGTAATTACACTGGTACCTACCCAGATGAGCTTGCACTAAGCTCTACCACCAGTAAATTAATTAATATTAGGTCCTTACATATGAAATTAGCGTTTTGTCGTACTGACCACTTTGATCTGAAATATCTCCTCTTTGGATAAGAATTCCAAATTCAAATTTATAAATTCATTCAGCTGGTATGTTAAGAAATAATCGCAAGACCTCCCCGAACATCGAGCGCTACCAAGAAATACCATACCGTGAGAAATAATCACACCATGCATTCCTTGAAGCTGCCACCTGTTGCCAGCGTCGCTGCTTTGTTTCGCAAGACCTCCCGAACATCGAGTGCTACCAAGAATTACCATACCGTGGGGACCATTCAGTGATTCACCGATTTCGTTATAAATATGTAATTCAGACTACAGATCTTCACTTTTTGTTCTGATATCGAACAGACTGTCACGTATTAGAAATTAGAAATAATTACTTAAATAAACGTATAAGTTAAATTCGTTCGGTTTCATTCTGCATCCTCAACGGCAGCCCTACGTAATTGGCGCAGTCGGTAGGATGCTCGCGGAACGTTTCGCGTAGAAGATTTCCGTAATCGTGTGAAGCCCCGCCGTAGCTTGTCTAGCTGCTGCATCCAGAGCATCCGAATCTACGAGTAGTGCTGCACCAGAGGTATCCAGACATCGATAACGCAGAGAGACCGAAACATGTTCATGTGAGTACACTAGATTCTTTTTAGTGGTTGCTCAATCCTAGCCTAACTAACCTGTTAATAAAATTTGCCAAGATTTTTCATTTAAGAAAATCGAAGGAACCTAGGATAGTTATTAGTAGTAGGCAAACTTTCGTAGATAATAGAAGAGATATTAGTTTAAGTAGTATAGAAGAACAAACGGAAATGTCTGAGTTAGACACCATTTATAAAGCCTTAAGGTTGGTACCCGAGTTCGACGGGAACCCAAATGTACTTACTAGATTTTTAAAATTATGTGACCAATTGGTAGGACAGTTTTGTAGTGATAGTAGTAGTGAATTAAGTAGGTGTGCTCTTCTCAACGGAATTCTTAACAAAGTAACAGGCTCTGCTGCTCGCTTAATTAATTCTAATGGGATTCCATCCGACTGGCAAGGCATTCGAACTGCTTTAGTGAACAACTTCGCGGACCAACGAGATGAGACCGCTCTATATAACGATTTAGCTATTTTATCGCAAGGTTCTAGCACCGCGCAGGAGTATTATGAGCGTTGCCAGAATCTATACAGTACTATAATGACCTATGTAAACCTGCATGATACCCTTGAGACCACCATTAATGCTAAACGAGATCTTTATCGTAAATTAACGCTTCAAGCGTATTTGCGAGGTTTGAACGATCCCTTAGGATCGCGCATACGTTGCATGCGCCCTGAGACCATTGAAAAGGGATTAGAATTCGTACATGAGGAGATGAATACTATGTACCTACAAAATCGGAACCAAAGATTACCTGACAAAAAATCTATAAATTCTATGTCCGTACCAAATCATTTTGTAAGTGCCTATAAAATGCCTAACCAACAGTTTTCAATGCCCGCGCCTAAACCTTTTAACTTTAATATACCTGGCCCTTCACGCCCTCATTTCGTTCCACCATCTACACCGCAATGGAGACAGAATCTGTATCAACCCCGCCAATTCGGTCCAACACGTACGCAACAAATTTTTAGATCGTCACCGCCAAATTATAACCCTCAACAAAATAACTTTCAAATAGGTTCACGTCTTAACCACCAAGCTGTTAACCAACCACGTCCTATGAGTGGAGTAAGCCATTATGTTACAAGACCATTGCCGCCTACACAACCAGCAATTACAGGACATAACTGGGCAAAATCCGGGAACCCACCCCCTACGAACTACTTTAAATTTAAAGAAGTAAATTACAATAGTTTCATTGACAATTCTATATACGATGAATATGCCGATTATTACGATCCTTATTACGATATTAGCGAGTACGTAGAATACCAGCAACCGTATGAATATTCCGTACAGGAACCTTTAGAAAATTATACAAAAACACCCCAAGTGGAAGCCGATAGTGTTAAAACAAACGAGCAGGATTTTTCGAAGGACCGGAAGTCCGACACCTTAAGATAGAAATTAATCTTCAAACCCAACGTCAGCTTCCGTACATTCAAATCGCGTCACCTCCTATGAAACTATTAATAGACACAGGAGCAAATCAATCATTTCTGTGTCCCGAGGTAGTGGAAAGATACTATAGTAACTTACAAGTAAATTACGATCCTTTTGAAGTTAAGAATATTCACGCCACCTCTAGAAATTACTATTCAATTACGTTACCTAGCTTTAAAGAATTTAATGATTCGGATAATACGACATTTTACATTTATAAGTTCCATGATTATTTCGATGGGCTTATTGGTACAGACCTATTAGATAAGTGGGAGGCTGTAATAGATTATAAGAACAAATTGCTAAAAACTAAAACCGCTTCAAATCCTATTAAGGTATATGATTCTCGCAACGCGAATTTGTATAAGGACATTATACCAGCGAATACTTCGAAATTACTTAGGATTCCGATAAATATTCATGACGGACATGCATTTATAGAAGAACAAACCGTTTCAAATTGTATTATTGGCGAATGCTTAACCACCGTTTCGAATAATAGGGGAATAGTTGAAGTAACCAATCCAAGTCGAAGCGACGTCATATTCTCTATGGACCGAGCAATCTCTGCAGAAATGTATAACGTACAATGTACACCTGCCAATAAACAGCAAGATCGCATAAAGGAAGTAATTTCGCGTCTACGCACTGATCACTTAAATATCGAAGAACGTACGAACTTAGAGCTGCTTTGTGCGCAGTATGCCGATGTTTTCTACTTAGAAGGAGAGCCTTTAACTTTCACCAACAAAATAAAGCACTCGATTAAAACAACTGATGAGGTTCCGGTTTACACAAAAAGTTATCGGTATCCCTATGTCCACAGACAGGAAGTACAAGAACAGATAGGTAAGATGCTAGAACAGGGAATCATTAGGCCTTCGAATTCAGCGTGGAGCTCCCCAATTTGGGTTGTAGCTAAGAAAGCAGACGCGTCAGGGAAAGCTAAATGGCGTATAGTAGTTGACTTCCGAAAGCTCAATGAAAGACCGTAGACGACAAGTATCCCATTCCTAATATAGCCGACGTATTAGATAAATTAGGTAATTGCCAATATTTCACAACCTTAGACCTTGCTAGTGGCTTCTATCAAGTAGAAATGAACCCCCAAGATATACCTAAAACAGCTTTTAATGTTGAACATGGCCATTTTGAATTTTTACGCATGCCTATGGGCCTTAAAAATAATCCATCCACTTTTCAGAGAGTCATGGACAATGTGTTGAGAGAGCTACAGAATACTATTTGTCTAGTGTACCTAGATGATATAATAGTATTTAGTACATCCCTTCAGGAGCACATAATTAACCTAGAAAAAGTATTTAAGAAATTACGTGAGTCCAATTTTAAAATACAGATGGACAAATCAGAATTCCTAAAACTAGAAACGGCGTACCTTGGGCATGTCATTAGCAAGGATGGTATAAAACCTAACCCTGACAAAATATCGGCAATTAAAAATTACCCCTTACCTAATACCCGTACAGAAATAAAACGCTTTTTAGGATTACTTGGTTATTATAGAAAATTCATACCAGACTTTGCTAAAATAACCAAGCCTCTGACCCAATGCTTGAAGAAAGGTTCCAAAATTGTCCAAGATCAAAATTATATCCAATGCTTTGAAAAGTGTAAAACTCTACTTGTCAATGATCCGATCCTTCAATATCCGGACTTTTCAAAGGAATTTATACTCACAACAGATGCTTCGAATTTAGCAATTGGAGTCGTTCTTTCTCAAGGCCCCATTGGATCAGATAAACCAATAGCATACGCATCGAGAACGCTTAATTCAAGTGAAATAAACTACAGTACGATAGAAAAGGAATTACTCGCCATTGTGTGGGCAACGAAGTACTTTCGACCCTATCTTTTTGGTAGGGAGTTTAAAATTATGACAGACCATCGGCCTTTGCAATGGGTAATGAACATGAAAGAGCCCAATTCGCGCTTAACACGTTGGAGACTACGCCTAAGTGAATATGATTACACAGTCATTTATAAACCAGGGAAAATTAATTCCAACGCCGACGCCCTATCACGAATAGAAATCCATAATGAAGAGTCTAGTTCTATTGTCGTTAACATCTCAGACAAATCTGATTCAGAAAGAACCAGAAGTATCGACTCAAGAACCGACAGTATTCATAGCGATGCAGAAAGCCCTATATTAAAAGTCCCTATTACTGATGATCCCCTTAACAGATTTAGCAGACAAATCGTATTTAACGTTGTTGGCGATATTAAAAGTAGACCTCACATAACTCACCCTTTTGAAACTTATACAAAAACTTGCATACAAATCTCCAAATCAAACCTAGAACAAGATGTAATAGATGCCATAAAAGAATACGTTACACCACGTATAAAAACAGGAATCTTAATTAATCCCCCACTTGAAATGTACAAAATTATACCGGTTATACAAAGATATTTCAAAAATTCCGCAATGAACCTAGTTCTTTCCAAATTAGAAGTTGAAAACGTTAAGGATTACCTAAAGCAACAAGAAATTATTAAGAACTATCATGAAGGCAAGACGAACCATAGAGGCATTAATGAATGTTGTTTAGCTCTGTCTAAACGTTATTTCTGGCCAATAATGAAAAACCAAGTGACAAAATTCATTAATGAGTGTCTTATTTGCGGTCAGGCAAAATATGACCGAAATCCTGTAAGACCTAGATATGAAATTGTACCACCGCCTACCAAGCCTATGGAAGTTGTACACTTGGATCTATTCAGCGTAGATAGTAACAAGTACCTAACAATTATCGATGCATTCTCGAAATATGCACAAGCATATTCTTTGAGAGATGCTACAGCCGTTAGTGTAGTTCAGGCTTTATTAAAGTTCTCTTCCCATCATGGTATGGCTCTTAAATACATTACGGATAATGGCCCTGAACTTACAAATCAACTATTTTCTGAATTCACTAAATTACACAAAATTGAACATCATAGAATATGCCCCAATACACCCAATGAAAATGGAATGATAGAACGCTTTCATAATACCCTACTCGAATACTTGCGTATCTTAAAATTAGAACACCGCAATGAATCCGTTACCAACCTTATGACGTACGCTGTAATGGCTTATAATAGTTCAATCCATTCTTTCACGAAATGTCGCCCAATAGAAATAATTACTGGTCATTTAGATCCGCGAGATCCTTTAGACATGAATATAACAGAGCACCTATTGCAGGAATATATACTAGATCACGGTAAGCGAATGTTAAAGGTATACGAAATCATTAATGAAACCGCCCTTCAACGTCGTACTGAAATAACCGAGAACATTAATAGAAATCGCGAGCCTGAGCAAACATATGCACCTGATCAACGAATCTATGTCAGAAATCCCCTAGCTAATAGACAGAAATTAGCTGCCCGCTATACGAACGATACGGTTGTAACAGATTTACCTATACATATTTATACAAAGAGAAAGAGAGGACCCGTACCCAAGTCGCGCCTGAAACGGGTAGCTAATAGTGCTCGTTTGTTACAGGATACAGAAAACACTACTCGCGTTAATGCTGGCTCAGGTCCTGAAGCTGGGTCAAGCAGACGTGATAACACTTGAAAGCTTAAAAAATGGACCGGGTATTCTCCCCTTCAACCTAGGACCCACTAGAATAATTTCCCATTTCCATTCTTTTGTTCAAATTATAAATTTAAATAATGTGCGAAATAGGTTAGAATCCGTTCGAGAGAAGTTAAGCAATCTAGCACCTGACTTAAATAATAAAACGTCGTTACTTTACGCTCCACATATCAAATATCTTGCAACGAAATTAAATGACATGTCAGAGCAACTGTTAACCTTTCAAGGAAAACGTTCAAAAAGAGGCCTCGTTAACGGTCTTGGTTCCATAATCAAAAGTATCTCCGGAAATTTAGATTATACGGACGCACTAAAGTACGAAAATGCCATTGCTATTCTACAAAAGAACGAAAATAACTTAGCCATTGAAATAAATCATCAAATAAGTTTAAGCAAGCAGTGGGCATCTCAAAGTTCAAATGTTACAGATAGGATAGTAGAAAACCAGAGGAAAATAGAGAACATTATTAAAACCATCTTAGATAATGATGTTAGGAAAGAAGAAGATGCAATTAAGTATTTTCATTTAGCCCAGCTACTTACAATACTAGGTGATGACATATACAATTTGTCACAAGAGTTGTCAAAACTACAGAATCTATTGGCATTCATAAGAGCTAAAAGCATCCATTATTCCGTTCTCGATTACGACACTTATATAGTTATGTTAAATAAACTAAAAGGTTTATACAATTCAAATGTAGTGCTAGATATTAATTTTAGAGAATATTTAGATCTATTAAGATTAGGATATTATTATAAAGATAATGATATAATCTTGGTAATTAAGTTTCCAATCATGAATCCCAATAACTACATCCTTTACAAATTGTCCTTAGCCCCTAAAAGTAATGATAAAATTATAATCCCTACCTATCCATACGTAGCAATTCACGAGAAAGATCTACTGTATATAGAGACAGAATGTCCGAAGTACAGTCACGGTCATCTTTGCGAGGACAACTTAAACCGACACTATGGAGAGCAAACGAGCTGCATTCAACATCTTATACTCCAGCAACATATCCATGAAACCTGTCGGGTTACTCCAGTAATCTTATCTTCTCAAGCCATGGAACAATTGGATGATCGTCACTATGTTCTGAGCTTTCCCAACTTAACGAAAGTTCATTTAACCTGTTCTCAAGATCAATACAAAAACCTTCTCGGAAGCTATCTAGCTGAAATACCTAAAGGGTGTGCTCTACAAACGTCCATCTTCACCATCACTAACCACCATGATCAAGTAAAAGGACAAGTTTTGAAAATGTTGAGTATAGAATATAGTAATTAAGATCCATACAAAGCGACAGCGAAGAACATCTTGAAATTGAACAGTATAGATTTGACTCACTTACATTCAACCAATACCAGGATTGCCTCTCAAGAACCAGTGACTTTGGAATTGTCGAACTTAGACACGCCCTATCACACGACTATACCTGTCTACCTACTCATCGGTGCATCAGTACTCACTATTAGCATCGTCCTCATTCGTCGCAAATGTATGCTTTCAAAGAATACTAACCAGAAGGAAAATGAGGCAACCAGAACACAAGAAGTCCAGGACAGCCCCAGAGATCCTATGTCTCTATCAGCACTATTTTCGACAAAAGTCTCCAAATAGCTGCTGATCCTGCGGAGGGAGTTGTTAAGAAATAATCGCAAGACCTCCCCGAACATCGAGCGCTACCAAGAAATACCATACCGTGAGAAATAATCACACCATGCATTCCTTGAAGCTGCCACCTGTTGCCAGCGTCGCTGCTTTGTTTCGCAAGACCTCCCGAACATCGAGTGCTACCAAGAATTACCATACCGTGGGGACCATTCAGTGATTCACCGATTTCATTATAAATATGTAATTCAGACTACAGATCTTCACTTTTTGTTCTGATATCGAACAGACTGTCACGTATTAGAAATTAGAAATAATTACTTAAATAAACGTATAAGTTAAATTCGTTCGGTTTCATTCTGCATCCTCAACGGCAGCCCTACGTAATTGGTACATTTGAGTTTTGAAAACAGTCATTTATTTGTTTTTTCCTCATTATTTTTTCTTTGACGTCGCTTATTACCGCACAAGGAAAAACATGAAATATCGGTATATTTACGAGAACGAGTTCTACCGTAGCACCAGTGCTGCAGATACAGCTCGAAGGATTAATTATGTGTACGGCGCTGGTGTCGCAAAAAAAGCACGGTACGTTTTTGGTTTCAACGTTTTCGTTCTGGAAATTCGACCTTCAGAACCAACCCCGTGGATGGCCAGAGACCAAAGTGGAAAAAGAAGAATCAAAGGCTATTGTGGAAGCGGATCCATCACAAAGCACTTCAGAGATAGCTGCAAGCTTCGGGGTAAGTGATAAAACTGTATTAATTCATTTGAAGCAAATCGGGAAAGTAAAAAAACTTGAACGATGGGTACCTCATGAATTGAGCGAATCGAACTTGCAAACACGCGTCGACTGCTGTGTTATATTGCTCAACCGACACAATAATGAAGGAATTTTAAATGAAATTATTTTTTGTGATGAAAAGTGGATACTGTACGATAATCGGCAGCGCTCGTCGCAACGGCTCAACCCAGGAGACCCAGCCAAAACCTGCCCTAAACGAAAATTGACTCCGAAAAAGTTACTTGTGAATGTTTGGTGGACTAGCGCCGGTGTCGTTCACTACAGCTTTCTAAAATCTGGCTAAGCGATTACGGCAGATATCTATTGTCAGCAACTGCAAACCATGAAGGAAGAACTAGCTGCTAAGCTACCGAGATTGGTCAATCGCTCTAGGCCACTGCTGCTTCACGACAACGCAAGACCACACACTGCACAACAAACAACCACTAAGTTAGATGAGCTACAATTGGAATGTCTGCGACATCCACTATACTCCCCAGTCCATGCTCTAACAGATTACCATTTTTTTCTGAAATTTGGACATTTTCTTACAAGGAAAAAAATTCAAATCCGATGCGGCAGTACAAACCGCCTTAAAAGAGTTTATGGATTCTCGCCCCCATGGTTATTTTAATAAAGGGATCAATGAACTACCTATGGGATGGCAAAAGTGCATACTTTGATTAATTAAATATATTTTACAAAAAAAAATTGACTTTATATTCCTCCCGTACAAAACGCCAATTTCATTTGTAAGGACCTAATATGTAATTCACATTAAACATTTCGTGTCACACATTTCATATTTCCTTTCTAGTTTATAGATACAGGACGCTTATATTAAAAAATATAACTTAATACGTAGGGAAGAAAATTATGAGCCCAGGCACTTCGAAAAACTATACTAGATATACAAAAACTTAATATTATTTTGTCTTTTACGCTGTAATTCGAACCTAAAAAGCATTTCTTTGAAAATATTATTATTAATTTTAAGTAAATCAATTAAAATAAATTATGAAAAAATATACAAAGCATGTTGTACGATGCATTAGCAAAGCGTAGCTTATTCAAAAGTAATATCTCATTATTTAAAAATAACACATTTTAAACTCATAATATTACCTAATTTACCCCTGCGAAGTTGAGTAACTTGTATTAAATTTACATACATATTAAATAAAATCAGCGCTAAATATATTCAATTTATTTTAAAAATATACAAGAATTTACAACTGTTTTTATTTTAAATTGTCACCTATTGTTACTTCAAAAGTATTAAGTAATTGAGATTTGGCACGTATCCATGCGACATCACGAATGGAAACGAATTCTTTGTTAGTTAACGAACTGTAGTAATGTACTGATCTCCGTCCCTTGCAGTTTTTTTTAGGTGCAGCTGTTCAATTACCCGCTTGTGTTCGAATCCAAAAACTAGGAATTCCAAATCAAACTTCATTTAAGTTTAAAAGATAGTTACGAGTATCTTTTAAGTAAGAAAAAATCCGCGCGTTTTTCTATAATACATAATATATTTTTAACCGACTTCAAAAAAAGAGGTTATTAACTCAACTCAATGTTTTTGTATGTTTGTTACACGACGATTCCGCCAATTTTTTGTTTAGTAGGTCATATTTCAGAGGTGGCCCCATACAAATTTTATCGAAATTAATTCGGAGCTTTTAGAGAAAATCAACAAAAACAAAAATATATGCACAGATTATGTTTTAGTTTGTGGTTGCTTTCAGCAAAAGCTAAGCTCATAAGGACTTTCAATCTCTGTTCTTTTAACTGTCATCACAGAAACATTAACCAAAAACAAAGAAGCTTGCTTGTATTTGTAATAAAGAGCCGTCATGATAATTATTATACATAATTAATACCTATTCATAAAGAAGAAAGAAAAAACTACTTTCTGCCAAACGGCGCTGTCTCATTTGAGCAGCACGTTAAGTAAATTTCTACAAAAAAAAATATTTAAAAAAAACTGACTAAAACCATACCTATATGTACAAACTTAAATTAAAAAGTATAAAATAATATTTTAATTACTTCAAAGCAAGAGCCTTAAAGGACAATCAATAACATTTTTAATACTTATATATCTATTTAATATTTATAAACAGCTATTTTTACAGTCGGTGCCAGCCAAAGAAAAATAACCTTAATAGATAGATTAACTGGGTAGGTACTCAATTAATCTATTAAATATGTATGCGAAATCGATCGAAAGCTGATAATTGCAAAGAAGCAATTATCGGCAAAAGCAAAATTAAACGGTCCTTCTTGGCTTATTGAAGATAGGATCTAGCAATTTTGAACTTTGTGCTTACATTTTTAAATTGAAAGTGAACCAGATTCAAAATTTAGGCTATATTTTGTAGAACCGGCAAAGAATATGTAACCAATTTATTGTATGTACGCAGTATGGAAATCAACTAATAATCATTTTTTTATAATACAAATTTGTATTGAGTAATATGCCTTACTTATTAATGTTTTTATTTAAGTTCAAAATATGTGCGGCATTTCTTAACAGAATCGAGTACCTTTCTTTATAAAGAATATATTGACTTTTATGCTTTTTTTATGCACGTCGGTGTTATAAAAATATAACTAAGAAAGCATTTTGCTTATCTAAAAAGATTAATATATCGCGATGTCCCTATAAATCGTGACCTTAACCAAAGACAGCGGTTGCAAATCAGCGAGCATCACTTCATGCTTACTTAGAAAATATACCCGCAGATGGGAATATATTTCCCAGCAGGGATACGGATACGAAAAATAACGGCCTTACCTATCAACATATTCATTTAGGTTATAATTATCTGCTATGTTATGGTTTTAGTCTATTTTTATGTATAATGCTTTCATATTTAAAGGAAATGTAAAAAATGTTAGTTCAATTTAAACTAACATTTTTTTATATTTTTGTTTATCCAGGTCTTAACTATATCAACTACAAACGATATTACGATCGCTTCTATAGCTAATCCTCTCACATTTACAATGTCAATATAATGAAATGTCTGAACAAGGCGCCTTTGCCCTTTGATTAACTTAACAGAACTAACTCAAAGACTGGGTTATAAGCGGATTTAGTCGTTTCCCTATTGTCTCTACATATTAAACATGATATATACCACTAATACAAGTCTGGTAATAACTCTTTCATTATAAATTTTTTGTAAGTAACTTTTCGATACTCGTATAGTAAACTCGTTAAACAAAACTATTACAAACAAAAAAAATATCCATTTTTATATTAATGATATATGCCTCTATTCTGCTTTGCCAAAACCCATACAGCTATGAAAAATATATATTTATTGATGTATATAATATGAAACAAATTATAAATGTATATAATACGAAACAAACAGTCACTCGTACCTGTAATTATTCGGTACAAGGCTTAAATAATGTTGGAAAAAAATTAAAATTCATGTCCTTAAATTTTCGAAAAATAAAACTCTTCATAATAACAAACAAGACACTAATAACAAGTTACTTTATAAAAATCATGTTTGAAAGAGTTAATAATAGTGCCTTTAGCTTACGAAACCAATTTAAAATGGAGATACTTCGAAATACCTTTCCGTTAGATTGACAAATGACTATTTATTTACCTATTGCCTTTCACTGCCGAGTAAGCCTTTAATCTTATGTGACGTTCGGTTCCAAGTTACGCATTTATTCGACTACGATTCACGAATACCTACGTTTTTACGTACCTTTCTGGAAGTATGCAAAGCTACACACAGTCTCTAATTTAATTCGACTCAGGAAATAACAACATGTACCTCGTATATACGAGCTTTAAAATATACGAATAACTCTACTATTTAATATATGATGAGTAAATTCTCTAACAAAAACCTAAATGACCATGTATTAGTCTCAAAGCGATAAAAACGTGACCCTTTGAAATGATTGATTGGATAAAAGAAAAATAATATTTTTCGGTAAATATACGGCGCATTACCCCTTTTAAAATCGAAACTTTACATAATCCTATCACTATGAAATGTTTTTGCTAAGTTTTAATGCATCACTCATGGTTTAAGGCTTACTTTACGTCTTGTAGTTGTTTATATAATATAGATAGGCGTAAATTAGGTTTTAAGCCGAGCCAGCGCACATTCACGTCATAAAAAAATAAAATTGAATAAATGATATTTTTGTGTTAATTACAAAGGTTAGTGTAAAAATACATACTTTAGTACACCAGTGATAAAAACACCTCAATCTTACCCGAATAACCAGAGTTCAAAGCCTAGCACCTGATTTTTTATTTACTTAATTTGTTTTTATAATCATGATCGGTGGTGAAAGTAAACATCGTAAAGAAATCTGCTTATCTCGAATGAAATTCTGCCATACGAGTATCCACCAACCCGCATTGAACTAGCATAGTGGAATAATCTTGAAATTTTCTTCTCGAGAGGGCCTTTACCCGAGTTTTAATAAAACTAGTGAGATTTTATAATTACTAGTGTTCCTTATGTTTGTCTTAAATTTCGTTTTTATATCCTCCGAAGTGAAGGGTACTGTGTGAATATAATCTTGCTAGGAACTTAATTGTACTCTTATAAGTATGTAAAGTATTTAATGTTTATTGTTTTTACTATAAAATATAATCTCTTCAGATATTCAATCTCTGTACCATTCATCATCAACATACACGTTTGTGTTTTTTAAAGATGATCATAATTTATTTATATAATAAAGTATAATTAGGAAAATGCTTGATCCCTACAACAGCGTTCAAAACCGCCATTTTGTTGTTGGTGGACAGAAAGGTAAAGTAATTAATTAATTATTGGCATGACTTGTGATTTGTTGAATGTGTTCAATTGTATTATGCGGATTTTTAAGAGTAATGAGTGAGTAATTAACATTAACTTGCATTATTTGGTGTTCTATTTTTGAAAAGACCAACCCGTGATTTTAATGCTATCAGTTTCGCTTCTGGGTGAAATGTATTATATTACATTATAAAATTTAAATAGTTTTATTTTTATCTTTTTTTCAATATCTTTTGACGTTTGCACTTTTATTTTCTTCCCGTCAACATCTATTGTTTCTTGATTTTCTGGTAGATTTATTTTAACCGGGGATAAGCATGACTTTTCACATGTTTTTTGCTACTTTATCCTTGTATAATAATATTTTTAATACATAAAATAAAATTTCAAATATATGCGTTTTTTATAAAAAAAAAATGTTTTGAGTTTAATCTTGTATCTTAATTACGTTTTAAGTTTAAAAGCAACTGATTGGGCAGGATTAAAACCGCACATGTGGGTGTTCATTCGGAAAATCTCAGTAAAGGGAACATCTGAGTAACTGAGCCCCAATTAGAAAGTTTAAATTAAATACAACTAACGCTTTTCTAGAACTTACTAACCCGATTTGATGTATTTACTAATGCGATGATCGCCTTAACTTTGTCGAATATAAATAATACTAATATCATTTAAAATAGCTATTAACATTAATACTTCTAATTATAAAACTTATCAGTTAAATGACATCTTTCGGTGTTAAAGTAAACGCAATTTTTACACAAGAAATATATATTGAATTTAAAGGAAATTGTAACCAATGGCGGATTTAGACTTTTTCCAAATGAAAAACGATGCATCACGGCTGTCTAATTAAACACTTATTTGTCCCTTTCTGTCATAATTGATTTGACATTTAAAAGAAGAAAACAAGGCATTGCTTAACAGCAAGTCGCCCTCATCACTAGATTACTATTATTTTAAAATTCTCTTTACGCATAAGTATTTTTTAAAGAATCCAATTATCCAATTTTTAAATTAGATATTTACTAGTATTATTTATATATAATATTATATAATCTCTACGTATTTATTAATTAATTTATAACTTCTGATGGAAAAGTTGAAATGTTATAATTCCAAATACTGAGTAATATGTAGGAACCGCGTTACATAATCCAAAGAGAAAGGTTAATATAAAGTTATCGGCTTTACTATGTTCAAGCGTTCAGCAAACTGCGGTTCTACGCTGCGAACTTTGATGTAAGCTTCAACCTCTTATGGAACTAGCACAAAGAAATCAGAATCTTTTAAGGGCTCCATTTTTTTAAATAAAAATATTGAATATTATTAATACTACTGCGACTATCTTTATGTTCGACCTGACCTCTGAACAAAACTTTGATATAATTTGTATTTGACATGAAACGCTAAGAAATGTTTTCATGGGTTAAATTTTAGTAAAGTAAAATATGATAGAATATTTATGCCAAGTTCACGTATGACTCATACTCAAAATGTTTATGCAAAATTTATTACACTTAAAGCTTTGTTAAGCCGGTGATTAGTTGAACAATGCCGTTTCCTTTATTCTTCTTCTTTCGAATGTCAAAACAATAATGACAGAAAGAATGAAATCAGCGTTTAACTAAAAGCCTCTAATCGTAAGCAACGTTTAGAAGTAAGCCCGTTACTGATTATTTATTATTAATTTTAAATTATTAATTACCTATCCATTCATGTGTATATTACATTACACGTTTTATTAAAATACGATCACTCAAATTAACAATTAACTTATTGCATTTACTAGATTATTGTTCACTATCTAAATAGATATGGCTGAATTTCTTTTATAAATCATACCAGATGGTTAAAAGCTCATTCACTTCTATTTGTAGTGGAAAGTACAAAAAAATACTAATATAAACAGAACAAGTGAATCTTTCCGAACTTCATAGGTCAAGCTGTCAGATTGTTTTTAAAAATTAATTCACTTTTAGCGGGAGGCGGCGCGAAATACGGTCAGTCAATCCAGATTTTGATAAAAGTATTTGGCTATTAGTTCTTATAATTTTCTATTAAATGTATTATTATTTGTTTTTATTTTGATTATTTTAACATATATTTTATAAAAAATATTAGTACCATTAAGTTTTATAATATTTTAATAATATTAGCGTAATGGAGCTGTACTCGTAACAGCTCCAAGGTATTAGACATTGTTGATTATATTTTTACTTGAATCAAATTTTAGAAGTGTTTTTATTCTGTTAAAAAATATATAATTTTAATGATAAATGCAATTTACCATATTATACTTGTTTAATAAATATTTTATTTGTTTTATACTTGTGTTAACTAGACATGGATTTTTCTATACTGTTTTATAAGATATTTTTGATTCAAATTGTTATTATTATCTATAAGTATTCGACGAATTTGAACGTATGATTTAATCATTTTATAGCGCCGCACCATACCATGCTTAGGTATTATCATTAACAGCCAATAAGCTATTAAATAATATTCAAAATCTGTTACTATCAATAAGATTACAAAATTTATTTAAAGTTAATAGAAACTTTTTTCATAAAATAGTCGAATTCGTTAATGAAAATGAAAAAAAAAAACTTTATTGTTTAACGAACTGTAATAATGCATTCATCCCTATCTCATCTTCGTTTTATGTGTCGAAAGTATAACAGTTCAATTATCTCGTTACGTTTCCAACATCAGGAGTGTTCTAGGTTTGTTTAATCTTTCAAATGATATTAAGGCGGTGATATTTCTGACTCTGAATTTTTATTTAAAATGGACAGTCATAAGTTCTATTTCTTTCGACATGTATCTCATTAATATACTTTAATGTGTCAAAATAATGTATTACTATTAGTAATATTATTATTAGTAATATTTTAAAAAGATACTCTTTATTTGGAAACGAATGATTACAAAAGTATAATTTGGAAATTTATATTACTGGCTGGTAATTGACAAGTGACAAGCATATTTTGTGCCTTTTTTAACACTTTACTAATTATGAAATATAAAATTGTGGCCATCCCCCGGCAGATGTAAATGATAATGAAATCATCGAAATGAAAGTTTATTGAAATAATTTGTAATTAAAGAAAAGCAATGCAATAAATTTAATACAAAATTATATATTTAAACATTACGGTATCCGATATTATATATAGGTCAGAGACATAGGTCTCTGCCCTAAGCATAAAAAACCTGTGTCACATGGTCATATAAATAAATATGGAGTGAAATACATAAATATATAGAGTTTCGTTAATAAAATATAGAGAGATGAATGAGGGTATGAGAAAGACTCATGCCGCCAGGGCATACGAATAGGCGTGGCACGCCGGTAGACGTTTCACATCAAAATATAAAACTCTTAATATTACAATTTCACATACGTACGATTAAATAAATAGATATGAATATTTAAATTAATTAATATAAAAATCATGACGGCGCTGAACGTTAGCAAGAATGCTAGCAGCATTTCTCCGTTGAATCGCAATTTCGATTCTCTGGGCGAAAAATTAACCCGTTCTCCTGTGACCAGTAAAGGCATTACGGGCGGAAATCATAGACGAAGTGTTACAGTCGAATGTTTGTTTGCTTCTTGTCCGTTTCAGTATTTGCCTTCACAGCTCACTTATAATACCATTTTCTTTACATTATTAGTTGTAACAAAATAACATCATGTAAATGGGAGTGAGGCCTGGTGTCTTGGAGAACTGGTTTTCCTATTGCAAGCACCAGTCAATTATTTAGTTGATAATTAAATGTTATATGTCAAATTCTAAACATACAATGGAATGTAATAATAATAGTTGATATATTATTATAATATGGCGGGTTGATACTAAATAATTTAATTTCAGTGTTAACTGTTAGTTATTATTAAATACATCACCAACAATTACACAACATTCTATATTTTTTTTGTTGACAACTAAAAATTTTAACAACACAAAAGTTTCGAACTTTACACAACAACAACACATACCCTTTAGTTACCAGAGATGATTAACTTTTCGTAACCCTTCTAATCTTTATTCGTAGAGCGGAACAATTAAAAATTGTTTCGAACTCTTAGTCGACCGGGATTATCGGAGCGTGGTTGAAACTGACGAACTTCGAACTACCCCTCCATTAGACGAGAACTTTATATGCTAATAAATCCTACAATTTTATTAAGCCTTTAATCTCATCAAGGACCAATCAATGTCAGTTATAACGTACTTTAATACCATTAACGTGATTGATAAATAAAGAAGTACATAAAAAAACAACTTCATATTTAAAATAAAAACCGATCAAGTGGGAGTTGAACGCTTGAAGAGGATTCCCATCCATACCAATAAGTAAGAAAGGAAAAATTTCTTTAGACCGACATATATTTAAGAAACATTTAACAAAAAATATAACCTATGGGACATTGGCAAAATAATTTGAGCCATCTTGACACGATGACAAAGTAACGAATTTAATTAAACGTCAAATAAATCGCTCATCCCATCTCACCATCATTTGTCAAAGTGGCCTGTTGTATTAATTGTCAATCAATGTCATTGCAGTGTACTGCTTTGTTAACCTTTATTTAATTTCGTAATTCATTTCATTTTCGTGATTATTGATGATTGGAATTATTATTTTATTGCTTAAAATTTAATTGTATAAGACATCCTCACTGTTTTAAATGTCAAATTAAATTATATATTCTACAATCATTGTTAATTCAAAAAAATTGAATGGTTTTTTTAAAGGTTGTTCTTCACCCACCATTTAATTCACCTTCGTACCATACATGCATTTACACTGCAGTCATTATAAGCCACTCTTATACCGTCAAAGCCATATCTCAATCATAGGATCATAGGATCTAAGATATTATCATCATGTCAGCCGAAAGACGTCCACTACTGGGCAAAGGCCTCCCCCAAGGATTTCCATGTTTACCGGTCCTGCATTTCCCGCATCCAACGGCTTCCCGCGACTTTTTTTATGTCGTCGGTCCACCTTGTAGGGGGGCTGTTCACGCTGCATCTTCCGTTTTGTGGTTGTCACTCGAGAACATTTCTGCCTCAGCAGCCGTCAGTTCTGCGAATGATGTGCCCCGCCCACTGTCACTTCAATTTAGCAAGTCTTCAGGCTATGTCGGTTACTTTGGTTTGCCTGTGAATTCATCATTTCTGATTCGATCTCGCAGAGAAACTCCGAGCAAACCCCTCTCTATCGCTCTTTGAGTGACCTTGAGCTTTCTTATGAGGCTTAAAGTGAGCGACCACGTCTCTGATCCGTAAGTCGATATATTAAAACTGTTTGTAATTCATCTCGTGCTTGACGGTGAAGCAATTCTGCAACATGTGTATTCCACCAATCTGCATTGGAGCAGCGTAGTGACAGACAGTGACAGACTGGTACTATTAGATATTATATCTCTTGTACCTTTACAACAAAGCAATAGAGAGTATTGATGTGAAGAGATAGAATAATTATATTTGGGATATCTTATTCTACCTTTAAATATAAAAATCTCTAAATGTAATTAGTTAGAGGTACCTAGCAAGAAGAACCTGTACAAAGCTAACCGTACCGCCGCTTAAAATCTCAAAGACAAAATTCCAAGATAACCAATAATGATTTATACCTCAATGCCCGCTTTTATAAATACCCCGTCATGTGTAATTAAGTCCCAATTACAGAATTTAAGCAGACTTCAACCGATTCAGTAAAATTTCTAGAATCGAGGCCTTTTAATTGCTACGGAAACAAAGGAATTGCCACAAGAGAGGTACAATGCTTTGACGTGCAAAATAATAACAGAAAATGTAAAATATAATGTACATTTGTTTATGAAATGCGAATATTTTCCACGTCTGCATATAGTATAAATTGCGTTTCCTTTGAGTAGGGTAGAGGAGTAGCCTACAGCGAGTCGCGACACTTTTCGAGAAACTTTATGAGAGAAAAGAAAATTGAATGAAGGTATTCAACGAGTCGACGAGTCACAAGTTCACGCGAGAATGCCTCAAAACAATTAAAATAACTTGTTATTTTTTTATCAAATTCTACCTTTACTGCATCAAAATATTGAGCATTATATGCAGTGATTTATAATAATTGTATTATTATACTCTGTCCGATTTCGCACAAGTATTAAATAAGTTATCATTCACAATTATTTAAAGTTTGTCATCTCTAGCAAAAATGAGAATCTCGCAGATCTTCGCGATGATTATCCTGACTCCCTTGAACTCTTGGATCCTCTTGAATTTTTTCCCAGACATTTTTGAAATATTTCTCCTGCGAAATCCTTAAAAACATAAACACGCAGTGGAAACAGGATTATAAGATATATTTTATATAAAAAAAATGCAATCGCAGTCCTCGAAACCGATAAAACAATACAGTTCGATGTTATGCTGTCATGGTCTAAGGAGGATTAGAGCGGTCTGGATAAGCTATCTAATGTATTTTTTTAATTTATGTTACCAACGAGATTGCACAGGTGTTTTAGCTACCTACCAAAGGCCTCTCTTCTAGTAGGGATCAATTTTGGTCATTCTACAAAATTTTTAACCATGTAAAAACATAATAAAAGTCATGGAATTAGTAACGAATAGTATTTTTTCATATTAAAAAACTATAACGTATAACTTACTTTCCTAAGTAGTAGTTTAATTATTATGTACGCTGTAATTTCTATTCAAAAGTAATTTCTTGGAAGTTCTTCTCCGTTAATATTCGTCCTGAGCAGATTGTAGATTTCAGTTTAATTACTGTTGTACTGTTGTAATTACTCTTAAAAATCCAAATAACACAATAATTTAACACATTCAAGAAATCACAAGTCACGGCATTACTTTACCTTTCAGTCCACCAACAAAATGGCGGTTTCAAATTAGCGCGCGTATTTATTTTATACAACGCAATTATAAGGATTATGAAATCTCTAACTAACCTAACTATATGAATTTTCATTTACCTATTTTCAACTAATTTCAAAACAGCATTTTCTATCAATAAGGATTGTTCAAATAATACTATATAGAAAATTACGACGGAAGTATTTAAACCCTTATTAACGCGAAACAATAACATTTCAGGCTGCTATTTACATCGCAAATGTTAGAATATTACATAGATCTTTGATAAATATGTACAATCTGGTTATATGTAATAATCTAATAATTAAAATTACGAGACCATTATTTTTCCCTAGATTTTGTAACGCCACGCACATTCTGCAGAGTTTTACGACCACCCATCCCCTCCTCTCCTTAGTATAACCTTTTACGACAGGCCATCATCACTTGCGGCAATATTTGCTAAGATATTAGAAAAACACCATTTAATAAAAGAAGAAAAATCTTTGTGCAATTATGAAATTTATTTGTAATATGTTTTAATAATAATGATAATAATAATATCCTGGGACATTATTTACTGATCTGATCTGATCCCAAACTCAGCAGAGCTTGTACTATGGAAACCAGACAACTGATATACTACATATACTACTTTTCTTTTGTAAGTACATACTTATGTAGATAATTACACCCAGACTCAGGACAAACAGACATGTTCATGCACACAAATGTTTGTCCTGAGTGGGAATCGAACCCACAACCTTCGGCGTGAAAGCCAAATATCTACCAACCACGCCAACCAGCCCGCCAAGATATTAACAATGAATTGTAATAATAATAGCAACATACCGAGGATTTTTTAAACGAAATTTTCATGTCTTTAATTTGTGTTTATAATTAATTCCGTGCTCGGCGGCGAAGGAAAAAGTCGTGAGGAAACCTGCATGTGTCTAATTTCAAATTTGTGAGAAGAAGTTTTAGATCAACACTAAGACATCTACTAGCTATTACTTTTTTATTAAACGCTTTATTTTTGAAGGACTCAAGTGTAATTAAATAATTCCGAAATTTTATTACTTAACTCGGATGCCAATCTAATTTAAAAGACGTAAGAATGTTTATATATCCAGAAATAATTAAATAAAAACCAACGATTTATTTAAGAAGAAGAACAGCTAATATAAAGTTAGTGGGGATCTCATTATCGGGCATCCAACAAACTGCGGTTATTCTCGTCTGCAAACTTTGATATAAACTGCTTCCAATCTCCAATTACATCCCAACAGAAAAAACTAACAAAATTTACATTTTTGTTTTCATAATATATCTAGCTGCCTGTGCCATGATATTTTTAAACAATGAGAAAAATTAACAAGTGCTGAGAGTCTGACAATTAAGGATTATATGTTTCTTAATGTTCGAAAAATAATATTTAAAATGTCATGGTAGGAAAATTAAAAAAAAAAATTGGATGTTAGCAAAAAAGCCACCAACTTTAGCTAAGCAATCAACCTATTCAGTTATTGTGGTTTAAGTACAAAAATAATATTTCATTAAAATAGCACAAGCTCCCTCCTAGGAAAGAATTACGAATACAAGCACTGGAATTTTATATATAAAAAATATAAGTTTAATTTCATGACACATTACGCAAACATTTCCAAGTGACCAAGAAAATACCAAAGTGACAGAAAGAAAATATCAAACTTTAAAAAAATCTTTTTTTTAAATTATCGCACAAAAAATCTACATTTAAACAAAGAATAACATCGGTATGACCGGTAATCACCGTTTCCGAAATAAAAGTGTATCTCTGTTTTACTAGGAGACTTTAGTATTTAGTTAGGGATCCATTTCAATTAAATTTTTCCGTAATTAAATATATTTTTTTAATTGATAAACGGATTACCATTCCAACTAACTAAAGATTAGTTACATTACATTACTGTTTTGACTAATTTAGTGTCAGTACGCTAAATACTAATAATCAAAAATATGCTATAAAAATGTTTTCGTGATACTCAGGCACAGTCGCAGGTTACTAGGTGGTAGGGCGTAGGGTGGTAGGACCTGATCGTATGCCACCCCTTAAATAAATAAAAAATTGTATACCATAATTCAAATGATTAATATTATTATATTATCATGATTTAAAAGTTTTCTGGTTATTTATAATTAACTTAAATATGTTACGAGTATGTTTTAAAAAAAACTGCAAAGAGAAATTGTTACCGAAAAAACCAATTAAAAAGTTTTGTAATAATCTGTAAAAGTCAGTCCGTTTTCTGTTACAAAAAATAAACAGTGTGCATATGCATTCTGTTGTTTCCAAAGTAGAACAATATATTTAATGGACCGGATAGTTGTTACAGTCGTGTTTTCACATCGTACTGGGTACTGATTCTTGTCTTGTGCCAACTATTTTGTGCTATATACGACTTATGTTGAACAAATCTATATACTATATTTTATTTTTTTTTACTTTATGAAAAACTCTTGCTGTCTAAACAGCAGTTATTATGTAATGTATATCGGAAAAAAAACTGCTAAGTGCTTAAAGATTTTGTCTACAAAAAAATGTCCTAAAATATATTTAAGTAAACTAAAAAGTCTAATATATAAATAGCTCATGATCCTATTATACTCATTCAGTACCGTAACTAATCGTTATCTCGTAACTAAGGAAGATAGATAATTTCATTCATTAAAAACATTATCATATTGAGAAGTAAATCACCACAGATAAAAAAGAAAAACTTAACACAGCATTTGAACGTTTGCCAAAACAAAGAAAAGGGCAGTAAGTTTTTACCGGCACGGAATAAGCAGATTAAATCCATAAATAGCGGATACACTTTATAACGATTAGGAATACACTAAAATTTAAATTCTTTCATATATTTAAATGCAATGGTTTGTATAATTTCGTTAGCATGTATCACTTTTAGTAATGTAACTAACGTAACTTTTATTTTGTTTCGTTTACAAATAATTGAAAAATATATATATACAGGAAAACATCTTGTATTTTATGTTTAATTATAACTTATTTGTATAGAAATCACCTTTATTTTTTTCACCCACGGAAAAAATCACCTGCGCGGATCAATGATGATTGATAATCAAAAATTTAAAACTTTGTTGCACGCTCTTTTACCCTGAAAATGAGTCATAAGTTAATTTCAGTTAACACTACACCGAGTAGTACAGCTAGTTTTTTTCGCTGAGAAACTTCATAATGGCTACAAGTCACAAAATTTTGTGTACGCTTTTAATAATTGCAACTAAACATCTTTGTCCATCAAGATCTGATGCTGCAGCCAGGGTCGTTGTCACACGATGGAATTCCGTAATATGGATAATAATGGTTATCTTAAACTTAAAGCCTGTTGTACACGGCACGATTTCTGAATGGGACGGCGTGCTAGCCGCACCGTAGAATAAACGTATGAGCTTGTATACGACACGGCAAAACAACAGGTAACGACTATATACCTGTTCAGTTGTATTTTTCCGTGCCAAAAACCAATATGTATGTTGTATCCAATAACACAAGCATTTCATCAATCAATTCAATTATTAAGTCTTGTTCTATTTCCATTTACAAAACCAGCGTAGTTAAGCTGTCACGAAAATAATTACTGCAGCGAAAACATCCGGTGCCGTCGACAGAATCCCATAGAATGCTAAACAGCACTGATGTAAATCATGCCGTGTACGGTAATGGCGCCGTGCCGTAATACCACCGTGTGAATCAACAAACTTCCATTATGATCCACACAACTGTGACGGCCTACAAACAGTGAATCAATCGTAGTTTTTGAGAAATTACTCATCATTATTGCAATATGCTTGTTACTTGAAACCGTAAACAACAGTTTTAGATATAAAATTACGGTTACTATGTTCAACAATCTATTACCAAGAATAAAAAATGTAATAGGATAAAGATATTTTATTTCGATTGGCTAGACTAAAGTAGCTGTGATCATACACACATACGCAACCACGCGCACACAAATTTATAAATGTCAAAAATTGACAAGCGACAATTGGTATAAAGGCTGTTAAGTTGTAATAACTTAAATAAGATAGACTTAAATACTCCGGGCAAAATGAGCTATTAAATATGCTTAATTTGGTTTAGATAACTTACAAATACCCATAATACTTTAAAAATGTAGCAATTTTTAAATGACAGAACACTGGTACAGATAGCAGTAGCGTTCGAATATAGAATTCCAATTTTCGTTTTGGTTTTTTAAGTTTTATATACTGTATTTGAATATGAAACCTCTGTAAATACAAAATCACTTCTCTAGCGGTTATTTGCAGCCAGGGCGATAAAAAGTAAAAAGCAACGATATTATTCCATTATCGAAAGCATGTGGCGAGTAACCAAACACTAAATCGCACATCGCAGTTTGTTGAAAAATAAAGAAAACACGTAATGTAGTATAGTGGCGAAGTGCATAGAAAACATCGGAGCTCATGCACGTTCCACTGCGGCAGTTTATTCCACATTATTTCTTGGTCCTCGGTTATTATTCCAACGGTGCCTCGAACATCGCCAGGGGGAATACAAATTCTATACATTTCCAGACGAAAACACTCGCCAGTCGTCTCAAAAGTTACTGATACATATTTTTCACTGGAAATTTGTGGTTACAAATCTCTAATGGTTATGTTTACAAGTTTTAAATAACATATTTCATAAGGAAGGGGTTTATTCAGACCGTACTTGTCACGGAGTTAAAACAATAGCAAATTTTTATTTAAAATGTATTTATATATTTATCATGAACATTTGGATATATATTAATTGATTTATATTTTACTTAAATATTTCATATACATTTTATATAAGTTAATTATTAAACTCCTAACAAAATGAACTGGGTGGCATAAATAATTAAACAATGACTGGCCCACTTACTGCCCCTAACGAATAACTTTTTCACCCTTCATAATGTCGCTGAAAAATTAATTTAAAGGCGAAGTTGGCAATAGGAATTAATAAATAAAGTTAATGGTACCTCCACACACTCATTGAAATAAGCAATGTCCTTAAGTAGACTATCTAACTCTATGAACAGCTGACCTAAAGCCCCATTTACCTTTCAAGCCAAAATTTGTTTTACATTGAACTTTTTAAATTTATTGTGTAAATTATGGAAAATTAAATATATAAAAATGAGAATAAATAAACAAAGAATTTGGATAAAATGTATTACCAAGAAAATCGACGACGATTTCATAAATCAATCGTTTTTATTTACCTATGAAACTTATAGTTACTACTCAATTTCTTGCCGGTTCTTATCGGTACAATCTATATTCAGGACTAATTATTGTCTTTTCCGTAATAAAGAACAGTCCGATTGCAAAATTTTGTTGAAATGAATGAAAACAATCGCTTTTTAACAGGTAACACAGTATTGATGTAGTATACAAATTAAGTATACACAAATGTATAAATTTCAACGCCTTATCGACGTTGATGAAGATGTAGAGGTGACCTTAACTCATGGGGCCACGTCCCCTAAGGCGAAGGGTTTCTCCGCACTGGTCTTGAGGTAGTAAATTCCGTCTTTCCTGAAACGAAACAATACACTTTGATCTCAAACATTCAGCCGCTATTGTGCGCGCTCGGGGGTCTTTGTATTATTAAACTTGATGATAGATTCGCCTCGTGAAACTTGTATTAGTTTCAAAAGTATAAAAATAGGAGCATAATATTTTATATTTAACCACGATAACTTGAAAACTTTTCTTTAAATGTTTTATAGATGAAAAGACGCACAATGGTAAGTGTCATCATTGTTGAGTTTGAAAAGGTAACACGTATACCTCTTGAAAAGGTATGGAGTGTACGCCACAATAACGCAAATTAAGAATATTACAACTCATCGGCGCTTGCCCAGGTTTAAACTAGAAATCTTAATACAAAGGGCTATTACGACTTATGTGAAGCCGTATTTAAAATTGCTTAAAAAAATATCCTTGTTAATATTATTTAAAATACCCATAATGTATGTTAAATCCACCCATAATCAACTTCTCGCCGGTGCCTCTACAATATCCCTGATAGTAGAGTTCGTCGTAGTCTATACACCGAACTGCGGTGAAGGGCACGGCCGAAGTAATAGATTCCGCGAAGTACATATGCGCACGGTTGTGAGCACATAAGCCTGGAATATCAAATATATTTTGAAAATATAAAACAGAGACTAATAAATACAGAATTGTGTGACATCTCATACTGATTTATGTAAAATAACTTAAAAGTTTTATATTATATAGATTCATATTAACAATCACACGTACTTTACTGACAAAAGTTATGATTTTTTTTCTATGAAAACGAAAAACAAAAGGTAAATACTGCTAGCATTATTTCTTTCATTCTATGTGGTTATAATTCGTTTTTTTTTTTGTAATTCGTTTATATTCAATTAAATATTCTTATAGAATAATTTAATAGAAATTGCAGAGATACTTGCTATATATACTTTTTGAATAAATAGCGATTTAATTATAACTTTATCATTTCAATAAATTACCTCTATAATCTATTCCGCATCCTGGCTGTCGAGTACCGCCGTTGGGATAAAAATCAATGTGCCCCAATGGCGAAGCAAAGCCGAGATAACCCCCGCAAGTGTGAATGACTTCAACGTGCCGTGCATCGTGTTTGTCCAGGCGTGCATTTTTATTCCCCAATGTAAACAATGGTAACGCTGGGTCTAAACCTACAATTGGATTAACGTTAACTTATGAATTGATTGTGCGAAAGTAACGTAATACGTTGAAATTAACGTAACGTAACGTAATACCTATTCAGTTTTAAATTTCCTGTTTAAGAATATATATAAATATTTATTGTCTACGAATGGTCTACATTTCCTTTTATTTATTAAAAATATATCTCTACGATATATTATTTAAAGTTCAACAACAACTACATATAAAGTTTCAATACAATCGGTAATGGTTTAAGAACGTATACGATATAAACGAACATTCATTATGAAAAATTATTTGTATTAAGCCCTTAATATGTAAATTATTCCATTCGTATGGCTTTTTTAATGTAATTACTAATATTATAAACGCGAAAGATTGTTTGAATGCCTCTTACTCAACCACACTCAACTAACCTATTGTTAAGAAACTTAGTACCTAAGTCTATTATGTCATTATATAAAAAAAAATTTATTGTTTTTATAATTGAAATAAATTATTACTTTTCATATTTCACCCGTATCTAGTCATAATTTAATATTCAAACGAAAATTATATTCATATAAAATATTTACTTAATTCGTACCTCACTTTATTATTTAACAAGTTAATTCATTGTTAACCGAGCTTCGCCAACTCGGAATATATGTGTGGAGGATTATTAACTCGTGGATAAACAAAAAGGTTTCACATAAATTAACTACTTAGGTATAGTTTAAAAGCCAGTGGCCATTACATTAAACCTATTATCCTTATACCAATATTTCGACGCGTATATATATTAAAATATTCATCAATACACCTACTATAGTCGGACAAAAGCTTACGAACCGCTAAGTAATGACAGAAGTACCGTGCGTTACCTTTCTATGACGATTCAGCTACTCTTTTGAATATTTTCTCATTCATACCACACGTACTTGTTGTTGTTTATTTTTAAAATGAAAATGTAAGATGGGAATCTTAATAGTTACGAAATATGAAAAGCTTGCAAAATATACACCGGACGCAAAATATTCTTGTTTCAAATGTTTCATTAAATATTGCTATTTTAATAGAAAAAAATCGCTCTAATAATTGCCACTATAACGGGATTGCGTTTGCGAAATAATATTTGTAATACAAAATTGATTTTAAACTGAATCTTAATTAAAGACCGGATAAAGAGGTGGAAGATTTTTTTGTTTGTTACGCTTTCAACTAATAACTCAATTGATCATCATGAAAATTTTGCATACACGTTATCAGGGGAACAGAAAAGGACAAAGTTACTTGAAACCTGCTCCCTCTGTCACTCGCAGACAAAGTCGCGGGCAGAAACTATTATTTGTATAAATGCTAAATACACGGATGTTGTATGTAAAATTTACCGAAGGTATAATTTAAATATAACTTTCATAGACAACAGTGTGACCAACCTTTAATTATAATATTGTTACCCTTCATTAAAAATAACAAATGCTTAATTGCTATTTACATTATGCGTTCAAATTAGCATGGATTGTCAAAGGAGAGTTAAATACAGTGTATAATAATATATGTATAACACTATTATTATTATTTATATTATTATTATTATTAGAATAATATGAGAGATATTCATTTTTATTATAATAAAGTTAAAGAGTTGTTCAATTTATACCAAACACATTTTAAAGGTATGTGAATATAACTTTATTATTTTTGTTTAAAAAGGTTTGTTTTTAACTTAACTTGTCTTATATTCTAATAAATGATGTCCTCCTGGCTGTTTTCAAAACTAAACAATTACACATAATAATTCGTAATTTGTGCGTAAACACAAGTGCACTCTCATTAATCCGCAAAGAGTTTAGACGCAAGACCAACGGAATTACCTGTCACCTTACAGACTCCGAACTGCTATTGGGAAATGATTAACGGAACAACCCACTACCATTTTACAGTTGCCTTATAAGCTAACCACCAGACTAAGGAGGAAGTCAGTTCAATTCTAATAAATATAATTGACATAGAGTAAAACTGTTACCTGTTATAGTATCAATAGGTCCTTGTTTGACATAAGCTCCAGCTATTCCAACGACATGAGCGCCTAAGCTGTGACCAATCAGATGTACGTCGTCCATTGAAACCCCTTCACAAATCAAGAAATTGAGGAACTCAGTAAGAAGCCTCCCAACCATGGCAACATTGTAACTGGCCCAGATATAGTTTACGTTTGCAGGTTTCCCCCAATCCACAACGATTATATTCAAATCGCTAACGTTAAGATATGCTGGAAAAAAAAGTTTAATTTTTTTTTTAATCTGTACAAAAACATACAATTGAATGTGAACTGTCTCTTGTCATGTCTGTGATTTCAAAATAACTTCCTTTTGTTAAGTTAATATGACTATTTTCATTATACCAAAATCAAAACAATCTTTTTTTTTTATTTTTTCTGTCTGCTGCTGCTGTCCTTAGTCTTTATTTCATCAATATTTGTGCCTATTTAAAGTTACAACAACATAAAGTTTACGTACATATTTGTTTACCGCTATTATTTTAGGTTGTAGATGAGTCTAATATAAAACATACAATAACATAAATATTAAAAAATCTAACATATAGTATAATGACTATATATGTATTCAAATAAGCAACAATAGTCTTCAAATTTTTTATCAATAAGTGCAAATTTTTGTTATTGCTGTAAAAATTTTGATACGTCTGGTTTTTTTATCAACAAATAAGACACATTTAAATTCTTTAGACATAATTAAAACTTCGTGACAGTCTATACTGAAAATTTATTTAAACACGTACAGCCGTAATTTATAATTAAAATCCTAACTTAAATATATAATAGACTTATTTAAGCTGGACACAACTAGTCAACTATATTGTTAATTCTTTTATGAAACATTACCTTAAATTTAATGTAATAATAAAGTATGTACTCAAGCTATTTCTTTATATTAAATGAACAAATTCTTGTACATATATTTATACGGCTCGAAAGATTTGTCTCTAATTTTGTTATTATGCTATTAAAATTATTTATGTAGGTAAAAATTAGAGCCGAGTGAAATTCGGAAAACCAGGAACTATTTATTTATATATGTAAAAAAAAATATAAAAGGATCACATCTGTATATGACGTATCAAAAATTTATTAGAAAATATGATTAATTAAATAAAAAATTATATTAAAAACCCAAGAATTTCGAAATATCGTACCGTGTAAGTGATCTGGATTCATGACATTCAACTGTAAATAGTTCCAGTACTATTAATATACATGCTAATAATGCAACAGTAAAAATAACATTGCTTAATTTGTGTTTATAATTCATTTCCTGCTTGACAGTGAAGGAAAACATAGTGAGGAAATCTGCATGCGTCTAATTGCACTAATTGCGTCTAACAGGCATTAGAGCAGCGTGGTGAAAAAACTCCAAATCTTCTCCTCAAAAAAAACGGAGAGGAGGCCTTAGCCCAACAGTGGGACATTCACAGGCTGTTACTTTAATAATGTTGCATTATTAATCACCAACCTGGGCTTGGTGCTATGAAATAATTTTAAACTCGCGGTAACAGTATTTAAAAAAGGAACAGCTTGTCAAAGTTCCACTTCTGAGGAGAAGATTTCGAGTTCATTCCACCACGCTGTTACAATGCGTTCATCCGTCATGCAAATGACGTTTCTATCACCGCCGAACAGGAGATGAATTATACACTCAAACTAGTTTCCATCCACGGCTACGCCCTCGTGTAAGGTTGGGGGGCAGGTATTAGGCACAATCTCGGCTCTTATTTCTCCGTTACAGGAAAAATACATTTTTATTCTTCTCTATATTTTTTTTTATCCAATGAAACTTGCAGTAAAATTACTCTTATTTTTATCCGTAAATTATATAGACCAACGCTGTAAAGATCGTAATGACGAGAAGCAATTTACATTAAAGATATAAAAGCCGACCGACGGTACAGCACTTTGCGACCTTCCGTCGCTTAGTTCTGTTTCCTGAAACAGCTCCGGTTTCAGAGCGAAATGTGTATCGAGTTCACATTAAGTAATCTACGAAACATGCTGTATTTTTTAACTCGATACGAAATAAGGTCAAAATAGTTACCTACTATTCAGTTTAAGTTACAAACTATATATGTAATTGCGAAACAAACTTAAGCTCATTCATTTTTATATATATAAATAAAAATGATTGTATGTATGTGTGTATTCTCCTCTGTGGGTTCCTAAGCTATTGATCTTATTGTGATGAAAATTTCTTGGATTCTTCATACGCCCCCGAAGGTTGTCCTTTGAATATAAACGTTTACGAAGAATCTTATTCTACAAGTTTGAAGGCGAGACGATTCGTCTAGTTAATATATATTTAACTATATTTCGTTTATTTCAATCCCTAATTCCTTTATACTATTTTGCGTGTATTGTTTACATTTTTTAAAAAAATTGTAATTTTTTGTTTGTTTTTATCATAACCAAAACCGAATATCAATATTTATCACTAAAAGTTATTGGTTTTGATTGAAATAACTACGCATGTTAATGTGATATTATAGCGCCATTACCTAATAGAGAAAGACAGATAAGAGGACACAAAAAAAATCACTGTCATTTAAATTAATAGGCTACAATAAATCTTAATATATATCATGTTTTTCCATGTTGCAGTAAGACGTAATATCATAAAGACGGCCTTTATCATAATGAAACTCTTAAAAAATACAAATCGTTTTAACATTTTCATTTTAAAATAAAATTTTATTCTCTATAATAATCCAATACCACAATACTATTTACATTTTACCTACCCCAAACAACCACCGACGAATAAATATAAAAAACTACAAATTACATAATATTGTTGTAATTTGCAAGAAGCCGTAATGACGTGAACTTAAAAAAACCGCCTTTTTCTAAATTTCACAAGCAGACTTTTCAACTTTATTTATTTGTATATTTATAAAGAGCGTATTAAATCTTTGTTTTGATTCGTGTATTTTATTGCCCCCAATATCGTTAAGTAAATTATCAAGTAGTTTTCGGCTGCGACCTCGTCTGCGTGTGTGAGTGTAAGGGGGGGGAGACAGGTGTTAAGTTAAAGCTTGTTTTATACCAAATTTCATTAAAATCGGTTGTATGGTTTGGTCATGAAAGTGTAACAAATAGACAGACAGAGTTACTTTTGTATTTACAATATTAGTATAGATATAGACTAGCATGGGCTTTGGTAATTGGCTTATTAACTATCCCCATATATCGAGAGTACGTACATTTCGAAATAATCGTTTCCGGTTGCTATAGTAATAGTATTTGCGTTCTATTATTATTAAATATGTACCAACAAGGAATCCTACATTATTCATTGTGTTTTCAAAGTATAGCATTGAACGTACAATAGATGAATAAATGAGGCGAGCATTGAAAATACTTTAAGAGGATAATTATGAAGTAGTGGTTTTTTTCGAAATTATCATATTATCGTTCTGATTTATGAATGATAAGTTGTTTTCAAAATTCTAAATGAATCAAATTATTTTTACTGATAAAAGCTGGTCGATAGCGAGAAAAAAACAGTTGATAAAAAAATGAGAAAAAGGTTCTAAGCTATTTTGTTTTGCCTTCTTATATGTAGAAAACATTGTCAACGCGTTGTGTAGTATATACAAACCGCTCTCATCACCGCTGTCAACCAACGTCTGAGAACCAATGAATTTGAGATGTTATATGTCTTATGCCTTTGTCAAATCCACACTGGTTTATTCACTCTTCAAAAATACAACAACACAGACATTATTGACGTTTGGTTACATTGGTGGTAGAATAAATAAAATGAGCGAGTGGAAGCCAACAAGATGAGCACAAACCCATCCAGAAAATTTTAACTCTGAATTGAATGATTGAATTGAATAAATAAAAAATGTGAGCATTTTTGTAGCAAAACTTTTTTGGACTCAACAAGAGGAAAGGCAATATTAGATAATAAAGATCGAATTTAGTAAAACGTAATCGAGTAATGTTTGATTTCAGCTAGCCATTGACATAAAAATAATTCACTTCTAACAAGCGAACCGAGCATGTACATGTTTAAATTATATCAGATGAAACAAAAGTCAAGGAAAGTGTATAATACATTTTAAAGTTGACAGTACCTTCTTTAATGGATTCTGGCATAGGTCCGTCCCCGTGGTTGAGCCAGCCGTGAGCTAAAACTTTCACCTTGTTATTGAAGTTAAAGTTTGAGCTGCGCAGATTGAACGAATCGTTAGTTTTGAGAACTTGGTACATGAAGGGGTTCCGTCTGCAATATATACATTAGAGAATAGATAAAAGTTATAACTGCATTTTAATTATCAAAATTCATACCTTCGGGAACAGTATACTACACAAAATATCTAATTGCTATAACGTCTATAGGCGTTTACTGCCCCGGAAATTTCTAAAAACTATACATAATACACCAATTCAAGTGAAAAGATTAAATGCTATTTCTTTTTAATTTATTATTGTAATCCAATTGGATTCTGTCCTGTCTGGACCACGACTATGTGACCCCCTGATTCGAATTGAAGTTACTGTAGTGTTGGCTAGTTAACATCAATTCTTTACGACTCTGACATACTTTTGGAATCAAAATTCTAGATTCCATAATAGCTTAATTTTGGAGTCAATCATGCCGTGTAAAATATAATACAACTTATATATTATATTAGGAACTGCTTCACGTGGTTTCACCTACGTTAAGCAGTATTGCTCTGCTCCCGTGATTGGAAACATGATGATATGTAATCTGTAACCATTCTCCAAAAATGGCTTATCTAAAGCAAAAGACCAATTCAAATCAGAGTAGTAGTTCTTGATATTTACGCAATAAACAAACAATCATACTATTTAGCTTTGTACTATGTATCGATTATTAATTTTATTTAATTTTATTATTATCTTAATAACTGACAGTGATTATGTGATCAATAACCATAGTGGCTGTGTTATTTCTATAAAAAAAATCGCAAAATAACAGGTCTGTACAACCTTTATACTATTTTGTTGAGAAAAGTTAACTCTGCACCAATTTACAAAGTTACTGTTGTTTTTATAGTTGAAGTTTCAACATTCCTAAATAAGTATAATAATTACTGAAGCCATGTTAAATTATTATATAAAAAAAATTAAAGAAAATTTTAGTAAATTTTCATTCTACTCTTATTTTAATTATTTTTTATATGTATGCGATGCGGACTGCCAAATGGGCCACCTGTTCGTTAGTTGTCACCACCACCCATAGGAGCTTGAGCACATTGACACTACAAGAAATATTACCTCGGTTATCTGGGCCAACACCATCTGTATAGCTGCATTCCTATTTTAAGGGCGTAATTGTATGCACGAGGGATATAATATAACTTCATTCCAACATCTTAAACCCCATGGTGGGTTGCATTGACAGAGTAAGAAGTACGTCTTGCATTGTCAATGTCTCAAATCTATCATCAGGAGATACAAATTTTCGCAGCAGCGTTCCTACATATTATTTAAAAAAAACTGAGGGTTACCTTGTAAATAGTCTGAATTCAACATCAGTATCATCAAAGCAGCACGACAATCGTGTCTCACTTAGTGGTGGCACTGGCGCATGGCTTTGAACGCTGGCCCACCACACTGGATCATAAGGCGTCGGGGCCTCCCATTTTATTGCTTTCACTTCTAGTACTGAAAACAAATATCTTTCTATTAGTAGGTAAGTTAAATTATTCTAATAACAAGTTTTTTAAATCAATAATCCTAAAATTAAGTGTGATATTTGCAGAAAATCAAAACATGCGGGTGAATAAAAATAAAGTAAGAAAGTATATACTAAAAGGCTGTGTTACACATGTGTGAACATATACAAATGTACGAGAAAAAAAATAACAAGCTTTTATTTATAAATTTTTTGATTCATGTTATAAAATGAAGTAACTTAGCTTTTTTTATTCAGTATTTGTGGGAAGATGGGCTGAATTTATTCATAATAGTTAAGAATAAGAAAAATATTTAGAACAATTAAAGTAAATTGAGACGCAAAAGAGACCAAAATGATTGACTATTGTCAATCATTTTGCCAATCAACTGTGTAAACTCAATGTATGCTGTTGATGCCAGACACGTCAATCAGCGTTGATAAACGGTAATCGTGCGACACGTCGTAATATCGACATATTCGATAACAAGCTACCGTAATTACTTTTACAGCATTAGCATCAGCTCATCGTTTATAAGTTTCTATAACAGTCTTTGCTAATCAGAGTAATATTCCACTTCCACCTTTGTTAAGTGGTCATTTGCGTTCTACCATTGGCTTACAGATGAAAAGAAATAAATGATATGACGAATACTAGTGTCTCAATGAAAAATTGTAAACATCAATTAGGCGTTTCTACTATTTGTAAGCAGAACGAATCGCTTATTAAATATATTAATAAACTTAAGTCATTTGCACTGTTAAAATCATTAAACCATTTCTTGTCGAATCCTCGCCAACGATAAGATCAAAGATGTCACTCTTTTAGATCACCCGCCATCACCAACAACTTGGGTTACTATTACATACATAAATTGAGAAGTGTTTAAAACCACAATACTTAAGTATTCTATGAAAGTCTTCATGCTCTACTAAATGGAAAATTAAATAAAACACATCCAACAACAGAGCTCGATCAGCTTTAAATACGCGAACTCTCGAATGAAATTCCCTAAGTTTAACCGTCGGAACATTAGTGTTTTCTATGTTTAACATTACTTATCAGTCAAAGGACCTACTTCGTAAAACAGTTAAGCATTTGCTATGTTTATATTGCGTTTGACCGCGGTAATGGTTTTACTATTCATCGTGTAATCACAAACTATTATTAATAATAAAAATACTTACATAGGTTGAGTTCAAAATAAGAAAAATGTGTTTTGTATACTATTCTTGCTAAATTATTATATTTTAATAATAATTTTAAGAATCATAAATAAAAGAATAAAAAACATCATAAGATAAAACTAACATAAAACAAGCTATTTACATTACAAATTTATAGAAAAAACACGCCGTCAAAAAGACTATATTGTGGCATTGAACCCAAGACGCTGGCACTATTCCCTCTGCACCGCTAAAAACCGACGGTGATATATTATTTTGATATGTTTATCCTCCATATATATAATATGAATAATAATTATAATCAATGTAGCGTATGTTTTTGTAAATCATAAAAAAAAAATATTATTTCTATATCTTTTAGTTTCTATTCACGGAATTATGCAGTGCTATTCTGTAAGAACTCACTTCGTATTCAACACGTGAAATGTCGAAAGCCGAAAAGTAACAATACGATGCGTGTTTTCTTTAATTCAAATAATTATTAATTTATTATTATTATATTATATTATTTATTATTAAGTCTCTGTTTGACATTTCACATTCACGTTCTGCGGTGGGTTTACGTGCTTCCGAATTTCCACGGCACATCAGTGTATAAACACTGCCATCTTCCAAAGTCGGGGATACCAATGAAATATTTTTGCAAAAAGAAACTCAAAATCTTTTAATGATCCGACTTGGAATTCGAACCCAGAAGTAACGTAAATCAAAGCGACAATCGTGTAATGCATATTTAAATGACAAATCATAAATTAATTTATGTGCGACACATTGTCAAAATAAGGAACTCACGTCGGAAATGACAGTCACAGATTAGTATCTGCAAATTAACATTCACAGATGATGCACGTGTCCATAAAATACGTACTTAGTTTCTCTAATTTGGAAAGTGTATGAAAGTTACTTTTATTGTATTTAACTTGTATTTAACTGCTGGGCTAAGGCCTCCTCTACCTTTTTGAGGAGAAGATTTAGAGATTATTCCACCGCTCTACTCCAATGCGGATAAGTGGAATACAGTTAAATTAGACACATGCAGGTTTCCTCACGATACTTTCCTTCACCGTAAAGCACGAGATGAATTGTAATCACAAATTAAGCACATGATAATTCAGTGGTGCTTGCCCGGGATTGACAAAAATTCTAAATAAATCGGTGGGTTGGTGGTTGGCCACTAAAGTGGGTCAGTCAGATAATTATGTGTAATGAAATTATATATTTTTTAATTCCTATAAGTCTCACACTGTTGCTATTTTTTAACTTTTTGTTGATTAACACCAGTTTTTGTTGGTGAATGAGTGGAGTACCCAGTAACACGTGAACATTTTGAGTTAACTTGCTAGTAGTTTTAAATGCATTGTATATTAATATTTTTTTACACTTTCACCTTACTAGTTTTTATTTATAATGTATAAGTAAAAAGTTGGGCCACACACATTGTCCAAGCCAAACTCTATGCGTAAACTGTGATTAATTTAACACGGTCGAGCCAGGAGTTATTTGTTTTTAAATATTTGTCTAAATTGGAGGCAATTAACATACTTCACTTTTAACATCAATTTGTCTTATTGTTTTTATTTATAATAATAAACATTAGATACCACCAATAACATAAAACCAAAAACAGAATAGCAGTGCCACTCTGTAAGAACTCAATTCTTATCTCAAATGTGAAATGATCGAAACCAACGGTGATACTTGTACGCTATTTTATTATATGTATCCTTCAAGTATATATATGTACAATTATTATAGTCATTGTAGCATAGGAATTAATTATATTTTACGATCGTACTATAAGGTGAGTTTCGAGTTTGTTCTTACAGAATAGATAAAAAAAAAAATTATCATATGATTAATAATTTATAATGAATGTTAAATTAGGAAATTAATTTTAAACGATTTTTATTAATATAAAAACGTTTCATTTTTATTAAACATAATAAAAAAAACACAGACCTGTACAAATAAGGAACAACAAACGAATCATTCCAGCAACGTTTTTGAATCACAAACATTTGTCACAAAAGGCAAAATAAACTTTTCAAGCATTGAACGAAATTTTTTGAACGAAATTTTAAACGGGTTGTAACGTTCATTTTGAAGCTAAATCTAATTGGTAGACCGACGGCGAGTACTCCAACATTTTCACTGACAGTGCGAAGCAAAGATAGAATTTAAATTTGTATAGCGGTATATTGAGGAACATTAGGATTCATAGAACGCCCTCGTGTCTCTACCATTGATCATTTTAATCAAATGTTCCCATTATTTACAGTGAGTGAAGGGTTTCGCATAACTTGAAACTACGTTTTTGACGATATATACTCGTACATTCAAGTTGATTGCTTTCATATATTTTCCTCATACTTCGACGTTTTAATGTTTATCCTAACTACTGTATAATATTAGAAAGACAAAACAGTTTAATACCATTTTCTCGTCTGTTTTGTCTTTAGTATATGAAAATTATTTGGAAATAAGAATAGAAAAAATATGTTCGAACGTTTCTAACATAAACTGAGCGAACACTAGGAAATATTTATGCCAACTTACTTAATTATTCGTGATGAGTATAAATCGCCGTAGTACTTTTCGACTTCAGCTAGAATCTCTGGTTTTGAGGTGACGGTTGTGCCTTGTATGGTTCTGAGTTTTGTCAGGTGACAACAGGAGGTATGTGACTTTGCAAGAACCTTTGAGCCCCTATTGAGTGCTATAGCATCTTCAATATTCCGGGTATTTGCTCGTCTTGTGTCACGCCTTATTAGTTTTTTAACCTTCCTGTTAAGTGCCTGACACTCAGATGGCGTCCTTCACCTGAGTCCCACAGTGCGGATGACCCACGAGCCAGACTAACACGCCATCTATCAGACGATCTTCCCGACATCGATTTGGGCGAGATTAGGATTGCTCTTGGGCAACTTGGAAACAACAAGGCTCCAGGAGATGACGGAATTACCTCAGAGCTTCTCAAAGCAGGAAGCACACCAGTTCTGAGAGAGCTGGCTAACATCTTTAATTCCGTCCTCCACAATGGTATAACACCGAAGACATGGAGCAGAAGTGTGGTGGTGCTGTTTTTCAAGAAGGGCGATAAAGCTCTTCTGAAAAACTACCGCCCCATTTCACTTTTAAGCCATGTTTACAAATTGTTTTCGAGGGTAATCACGAATCGTCTTGCCCGAAAATTCGATGACTTCCAACCCGTGGAACAGGCTGGGTTTCGAAAAGGCTTCAGTACCGTAGACCACATAAACACACTAAGGCAAATAATACAGAAGACCGAGGAATATAATCAGCCTCTATGCCTAGTGTTTGTGGACTACGAAAAAGCCTTCGATACCATCGAGACCTGGGCTGTTCTGGAATCCATGCAGAGATGCCTAATTGACTGTCGGTATGTCCAGGTGGTGAAGTGTTTGTACGAAGCCGCAACCATGACCGTCCAAGTACAAGATCAGAGCACAAGACCAATCCAATTGCATCGCGGGGTAAGACAGGGAGATGTAATATCACCGAAACTCTTTACCAATGCATTGGAGGACGTCTTCAAGACGCTCGATTGGAACGGACGTGGCATTAATATAAATGGCCAACACATTACACATCTGCGATTTGCCGACGACATTGTCATCATGGCGGAGACTCTGCAGGATTTGGAAGAGATGCTAAACAGCCTGAGCGATTCTTCAAGACAAGTAGGTCCCGGGATGAACATTGAAGAGACCAAAATTATGGCAAACCGTCATGTATCCCCGAGACCAGTGGTCGTAAATGGCTCTCCACTTGAAGTTGTGCAGGAATATATCTACCTGGGCCAAACTATACAACTTGGCCGGCACAACTTTGAGAAGGAGGCTAAAAAAAGAATACGTTTGGGCTGGGCGGCATTCGGGAGGTTACGTCATATTTTTGAATCGTCGATCCCACAGTCGCTTAAGACCAGGGTCTTCAATCAGTGCGTCCTACCCGTAATGACTTACGGTGCCGAAACGTGGACACTTACCGTAGGACTGGTCCACCAATTTAGGATCGCTCAGCGAGCAATGGAACGCGCGATGCTTGGGGTTTCTCTGGCAGATAGAATCCGAAATGAGGACATTCGCCAGAGAACTAAAGTCACCGACATCGCGCTTAGAATTAGCTCGCTGAAGTGGAAGTGGGCTGGTCATGTCTCCAGGCGCATTGATGGCCGATGGAGCCGACACGTGTTGGAGTGGAGACCACGCTTAGGCAAACGTAGTGTAGGACGCCCTGTGACAAGATGGGCCGACGATTTAAAAAAGGTGGCAGGTTCGGGATGGATGCGGACTGCCCAACATCGGGACGGTTGGCGTTCTATGGGGGAGGCTTTCGTCCAGCAGTGGACAGCAAAAGGCTGGAAAAAAAAACAAAAAAAAAAAAAAAAAAAAAAAAAAAAAAAAAAAAAAAAAAAAAAAAATAAAACTTAATTATTGCAAACAAAAATTGGTGATGAAAAACAATACAATCCTGCTAATTATACCTGTTTTTCTCAGGGCTGAGATATTTCTATAAGCAATGGTAATCGTATATTGAAAAAAGATTTTAATTTATAAATTGTATTTTTAATTTTGATAAAATCTCTGAATGATGTTTTTATGCATTATTCTCATTTCTATTAAAATGTACTATAATTATTTACTAATACATCCGACTTTAATACTTTAACGCGAAGCTGGGCAAACGATTCGGTAATGAGTTAAAGGTGGGACCACATGGAATTGGAGACCGCAACCCTCGGGGCCAGATGTTGGCCGACTTTATGGAGAAGGAGGGACTCTTTATGATGAACTCCTTTTTCAAGAAGCCAGGTCAACGTAAATGGACCTGGGTGAGCCCTGATGGGAAAACCAAGAATGAGATAGACTTCATCTTGTCGACGAGAAGACAAATATTTAAAGACGTCTCCGTGATCAACGCAGTCAAAACTGGGAGCGATCACAGACTCGTAAGAGGCTCATTAAATATCAATGTTAAACTCCAGAGGTCCCGACTGATGAAGTCTACGCTCCGACCATCACCTCTTCAAATCCGAAATCCCGAAGCCTTTCAGCTCGAACTCCAAAACCGATTCGATTGCCTAGCAGACTGCGAGGAAGTGGACACATACAACGACAGGTTTGTGGAAACTGTCCGTACGGCTGGGTCTAAGACCTTCAAGACCAGCCGTACAAAAGGAACCAAAAAGGTCTCTGCCTCTACCCTACGGTTAATGGAGGAAAGACGGAAAATGATTCTGACGTCCCCAGCTGATGCTGCCAGCTATCGGCTGATCAACAGACAAATTTCAAAGTCTCTAACACGCGACACTCGCAAATTTAATACAATGCGCATTAAAGAAGCCATCGAGCGGAACAAAGGCTCTAAAGTGTTCGCCAGAGATCTGTCTGTTGGTCAGAGTCAACTGACAAGGCTGAAAACTGAGGATGGAAGAATAGTCACGTCAAGATCTGAGCTTTTGGAAGAGGTTGAGAAGTTCTACGGTCAGCTGTACACGACAGCTCAATCACCTGTCAGTAGTCATGCTGCAGATCCTAGAGCAAGACTAACCCGACACTACACTGAAGATTTTCAGGACGTCAGTCTTTTCGAGATTAGAATGGCTCTCGAACAACTCAAAAACAACAAGGCACCTGGTGATGATGGTATTACAGCCGAGCTTCTGAAGGCGGGTGGTGTACCGATCCTCAGGGCTCTTCAGAGGCTTTTTAACTCCGTCATAGCCAAAGGTCAAACGCCAAAGGCATGGCACAGAAGTGTGGTGGTACTTTTCTTTAAGAAGGGTGATAAAACCCTTCTGAAGAATTACAAGCCCATCTCACTGCTGAGTCATGTTTACAAGTTGTTTTCGAGAGTCATTACGAATCGTCTCGAGCAAAGGCTTGACGACTTCCAGCCACCCGAACAAGCCGGATTCCGGAAAGGCTTTAGCACCATAGACCACATACATACGCTGCGGCAAGTTATACAGAAGACTGAGGAGTATAACCAGCCACTTTGCTTAGCGTTTGTGGACTATGAGAAAGCCTTTGATTCGATCGAAACCTGGGCCGTGCTGAATTCTCTTCAAAGGTGCCAAATTGATTATCGGTATATCAGGGTGTTAAAGTCCTTGTACGAGAACGCCACCATGTCGATCCGACTCCAGGATCAGAACTCAAAACCTATCCAACTGCAGAGAGGTGTAAGACAGGGAGACGTGATATCTCCGAAACTGTTTACCGCTGCATTGGAAGATGTTTTCAAGCTTCTGGACTGGAACGGCCTTGGCATCAATATCAACGGCGAGTACATCACTCATCTTCGATTTGCCGATGACATTGTAATTATGACTGAGACCTTGGAAGACCTCGGCACTATGCTCGATGACCTCAGCAGGGTTTCCCAACAAGTGGGTCTAAAAATGAACATGGACAAGACGAAAATCATGTCGAACATCCATGTTGCACCCACTCAAGTCAAGGATGGAAATTCTGCACTCGAAGTTGTAGACAACTATGTCTACCTAGGTCAGACCATCCAACTAGGTAGGTCCAACTTCGAGAAAGAGGTCAATCGTCGAATTCAACTCGGCTGGGCAGCGTTCGGGAAGCTACACGATATCTTCTCATCCCAAATACCGCAGTGTCTCAAGTCGAAAGTCTTCGACCAGTGTGTGTTGCCAGTGGTGACTTATGGATCAAAGACGTGGTCGCTCACAATGAGCCTCATAAGAAGGCTCAAAGTCACTCAAAGGGCAATGGAGAGAGCTATGCTCGGAGTTTCTCTGCGAGATCGAATCAGAAATGATGAAATCCGCAGGCGAACCAAAGTAACCGACATAGCCCGAAGAATTGCTAAATTGAAGTGGCAGTAGGCGGGGCACATTGCTCGCAGAACCGACGGCCGCTGGGGCAGAAAGGCTCTCGAGTGGCGACCACGAACCGGAAGACGCAGCGCGGGCAGGCCCCCTACAAGGTGGACCGACGACTTAGAACGAGTCGCGGCAAGCCGTTGGATGCGGGCAGCGCAAGATCGGCCAACGTGGAAATCCTTGGGGGAGGCCTTTGTCCAGCAGTGGACGTCTTTCGGCTGATATGATGATGATGATGATGATAATACATCGTATGGTAGGCAATTTTGCATACTGACTTGTATATAACAAGAAAAATAGACGTATATTTTCCAACGAAAAATAATTTAAAAATATTAATCAACGTTATCGTTTTATTTCGTTGATAACCGCTAGCAATAATAGTGCTATTATGTAAGAATTTATTTCTTATCTCGTTGTAAATATACATATATCCGTAACAGCCTGTGAATGTCCCACTGCTGGGCTAAAGGCCTACTCTCCTTTTTTGAGGAGAAGGTTTGGAGCTTATTCCAACATGCTGCTCCAGTGCGGGTTAGTGGAATACACATGAGGTAGAATTTTAGGAATATATATATATGGTGATATGCTATTTCGATGCGGTTTTTCTTTAAATATTTTAATTATTATAACCAATGACACAAATAACTTTCTGACATTTCACGATCGTGTTCTGAGTGAGTTTCGAGATGGTTCTTATAAAATAGCTCTAAAGGTATTAAAAGCCAAAATGGCCCAGTGGTTAGAACGCGTGAATCTTAGCCGATCACTGTAGGTTCGAACTCTGGCAAGCAGCATTGAATTGTCATGTACTTAATTTGTATTTATAATTCATCTCGTGCTCGACAGTGAAGGAAAACATCGTGAGAAAAACTGCATGTGTCTAATTTCACTGAAATTCTGCCACATGTGTATTCCACCAATCCGAATGAGAGCAGCGTGGTGGAATAGGCTCCATACCTTGTCTTCAAAAAGGAGAGGTGCCCCGTAGTGGGTGGGACATTTAAAGGCTGTTACTGTATTGCAGGTATAATGGTATTGTCACACGACAAAAACGAATTAAAAAAAATTTAGAAATCCAAATTTATAAATTCAAATGTCTTACCAACCATTGAATATAAAATAAATATAAACTAACACCAACATTTTTCATTAAAATAACAATCACGTTCTAATCAGTGAAATGTATTCCAAGAAATATATATTGAGTATAATTTCACGCAAACCATAGAAACAACTACTTAATAATATAACAGACTGCGCTGGAATCGAAATGAAACTCTTTAAATACATACCTATTGCATACTTTTATAATTAGGTGCTTCTGATATATTTTTACGTGCATGCATGTGCGTGACGAAACCACCTTCCAATTAAGACTTAACAGGGTTAAGATAAAGATTTGATGTGATACCTACATTGGATATGTATGGTTTACTTCGATCAAATGAATATAGCTCTTTTTTATATAATATGTATGTAAGTGGTCACCATGACCCACAGACATTGGCGTTGTAAGAAATATTACCCATTACTTACATCGTCAAGCCGCAATCAACCTAGGGAAATAAGATGTTATGTCTAGTGCCTGTAGTCACACTGGTTCACTAAGCCTTTAAAACGGAACACAACAGTACTAAGTATTTCTATTTGGTGGTAGAATATGTGATGATATCAAACTCTTGTCTATACTCTACAATATCAATCAACAGCCAATCGTTGTCCACTGCTGAACATAGGCCTCCCAAGTCCCAAGGTGCGCCAAAGCTCCCTGTCCTCCGCCTTCCGCATCCAGTTGGTGCCCGACTATATATATATATATATATATATATATATATATATATATATATATACTCTACAATACCTACTTTAATATTATTGGATATATTTATGATTTAATTTATAGTATGTTATTTCGTCCCTGGTCTCCCCTAGCTGTGACCTGTTATTTCGTTAGCCGTAAAATAAGATATGACGTTTTGTTTAATTAGACGTAAATAAAAAAAATGTATCCTATGTTCTATGCCACAATGTGCAGTCCACTTCATTCATTTCATCATTTTAAATTTCTTTAGATCCCTGATCATATTGTGTGATAAAATAGCAAACATCTACAAAAATTTAAACAAATTTTAGTTTTACCTTTACCTTTGACCTTACCTTAAAAACTTCCCTATAAGCTCTGAATACTATTTTTATATACTTACTAGTATATAGCCCCGTGTAAGTTGTAAAAATTTTAAAAATGTGTTTCTATAAATGAGATATAATGGGAGAAGAACTAAAAACAATATTTACATGAAACCAAATTCAAAACATACGGTACTTTGATACCAACCTTCAAACCTTAAGAAATTGTACCATCACAATACAGAATACTTGTTAACAACTCCTTTAACATAAAGTGTTAATTTATGTTAAACTCTATTTACCTATGCCGAGATTAAAAAGTGAAAATACGACAGAATAAAAAGCCGAGATGCTTGACGGTGATCCTTCACCGTCATCGTGAGGAAACCTGCATGTGTCTAATTTCACTGAAATTCTGCCATATGTGAATTCCACCAACCCGCATTGGAACAGCGTGGTGGAATAAGCTTCGAACCTTCTCATCAAAAAAGGAGAAGAGGCCTTAGCCCAGCAGTGGGACATTTACAGGCTGTTACTGTGTACTGTATGTGTGTGTAAATACAGACGAAATCAAGAACACGAGATATAGTTCTTCTCATTGAATACTCAAACATCTATAAAAAATAACAACATAAAACATGATATTCATTAAGCTGTTTTATTTTTAAAGTAGGGTTTTAAAGGGTTAGTTAAAACGATAAAAGAAACATTTACTAAGCGTTTCAGAAAAAATAACCTTTAATTGGTAAGGTATTTATTTGGTTATTATGAACACGTTTCAGTAAATTAATAATATTTTCAAATCATGACAATTATTGTATGTTTGTATATAATAATTCAAAATTAACTTACCGTAACAAAACAGCTTTATAAAAATGGTGCTTTGCTAGAAGCAGTTTTAAATTTTTTCATCGCGTTATAAAATAGCATATAATTATAATTCAGTCACAGTTGGCTGCCTTAAAATATATATTTCTACTGTGTATAAATATTTTATTGTAGCATGTTCGATCTCTTGGTCTGTTGTCTTCCCAGTATAATACTGATAATAACTTGCACATGACTGGACTGGAATTATACGAATATGATTAATTGCGTACAAAATGATATTGATAGAATTCTTTAAAAAAACTTTGCCAGTGATAAGGCTGTTTAACCTTTTTTCGTTACCTTCACTTTCTATTAAGTAAGAAACAAAACAAATAACTAAAAAAGTAATATTTTCTATTTTACATTTTTTTCTAGAAAAGATTATAAAGCTTATAAATAAGCATAAGCACCAAAATATTAATGACAACCCTAGCCTGGACTATCACTAGTGACGTAGTGACGTGTATATAACATAGGCTTTCTTGATTAATGAGATGACTTTGACTAGTAACTAAAGAGAGTATAATCAGAACGATTTATTTTCATTTTTCGCTATACAGCTGTTATTCATAATCTTGTTTTATTTTAATTTAGATAAAAAAAATATCATTTATCCTTATCTGTTATTTATTTGACTTTGAAGTATACCTACGGCGTCTTAAAACGTGTGACAATTTGTCATTGATAAATATCACAATTTATATATTAATTGCTAAATAATAAAGACAATCTTCCAGTTCCAAATTTCGATTTGTATCCAGAGACCAAAATGGCATTAGTTGAAAATAAAAAAATTCTTGAATTTTTGGAGTTAGTAGGCCGTTTAAAGGTGAACTTATATATTTTATATAAAAAATCACGTAAAAGACGTGTAGTTCTAAATCGAAAACTTAAATTTCTAGCACGAGAAAAGAACAGGTTGGGTACTATGCAACATAAACAACTGCGAATCCATAGCGGGTCATATGTACCGCATGGGTTTAATGACATTCTTACTCACCGAAGAAAACAATCCAACCAAACTAGACAGATTTAAATGTTTACAAATTGGTAAGCGAAATTAATTTTCCTTTCTACATCTATTTTAAATCAAAGCATTGCCACTATATTTGTATCTTTTGAATCTTGTTTCCTTTTAAAAGCTTTAGTACACGATCTGGCTGAATGTATTGTGGGAGATATAACACCACACTGTGGAATATCTCCAGAGGAGAAGCACAAGAGAGAGGATGAAGCAATGAAATCTATTGCAGAGCTTACAGGTATCGCTGGTGACAGAATGTATGAACTTTATAAGGTAAGTTATAGAAAAATTATCTTGATGCTTGATTTAAATTATATATTACTTAATGAGTGCCGATGTATTAGAAGTCCAATGGACTTCTAATACATCGGCAGTATGTATGGGAATGTAATGGGAGTAATATTTCTATTCATATTAAAAAATAAAAATGATGGGTAGGTTGAAATAGAACCTTAAAGTAAAAGTAGAACTTACTCTTAATAGAATTACTTGTAAGTTAGTATAATTAAAAGACAGCAATGTCATGGTATGTTAAAAATGTCAACAACTTTAAAAAAAAATCTTAGTAGCTTTAAATTATATGTACATAATTTTTACCTGTGTGGATTATAAGTAATGCAACTAGTTTTATGACAATATTATTTTTCTTTTACTTAAATGCATTATTAATAACCACTAGTGAATCTATAAAGATAGATAAAATTGAATGATCCATCTGTGATTTCAAAATAACTGCCTTTTTGTAAGTTATTTGCCAGTAACCAATATGAATCTCTATCTTTTTCTTTTCTTTCTTCTACGCCAAACATAGATTATTCAACATATTTTTATTATTAGTTTACCGCTTCTACTCAATAATTTATATATTTTATATCATGTATAATTAAAATAGGCATTATATAACATACATAAATAGCAGATTTTGAAGGATTTTTGTCAGAAACTAAATTCCACACTGGCGAAGCTATGGTGGTATATTTGCTAGTCTTAAATAAAAGAAAACACTTTCATTTAATCTTTTAAAAAAATCTTTTACAAATATGGTACCCCATCACTGTATTATATTATGCATTTTAAATGTATTCTATATACCTTTCTTACAGGAATATGAGAATCAAAGCTCACCCGAGGCTAAATTTACAAAAGATTTAGATCGCTATGATATGATCCTTCAAGCTTATGAATATGAGAAGAGAGAAAATGCACCTAAGAAATTAGAAGAATTCTTTAAAGCAACATATGGAAAGTTTGACCATCCTTTTATTCAAGACCTAGCTAAAGAACTCTATCAGCAGAGAGAAGAATTTGAAAAGAAAGCTCTTGTAAATGGAAATGTATAAGAATAATCATTTCCTATACTCTTTTCTGTATAACTGTATACTGCCATTAGATTGTTTTATATATATATAAAACTGTCTGTTGCTGTTTCTACGTTGAGTTATGTTAAGAATAAACATATTTTCTACCTCTATTTTTATTTAAAATTAAGTCAATATTATTTTTAAAATTGTAGTAATTTTTTATCTTTTGACCGGGGTGGTACCCCCCAATTGAGTTAGAGCTTATTATTGTTACCTGTTGTTTAAGTTACACTTTTCACTTTGCTCGTAATTTATAAGAGAACTTGTAATGTGTAACATGTGACATATATCTAAGATATTAGTTTTAAGATCTAGAGTATATTAATTTAATACTAAGTATTCAAAATGTATTGTTTTTGATTGATTACTTTTTCCAATTATAATATACAAAATTATGTTATTTGAAATGTATCACAATTAAAATTAACAATAGTATGACAAAAAATTAATTCATTTTATTTAAACATATGATTATTCATATGACCATATGATCGTAATTATAATTATCATAGCTATAAATTGAATATCTAGATAGTAAACCAAAAAGTCATTGTATATGTTGTAAGCATGATAGTATTTATGTGATGAGGGTCCAGTATGACCCTATGTTACAATGTATATATTCTCTATGAGTTTTGCAATATTGTTTAGTTACAATGTTTTGCAATGTTATTACTAATGTTATTATTGTAGCCAAATGATTTTAGTAAAAGATTGTGATTGAAAAATGATTAAGGGTGATGATTTTGTTGATTTTTTAAATTGTATGATTTTCCAGAAACATGTAATTATTTTATTATTTATGTTAATTCTAAAAAAGGAGAATATTGTTACTGTTTAGTTCTAAATTTCGTAACTGGGGATACATCTCAATTTATATTTGGTTGGTAATATTTAATGTGATATTAATAAAACCTGTTATTTTACACCCAAAATACAGTATTTTACTCATAACCTCATTAAAATTACTTAAATTATTTTTACATGTTACTTTTAAATAACTTAAAAATCATAGATTTAACAATTCCGTTTTTAATGTGCATCCCGTTACAATATTAGATGCTTTTATTTATTAACCAAACATTCAAATTACATATTCAAATGATATTGAAACTACTTTTTAAGCATTGTTAAGCACCTGGTATATATACTATTGATCTGATGAGACTATAAATGATTGAAAAGTGCATAATGAAAATTCTGTCAATTTACTGAAAAATTGCAACTTTCATTGATAGCAAATAATTACAAAGATGTTCATGACTTAATTATTAATTAATTATTGTATTTACATTTTATAAAGTAGTATTAAAAGATATTTTTCTAGTAAATTAAGTGATTGAAAACAATCCAACGTCATTTACAACATGACAAGCATTCTGTTATTATAATTAAAGAAAAAATACATACTTATATTATTATATTTATAATTAGTAACAAATATATTAGATTACTAAGATGACGACTGGCAGTTTATGTTAATAGGATCTTTATCACACCATTAGTAGTTAAATATAGAAAAACAAATAAATTATTTTTCTTTTAATATAACCAGCAATTTCTTACATAAAACAAATTAATTATTTAACTAAAACAATATTTAGACTTTATAGAATTTATTATTTTTTGTAAAATCGGGTAGTTGAATAGTTTACATACAATTACTCTATTCAGTCAAATTAAGACCTCATAAATGCTAAAGATATTTGAAGTTACATTGGTATTTTATTATTCATCATAATGATTCAATCAAAGAACCAGATCTTATTTTATATACCTTACACAAACATTTAACAACAAAGAAAAAATCTATATATAAATTGGATATATCAGGCAACAGGTGAACTTGCTGTTTTATATGCAAATCTTTATCAGAATTCCGACTATTTATCTTCCAGCATAAGAACTGAATTGTAACAAACTTATTGTTCATGATATTCAGCAGTCAAAGAATTTTATGATTAATTAACAACCTGTTTTCGATTCACTCCTGTTTGTTCTTCTTTTTTTCTTTGTTTTTCTCTCATTAATTCGGCATCCCTGAAATTTTTTTTTATTAGGCTTATATTCGATAATTAGCAGAATGATGCTGGGAATTATCGCTTCTGTTTAAGTGTTAAGATTTCCTGATAACTATAAAATATATATGAACTGTTTTGGGAGGGAAACTACTACTAAATAATTATGAAATGTCAAACTTGTTGCCACTGATACCTGTGTTTTCTTTCTGAAAGAGACATGCCAGTCTTTTCGCTAGCTGTCTTTTTTTTCTGCATTTCTTGTTGTTTCTTCTGGTTCTTTGCACGAGCTAAATCTCTCTGATTTCCACCTTAAAATTAAAAAATGGAGGTAGTCATTCAACAGTTAATATACAATATAATAAATTATATTACATTAAAACATTGTTTAAAAAGTATATTACTAATAAATATTTACACATTCATAATTGTTATGAACAAAGGGAAGGATCAATTTATGTAATGTAGCGTCATTTTGACTCATTCAAAATGTCATGCATCTTCACAATAAACATCCAGAACATTCTATTGAATGCATATCAAGGTTTTTCAGATGATTAAATTACATTTTTCTGATTTAAAGAATAATAAAAACCTAAAAGCACATATAACATTACAATGTTTAGGTTGACAAATTATAAGGAACTTACGGGTCATCGTGGCGTTTTTATGGGGTATTAGTATTGTTATTATAAATACTGAATGTAAAGGACGGACGATACGCTAGTCCGGCCGAAACCTAGGACAACGCACCGCCCTTCTTTTCTCCAATATGAAAGAAAATTTCGAAGCAACTAAAAGATAATATTAGCTTTTGAGTTCAAAGCTTCAAAAGTTCAAACTTCTAACCAGCTGGCCATATTGCCATATGGCATAAACATTGATAGTTTAATTTGTTTTTTTTCATTAAATATGCTAAGATATAAAATAATACAGCCAAAAATTATATACATCATTATTTTTATATTTCATTCATATACACGACATTACTGACATGATGTTCACTTTGGGAACTATTTCATTTTAACACCTAACAAGTTATTTATTGGTAGAAAAACAATTATTTATTTGTTAATTAAAACAACATTTAAAATTTCATGATCATTTTAAGTCAATGTTATAATAATGTTTTATTTTGCTTTTACAACTTCCTAGAATTTTTTATTGTATTGTGCATTATCTAAGATCTTGTAATAGTCATAATAGAAAATACAACCACATTGATCTGTTTAAAAATAGTTTAAGTAAATTTTATAATCTTGTGAAAAATACTTATTAGTAATTAACCATAACCATATTTACGTTAAAATTTTACTTTGTCATAAATAGTTATATTTTATGTAACATCAAAATTAGTCCACTTCCCTGTTAAAACAGTAGTGGAAACTTAACTGGCATAAGTGTTAAAATATGATTATTATATTAAGTTGTAATATACGATATGCTGTGTTTCCCTAAAAAAAAAAAATTATTATAAAGTATTCAATTGTTCTGTTATAGTCTATGAAAATATGATATTTTTTGTAAAGGTACATACATAGACTACATCGACTTCTAGTTTCTACTACTAATTTAGCTGTCAAAGTGTCAAAATGTCGGTCAATGCACAAGTGCATCTCAGTAAAAATGAAAATAATAAAAAGAGTGATAAAACCCTTAAGCCCTTATTTCCCAAACAAGCGGAATGTTCATATGTTTCCTGTTACTGGCAAGTATAATTTTACATTAAATTAGAAATACAAACAATATGCTACGATAATTATAATTAATGTTTTCGTTTTGCTTTGTTTCTGTTTTGCTGCACTGCAGTGAAGAAAACGTATGGAAACTATGTTCAGATGTGTCTATAAGAGTTCCAATAGAGCTGGACAGATGCTTCGTTGTATTTATTTCGAACCCATGCCGCACTGTTCCTTTGTGGAAACAAAGGGCTGGGCGCGAGGACGATCGCCTCGTAATATGGGTGTGTACTAATATGATATTATATTTTTGTGTTATAATATTTTTATTAAATCTATACAAAAACAACTGTTTAATGTTAATATACTTTTTTTAGGATTATCATGTCATATTTCTTTATTCTGTGGATTGTAAAACATGTTTAGTTTATGATTTGGATTCTGAACTTCCATTTCCAACATTCTTCCACAAATATGTGACTGAAACATTTCGCACAGATCATGTCTTGAAGTCGGATTTCCACAGGTAAATGAAAAAATAGAAATAATCAGTATTGAACTGTTGGAAAAATATAAAATGCTCATTAATAAAATTATTTTAGATTTTTCCGTGTAGTTCCTGCTAAACAATTTATACAACATTTTGCCTCTGATAGACGTCATATGAAGAGACCTGATGGTTCATGGATCAAACCTCCTCCCCCTTATCCGGCCATCTGCACTTCAAGTAAGTAAGAAATATACCTAACTATTATTCAATGGCACTAGGAGTAAAGATAAACAAACCTTTACATTATATTTGCAATATACAAGCTCTGCAATATTATGCACTACACTTCTATTGAGTAAATATATATGTAGTATATCCTTATTTATAATACAGCACAATTCCACTTATCTACTTAAATTTACTTCCAAATATCTGATAACAACTGCCAACATTCAACCTATATTTTTTTTACAAATTCACCAAATATTTTTGTAGATCTCAGCAATAACAATTCAAAGTCAAAGTTGTTTGTTTATCTATACTTCTTCTTCCATTGGAATTGCCTATAGGTAAGTTGTTAGTCATAAACAATATATATACTACTAAGAGAAAGAGGTAAATTGATTAAATCTTAACATTTCAGCCTCAACTCATAACTTAGATGAGTACATTAATATGGACTCGGACTCTGGCCCTGGTGAAGTATTTAATCTGACTGATTTTGTACAACGGTTCTATAAAATAGAGAAGTAATACAAAATGAATGATAGATAGACAAATTATAATTTTAAATTTATTTATTACCATAATCTATTTGTTTTGGTTTATGGCATAAGTTGATTATGTTTTAATAATCTTTTGTTATGTTTTTATTGTTATATTCTATTAAAATTGAAATATTTGTTTTAAGGGCTCCAAAGGATAAATATTTTGGTTAAACATTCAAAAACGATACTGACTTGTCTAGAATTTTGGGACAGTTGATAATATAATGAGAAAAGTGTTTTTAAAATGTTAATTTTTTAAATGTTTAATCAAAGTTGTATCTCAAAGTAAGTTTGTGTTTAAATTCAGCAAGGTTCTCAGTTTGATATTTAATCGTTTAATAATAAAAAAAGTTAAACTACCTAAGCTTAAATTCTTACATTTTCGATATAACAAAAAAAGAAATTAAACAAAACCTATAAGTTAAAGTATTTCAACATTGCATGGAACCTTTAAGTTTAAGCCGATTTTGCATTTACTTTTTTTATTTTTATATAGGATATTTATTTTAAGCTTGAGTAATAAAAAATATTACCGTTAAAAATATTATTGGTTACATAATATTATATATACATGAGTAACCTTAAATTTTTGAATGCTTCATATATTTACTATAATAATAGAACTTAAATATCTTCATATTCTATCTTCTTGAATGAGTGATACTGCACAAATAAAAATGTTAAAAAACTTCACTTACCTTCTATCTAGAACATTCACAGCCTTATGATCATTGTTTAATGGGTGATTAGTTGAACAGTTTTATATCTTTTTCTTTCGAATGTCAAATCAATAATGATAGAAAGAGATAAATCAGTGTTTAACTAAACAGCAATGTTTATAAGAAAGGCTATTATTATTTGCATATACTATATATGTTTTTTATCGATTTTTAAACAAATGAAAAAATTATTAAGCTAGTATAGTTAAAATTATTATATCCATAATCAAAGTAAATTCAGCACTTATTTCATTTAAAAAAAAATGATACGACATTTATTGAAATTATATAATATAAGTATTTTTCCATTAAATTTACTATTTGTGCCATTTAAAAATAATAATCTAGAATAAGAACATGCAGGATGTTATTCTTAAATTTTGTAATTACACTATAAATATATTAATATTGTTCTTTATATGACTCCAAAATTCGTATGGGTAATATCACCCACCGAGTTTTTTTTTTCATTTTCTTCAAAATATGAAAGCGGTTTGCTTACATTAAAAACTTAAATTAACAAATTAACTATTATAAACATATTAATGATTAAGTGCTTATGTAATTTAATGATATTTTTATTTACATATGTCAAATGACTGTTATATGATCTGAATACCCCATTCATTTATAACCTACTTCAAAGAAGATTTCATAATTTTCCTGTAATATTAATGTTTATTACCGTAAATTTAATTTTGTGTCAGTGGAATGAAGCTTTAAATGGTAGGGTCATTACACCTATAAGTGTGATTTTGAATAGTAAAGTAATTAGGATATTTTCTAATTGCTTGTTGAATAATAATCATTTTATTATATTTATACATTATTGTATTTTATTTCAAATATTGCTGTAAACATAACGAGTTGAAGAGGACAGAGTCATGATTTGACGAAAGTTAATTTATTAGTTATTTTAATTTATGCTCTTGTTTCAACTTGTGGTCGTGAAATGCGTCAAATAAAAACAAAAAAGGAGATTACATAGAAATTCAAATTAAAAGATAACGTATTACTTATAGGTACCTAATTCATCAAATTATATACCGTCGATAAGTAAACTAGAGAAATAACCCATTCATTTCCCACTGTCTGACAAAGGTTTCGTCTCCTTTTATATGGAAACTTTAAAGCTGGTGATTCTATCAGTTGTCGAATACAATTTATATTAGGTATACTCGACAAACGATACTGAAAATAATAACAGAGCGATGACTGCTAGTTCAAGACCCAGGAAATCAACACTGAATTTTCATGTGCCTAATGTGTTTTGATAATTCATCTCGTGCTAGCGGTGAAGGAAAACATCGTGAAGAATCGCAATCGCATCGCATGTATCTAATTTCAATGATTTTCAATGAACTTGTATATTCCCCTGCCTGCATTCATAATAATTAATAGGTATAAACAAAGTAGCGTGCTAGAATAACCTTCAATCCTCAAACGGATAGGCGATCTAAGCCCAGCATTGGGACATTTAAGGCTATTATTTTTAATTTACTTTTATTCGTTAACCTATATCACGTTAAATTTCAACACGCAACACAGCTAATTGGCTTAAGTACTCTTTAAAAAAATGGTAACGTGTCCAGTATAAATTAAACGTACGTTGCACGCTACGTAGTTTCATAAAAATTGGTTAATTATTACAGAAAATTAGTTTTTCATTTTGCTCCATAATGAAATAGAGAAATGAACGACAAAAACTACATTAATTTTTCAAAAGTAATATCAATAAGATCATAATTATTTATAATATAATTATATATAACGTATCTATACAAATATTGTTATTTTATATGATTTTTCATATAGTTTTATAGTCCTGAATAAGTACTTTCTGTATAATTCGAGATTCCTATCAGTTTTCGTAAACGCGACCACAAGGCACGAACTTATTATTTTATTCATTTGAAATAGGTATCGAAATCTAAGTAAAAATCATAAATACACGTAATGTAGATTATATAAATTAATTTTATATATATCTTGATGTACACGTCTGTGGCGACGAATTTATGGTAGGTACCTAATTCATTTCTTTACAATATTTGATTTTGACATTTCAGTTTTCCTGAAATTGTTACCCTTACCCACCTTTTGTGTTTCGTTTAAATGACATCGTACCTTGAGTGATAAAATACATTTAAGTAATTTTATTGTAGATTATATTATATCGTCGCGAAGTAGCTTTTGTATGTTGTTAAATCTATTTAAAAGTTTTTTATCAACTTTTATACACTCTTTTATCCTTCCCTAAGCACCCTTAGTATTATAAGTATTGATATAATATACGAATGTAATCATCGTAATTTTTATTATTAAACACCGTTGTATGAATTTAATTGTTCCATGTTATAATTTAAAAGTATATAATATTGTATACATTTTTAATATGTAATATATTTATTTATCAAGGCATGTTTATTGTAGATATTCATTATTTTGGATATCTTGAATTTTAATATTAATTCGCGTTTCTATGTAATAAATGTAAGTAAAGTAATTATAATGTATTTAAATACAAATAAATAATAATTAATACCAAAAGAGCACCAAATACTATGAAATTGTTTAAAATTAATTCAAAAAAATATTATATGTTTATACTTTCTGCAGGGTTTTTTATCTGTGTTCAAATCTAGTCAATATTTAAGAAAAAAAAATCGCAAAAAAACCCTAAATAAATGTTTAACGAAATAAAAGTGCTTGGTAGTTTATAAAATTATAGCAATGATCGCTATTTATTATTACCTACATGCTAAATTTTATAATTCTAAACTGTATAAGCAATCAAGTCTATTCTTCGTTTACTATTAAGTCATTTACTCAAGTGGTCGTAGTTATACTATTTATACACTTATCGAGGCGTAGCTGGAGATTTTATGGGACCAAACTATAAAATAATTGAAAACACAGTTTTTAAACGAATAGTTAAATGTCGGGGCTGTGTTTATGTCCCACTGGTTACGCCTTATTCTCTTTTTAACTATTTCTAATACTTACGTAAAAACTTCTCGATCGATATCTTCCTTCCAAGCCTATAATTAAATTATCAAGTTTGACTGAACAGCCTATAAATGATAATAATTGTACTGCTTGTGCTTTCAATGTAACATGTTTTTTGTTAAATTTAAGAATTCAAGCTAAAATAAAATGTCACACGCATTTCTTTGTTTTATTTCATAACACCTTACTGTTGGTAGGGCTTTGTGCAAGCACACATTAAATATTCTACCGCGAAACAACTGTACTTGGTATTATTGTATTCCGGTTTTAATTATATAGCGTAATTAATCTTGTGAGTAATTACGCTATGGCATCCGATGAAGATTTGTTATAAAATAATCCGAATTTTATAAGCCTCATATTAAAAAAAGTTGTCAAAACATCATTAATTTATTTTTACTAATAATTTACTATTTCATAACAATTATTTATTTTGTTAGTATTTCAGCTCCATCTTCAGTAATTAAAACAGTGTGTTCAGCTTGTGCTGCTCTTGCACCATCTTCTGTTATGACAGTCCATCCATCCTCTAATAATATCGTATTTTCTTTACCATGAGATAAAACAGGTTCGATAGTGAAAGTCATTCCCGGCTTCATTAGTCCAGGATATCGGTTTTCTGTAACATTAAAATCGTATTATTTTGAGTTTCTGATTTTTAGTAAAAATATTTCCCGTAGGTACGTTATCAATTTATTTACGTGTGTGATAGATTTCAGGTGGGCCATGAAAATATTTTCCAATTCCATGTCCAACAAACGCTGGTAGAACAGTGAGCTTATGTCTTTTTGCGACCCTGTGTATTCTGAAGCCGATATCACAAAAAGGTACATCAGGACCACATATGTTTATTGCCTGCAATAAATAAATTTATATAATTTTATAAACATTTCATAATTCAAATAAAATATAAATGATATATTTTTAGTACATAATATGTAATTTTATAGCCTATTCCAATGGAAAAAAGAGTAAAGATAAAGAAACAAACCGTAGATTTACATATTATATAATTACATATATACAGTGTATATATGTATATATCTTTATTTATAGTAGAACATTATTCGACATAATTACTTCTATCCTTACTTTAATTTAACGTCCAAAGTTCCGTTAACAACATCGACGAATTCCATTTCCAAAAAACGCCATTTTCTCACGAATCAATAATGAATAGATTATTCAAGATCTGTAGACCAAATATCACTTCAAATCAATGGGAAGTTGTTTATATATTATGTCTTATGATTGGAATAGACTATAGGAATGTTTTTATTGTAAACAGTATTAGGTAATTTAAAATGATATTTCAAATTTATCTAAAAAACACTATTAAAAAAAAATCTAAAAACTAAGTTATGAATACCGCGAATATAACCCAATAGCCGCTATTCAAATAACTACTACTAACCAACCTGGTTTAGACATTCTTCTGTAGCATGCACAAGTTGTAAGCCATGATCATCAACATCACCCACGAGAAATGTCTTAGAACAATCGCCATGGTATCCATTAAAATATACCTTAAAATTTAAATGTATATCTTTTAACTATGCGATAAATGTTCGTAGAAAAAAATATTATATAGTTTTAGAAATAAATTGCATTATTCAAATAATTTGCACTGTAAATTACGTCAAACACGGCGGCAGAGCATTTTACATGTCGTAAAGGAAATTAACTTTTCTTTATAATATTTAAGTCCATATTTTGATATAGTAACACGCAAAATATTGTGTACACATTTCAACTTCCTTTAATAAATGTAAAGTACACTGCAGTGCGATTCTATGAGGCGCTTTTTATATGCATTATACTTATCGACTATTATAATGGTAGGTCCACAATTAAACACGTTACACAAAGGCTGTTTTGAATTTCATTTGAGTCTATAATTGAATTTGTAAATTAATAAAAAAAATTGATTAGTTTCTGGTAAATTATTAGCAAAATCTTGCTTTAATTATTCCTGATAAAACATACTCCTGCAACAGCCTGTATTTGTCCCACTGCTGGGCTAAGGCCTCCTCTCCTCTATTTGAGAAGGTTGTTGAAGCTTATTCCATCACGCTGCTCCAATGCGAGTTGGTGGAATACACATGTGACATAATTTCAGTGAAATTAGACACATGCAGGTTACCTCGCAACGTTTTCCTTCACCATCAAACACGAGATGAATTATAACACAAACACATGAAAAATCTGTGGTGCTTGCCCGGGTTTGAACCTACGATCATCGGTTAAGATTCACGCGTTCTTACCACTGAGCCATCTTGGCTTTTTTAAACATTATTAAAGTTTATAAAAAAAATATATTACATTAGTAATTATAGTAGTATCATATTATATATAGTAACCATCTTTCATTAAAAAAGCAAATGACTTATGAAATTAACGAACTTACAGTTATATCAACATTAACAATATCTCCATTTTGTAAAGGTCGAAGATCAGGAATGCCATGAACTGCAATATTGTTCACAGATGTGCATACACTTTTGGGAAATCCCTTATAATGCAATGGAGAAGGATATGCTCCAGCTTCTAAACTTAAAATATGTACTAGTTCATCGATATCATCTGTTGATACACCAGGCTAAAATATTTAAATTATCAAAATAATTACAAATTACATTAAAATTATTATCATATTACTATTTTAGTATTTATTTTGTAAACTATATGATAATGTTTTTGTAAATTATTATCTGTGACGGGTGAAATAAATGCTTATATCTAATTAATATTCCAAAAAGGGCATGTTTTATCAGGGTTTTATCAACAATGTCACAGTAGCATGCGAAAGCGATCCCGTAGCACTCCTCGTTAAGACGTAAAGGGTACCGCTGGTTTTTTAATGGCTATTCAGATGTTCGGGGCGCACTCAGTGCCTTGGATACCAGTGAGCCCCACATAACTGGAATACGCATAACGCGTTTTTCCAGCATTAAAAAAAAAAAACAAAAAAAAACATCACCAAGCCAAAATGCAAAATTTGCTGCTAACAGCATTTATTTACTATGTTTGTTTTTAATTATTATTTGAAATGTAATTATTAATATTATTTTTTTATTGTACTAAGATTTCCTTGCAATGCAATTATTGTTTATAATCAAAATAATTTATGGATAGTATATGTATTCTTCAATCCTCAAACACACAGAGTTGAGGATGACTCAATTGCAAAGTTTAAAGCTTAAATATTAATACCACCTGAACAAATGCTTGAATTATTTTTAATATATTTGCTGCAACATTACAACTATTTCTCATTCCTTTTATTTGTTCTTCATTTTTAATTTCAGGTTTTTTACTAGTGTTTAATAATTTGCCTAGAACATAATCAGGTTTTTCAATATGTTCAGGTACTATTCTACTGGGTGTTGTTTCTGCTGGTTTAACTTTTTCGTATACACCAAAACGTCTTCTGCAATTAATAAAAGAGAATATACTATTCTGTGTGTTACATATCTGTTTGTAACACACAGATTACTAAAGTAGTTCTTTTTAATGTTTCAAAATAAAATAGAAATAAAACTTACAACAAAAGATTTTGAAGGCGGGGACTTAATGCTTTAGGAATTCTCATTTCTTCTTTTTATATTAAAATGTATGGTTTATGTTTAAAATAATTCGGAGACTGTTATTCATTTCTTGTTAGATTCATGACATATTAGGACAGATACCCTACTGTAAATTTCATCAAAAATCTTACATATTTGCCCTCCAAAAACGTCCTACTGAACGAAATGCTTCACGCGATAATTCCATCGTTGTCTTTATACACGATAATATTTTATATCATTTATTATGAAAATATATTATTGTCACTTCCCAATTTATTTTCTTATTAAAATTCTTTTTACAATTTACATATTATTATTTTTTTTTTGTATACATAACTACGGAATTTCGAAAAGTCCAAAATCCAAGTTTTTAGGTACCTAGGTATTTGGATTTGACGTATTAAGCAAATTGACAAATGTCATGACAATAATTCCAAAATTAGTCATTATGCAGGATTTCTTTTTTATTATATATTAAATAATTTACTAAAATACACTTTACCGTACATTTGAAAAATATACGATGTTAACTAACATAATTATTTTTTTATGTTAAAATATCTCATAATTTATCTAAAAGTGATAAATCATTCTTGTGCTAGCAACATTAACCCAAATTATTTTAATAATAAGCTCAGTAGTACCTATATCGTATTTAAATGTATCCCATATTATTTAACCTCAAAATACACTTAAACTATGTCAATAATATTAATTGATTTAATAAAACGAAATTATGAATCTTATTAATAATTATGTGGTATTTAATAATAATATTCTACCGCAAAACAGCAGTACTTGATATTGTTGTGTTCCAGTTTAAAGGATGAGTCAGCCATCAGCTAGTGTAATTACAGGCACAAGGGACATAACATCTTAGTTCGAAAGGTTGGTGGCGCATTGGCGATGTAAGCGATGGTTCTTACATTACCAATGTCTATGTGCATTGGTGACCGCTCACGATCAAGTAGTCCATATGCTCGCCCGCCTACCTACTTTATAAAATAATAATAATTTCTTATGAAGACTAATAAACAGGCTATCTACTTTGCGTCGATGTTCTGTGAAACTTGCTTTTTAAATGCTATAGTAATTGTAGTTTTCAGAGGTGCTGTTGCTTTTAGAGCTATTATCGGAAAAGTTATGAAAATAATAAACTTAATTAGTTTTTATTGTTAAGTGCTACTTGTATGCTAAAAACGATTGTGATTCGAATTAGATAAGGAACTAGATATTTTTTTACCCATTCATAAAGTAATTGCTGTGAGGTGCTGTATTTGTGGATATGGTAGCTTAAAGTTCTATCTAAGATATTTTCGAGCCCATGCAAGGCTGGAACAGATGCCAAGTGTGAAAAATTTGACACTGTAAAAGTCTTAAAAAAAGTTTAATAAATTGGCATATACGTAGGTATTCGTCTCGTTTGAAGTGTACTTAGGTATTATAAATATGTATTATATGCATATATTGTAAATATACAATAATAATTTATATTTTTTTAACTAACATTTTGCTTAACTTTACTATTTATTGCTAAATTTAGTTTCATAAATACTATACAACACATTTCTGTTTTATTCAAATTACTAAAACGGACGTATTTTAAGGAAAAATCTACATTTTAAAAATATTCAACACCCAACGAAATGTTATTTTAAGCGTTTTCGTTTTAATTGACACAAGTTTTTATATTGAAATTATAAAAGTTGAAGTCATGGCAACACTGTATTATTATTCTATGACTGCATCGAGCTAAGCTAGCCGATGTTTTGTTTATATTTTTCAGTAGCGTTTGTAAAAATACTGTAATTAAGTATATAGGTATATTAATTCATTAAGAAATATATAAACAAAATATTTTTATTCAAATATGTCTCAAAGTAAGTACTATTTTTTTAATACATATTGGTATTCCACAAAACATTGCTTCGTAAATGTTATAAAATTTTTTGTTCAAGACTCGGAAAAACCACTATCGACTCAAGATGTTGTTGATCCTACGGGTCCTGCAGCTCGTAAAGGCGTACTTACATCATTCAGGACAGGGAAGATTATGGAAATACCTGAAAAAGATATCGTAAGTAAATATAACCTTATAACATAAAAAAAAACGCTTAAAATGGACCTTAACTCTGCTTTGACATTCGCAGTTAGGAAGATGCAGATTTGTTGGAGAATTCGAAAAATTAAATCGAATTGGAGAAGGCACATATGGCATTGTTTGTAAGTATTCAATTATATGTTCAATTAATTTTCCTTTAAATAGAAGATTCATTTTTATATATTTTATTTAAACAGATAGAGCAAAAGACAAATTAAATGGTAACATAGTAGCGTTAAAAAAAGTTAGAATGGATGTTGAAAAAGATGGATTGCCACTGAGTGGTCTGCGTGAAATCCAAGTATTAATGGCTTGCAGACATGAAAATGTTGTTCAACTCAAGGAAGTTCTTGTTGGGAGATCACTGGAAAGGTAAATATTAGTGATGAAAAATTATATTAAAGTCACAAAACAATACATATATTGCAAATACATTATACTTCACCAATACTGACATGTGGGTGTTTAATATTACTTTACAACATAATATACTACATTCATAGTAAATATATTGATGTGTGTGATGACAGTTTTATTTTACATTACAGCATTTTCTTATCGATGGAGTACTGTGAGCAAGATTTAGCGTCTTTACTTGACAATATGTCTTCACCTTTCACTGAATCACAAGTCAAGTGCTTGATGCTACAAGTATTAAAAGGATTGAAATATCTTCACTCTAATTTCATTGTGCATCGGGACCTTAAAGTATCCAATTTGCTGCTTACTGATAAAGGATGTGTTAAAATAGGTAAGATTTATTTCATTCTAAATCTTTTTGAACATGTGTATTGTAATGTCAAAGATCCTCTAAATTTGCATTTGCTAAATTCATCCTATAGTGTGAGATGTAAACCTTCTCAAAAAGTAAGTACTTAGCTCAACTGTGGGACATTTGCAAGCTGAATTTTATTTTACCTTACTATTGATAATACTTTTCATACATGATAATAAATAATGATAAATATACATGATAATGTTGTGTGTAGGCTGAAATATAACTAAAAATAAATAGATTTCTTCTGTGATCAGAGAAATTAGAAAACAATTTAAACAAATTTTATTTTGACTTCTTTTTTTTTATCTAAAATGGACATTTTAAAATGATTGATGTAACAAAACATACTACAATTGTACAGTTATCATACAAAAAAAGGATCTACAGACAAGGGTCTTATTATAAATTGTCAGTCAACTTTTTGAAGTACCTAATCTAAGAGGTTTAATTTGCCAGCACATATCCAATAATTCGGGAGAATGTCAGTAGCCCATCACCAATTCCCTCAGGATGCAGCTGTAGCAGTTAGGGTCTTCTCTCATGCCAAGAAATTGTACCACTTTTTTCCCAGTATAAAAGGGAACCATATGAACACATAGAAGTGGCAAAACAATATTTTAAAGTACAGTGTGTTATTATATGAGTCAAGATTTTCAATGTGGCCATTATTTGTTAAAAAAGGTTCCGACACAATTTTGACTACAGTGATAGATCACTATGATTTCAATTCAATAGAATTAATATGGGCTCAAATAAAGGTACTAGTTAGAGAAAAAAATAAATCATAGTTTATGGTAAAATTAAAATGTTTTATTAAAACATAGCTAGAATATCACCGAAAAAAATGTACAGCCATGGTATCAATATTGAAGATAATATGAAAAAATAGAGGGCATCTTCGACAGACTTCTGGAATTATCATTTATTGAAGTTTTCAAAGAGTCTAGCAGTAAGCATGATGTATCAAATAATTTAAAATGTTCCTAAAACAACATCAATATGCTATTTTTGTTTACATAGTAAGCATTTTCTATATGATCACTGTACTTATTGCTAGATATTAAGCAGCCAAATTGTGTAATTGGTGTTGTTGTATTGAGTTATATTTTATATTTGATTTCAGCTGATTTTGGCTTGGCTCGATGGTTAGGTGCACCTGCTCGAAGTGCTACACCAAGAGTCGTTACTTTATGGTACAGAGCACCTGAATTACTTCTACAGTCACCAAAGCAAACCCCAGCTCTTGACATGTGGGCAGCAGGATGCATACTCGGTGAACTATTGGCTAATAAACCTTTGCTTCCTGGGAGGACTGAAATTGAACAGCTTGAACTCATTGTTGATTTGTTAGGTAAGCTTTTCTTGTTATATAAATTACAAGAAGGTTTTCTAAAATATTTTTAATCTTGTCTTGATTTTTACTAAGGTTATCAATAATTAAGTATTTGTGTATTGTAAAGGTACTGAACTTTTTAGTTTGTAGTTTTATAATATTGGTTTGTTGTAATATCAAATTGTTCAAATCTATGCAAGCATTTACTGTTACTAACATTTACATACATAAACATTTGTATTTATTATTAGAGCAAGAGTACTATATTGATAAACTGTTGTATTTTTTGTTTTTTATTGAAATCTTTAAGATTTGACCATAAGAAGATTTATCTTTTTAAATGTATCATTTAAAGAACAAAATAAATTGAAATTATATAATAAGTTTTAAATTAATACTTACCTCCAGGCACACCATCTGATGCAATTTGGCCAGAATTCAGTTCATTACCAGCATTACAGAACTTTACTCTCAAACAACAGCCATATAATAACTTAAAACAAAAGTTTCCCTGGTTGTCGGCGGCTGGTCTACGTCTACTCAATTTCTTGTTCATGTACGATCCCAACAAGAGAGCTACAGCAGAAGAGTGCCTCCAGAGTTCATACTTTAAGGAACAACCTTTGCGTAAGTAATAAACCTTTTTGTTATAATTGAATTTTAGAAAACATAGATAACCATAAAAAATTAATTGTTTGTAAATATTTTATAAGCAAATGAGAATCTCTATACGCTTGATAATTTCTTTCCAAATCTACTGATACGTCAGGAAGCCAAAAAGGTATTGTTGCTTTAAATATTTGCTTAACACTTTCTGGGGCAGCCTACAGAAGTCATATAATTACAAAAAAAATACGCACCTATATAATCGTTTCTTGTGTACTGTCCCAAAAAGTGGAAAAAGGCATTTTAACTTTCAGTGTTAAATTTTCAATGTGTGAGAGAATTAATTGAATGTCAATGCCAATTTAACTTTGCATGCAATCAAATTATTTATTTTTACATTTTTATTTTTGCTGTAATAACTCATCTTATTGTAATTCTAGCATGTGATCCGAAGTTAATGCCTAGCTTCCCGCAGCACAGAAACATGAAAGGGCAGCAAAAAAGTAGCTCCTCCTCCTCCAATCAGTTGAACATACCTCTCTCTAACTTGAACACTGGAGCTAACGACCAGACCAACAACTTGCCGGCTATATCAGACTTGTTAGGATCCCTCGTCAAGAAACGAAGACTAGAATAAACTTATGTTTACGTTTTAGTATATAATTCCAAATAAATGAAATGATATAATTATAGTCTTTCCTTTTCATAAAATTTTACTGTTTTTGATATGATTTTCTTTCCTAAGGTTTGTTTTTTTTAATCTGACGAATCGTTATCATCTGCAGACAATCCCATTGCTTGTCGAAATTTTTGATACTTTTGTAGAGAAAGCGTGTCATTGCTTCTGCCTTTTACTTTTTCTTTCTAAAAAAAGAGTTATTAATTTAAACATTGCAAACCAGCGTTACTCTTATTGATTTTAAAAGTGCGCTTACGAATTCTTTTTCTTGTTTTTCAATGTTTTTCAATGTTCGAATACACTGCGAGCAGAGTATTACATCTTCCATGTGATTTACAGTTTTCTTTCGATGATGATGTTTTAACCTGTGGCAAATAGAAAATATTAAACAAAAACACTATCATGATGACACAAAAAAAAACAAAAGCAAAAATGACTATATTCTTCAATTATGTAGATGACACTGAAGAGGGTTAACATTTTTATTATAATGAATCAGTATACTAATTCGTTACTCAAAAATCGGAAGCTATTAAATTAAGTAATTTAGTCGCGTTTTTCAAAAGGTATAACTTACGTTAGTTAAGTTGGCCGTACTGAAGTTGGCTTTCAAAAACATTCGTAAATGTTTAGTCATATCAGTCGTAACGGTAGTCGCCAATATTAAGTCAAAAGTCAAAAATAACTATTCGCTATTAATAAAAGAAGATAATGAATTTACGTCTTCGTAAGGTATTCGTCACTAACAATATAGTATCGCATTACAACAATAGGTGTATTAATATAATAATCGAAAGAATAAAAAAAAAACTTGATTCGTAAACGACAATAACGCTAAAAGGCTATTTATGTTACTGTAACTGTACACGCTTATTTTTATATCTAGCACGAGTACCTATCGCCCTTCGACATTGCAATTTGTTTTCTATAAATTGTCTGCGCAGCCACACTACCTTCAGTCCAGCAACCTAAACTGCGCCTTTTTGTATATATCAATAGGCCGACCATGTTTATTGCATGGCTACGGAATCATAAAACCTATTTATTTATTTGATGAAATTGAGGCTAGTCATTTCTTTTGAATATTGTTTGTTAATAAGTCTACTTACAATTTTCCGCAATAATCACACTGAAATTTGTCCGTTCGATGTATTATTATGTGCCACCCTAATTCCTGGTAAGTCGGATAGCGATCGGAACAGCGCGGACAGGTAATCTTGCCTTCTGATCTGCCCCCATTACTTTGATGTTCAATCAACTGTTGTGATGTTTGGAAATTTTGATGGCAGCTGTGACATCTAAAAAAAATCAATTGATTTTTTATTAGCTTACTTGAAAATCATTAAGTACATGACAAAAGACTTGACATGGACAAAAACCAATAAACTTATATTCAATTATGTTTTTGTATGTTCCTACTAACATAAAATACAAGGTACGCGTCTAAAAAAAATATTGAATCACTTAAAAAACCCTATATATTAAAACTTCTTAATTACATTGAAGTAAATACACCGATAAACAAAGATAACTATGTTAATGAAACAGTGGATATTAGTCTTACTTAAAAATATTTGGCTGTAAATGATAAGCCATATGTTCAATGATCTTTTTTGGATAGAAGTAGTGAAATTTTTTGTCACAGCACGTTAAATATCCTGGAACTCCGTGCCTTTCTTTATAGTGCTTCATTAAAGATCGAAAGTGAAATCCTATCTCGTGGCAAATGCAGCATTCCATTTTATAAAATAAAGTTATTTGCTTGTCTAAATCGGCTCCTTGCTTTACCGGGCGACCGTCTATTAATATGATATTATCCAATACTTCGTTTGAAAAGTTATTAGTTTCGATATTGTTTTTATTTTTCTCTATCGTTGGTGCCTTTGGTTCTATAGGGGACGATGCACTGTTAAGAAGTAACCTATCTACGCTTTCAGTTTTTGAAAACTCTTCTAGTGGCATTGCTTCTAAAAATTTTAAATCGGATGGTGATTTCTTTTTTTGGTGTTTTTTGCATGCTTTTGCGTCTCCTTGGTGAAGTTCTGTTGGTGGCGATTTTGGAGGAGGAGAAACCGGTTCTTTTCCTATTTTTGATTTTGTATTGAATGTCTTGTGTTCTGACAGAGATGCGACGATAGGGTGCATCTTTTTGTCAGTCAAATTTCGATTATCTTTATTGATATTGTTGTTATCTTTTATACTATGAAAATTTAAAAACTTTTGTGTTTTTTCTACGTTGACAGCATAAAGATGCAAAGCCCCAACTTGCTGAAGACATTCGTGGCATATTGCCTTTGGAAGGTTATCATCAGTTCGTATCTGCAAATAATATTGAAAAGAAAAAAAAAATAAGTTCATTGAAATTATTCTAATATTATAAATAGCTAGTAGATATCTAAAATCACTAACAACAATATCAAACAATCTCTTTATTTTTCTCTTCATTTCAGCGCTGAGTGGTTTTAATTGGGCAACATCGTTACATAAACACAAGCGACACGACAGTTCGCGGACAATAGTTTTTTCAAAAGACGCAAAGTCATTCATACTGATAATTTAATTTTTAAAAGGCTATACTATAAATTTGGCTATTGCTTAATTATCCATAACAATTTGGTTTGCTACTGCTGTAGGTTCGGTACAAAAGAGTATAAAAATTCCATATGGTAGATCGTTACCCATCTAAAAGACATTTGTAACTTTTTTATAAAAATTAGTAAGAAGCGGCCAGCTTTTTACAATTTGAGGAATGAATATTGAAAATATATATAAGCGCTTAAACTCATCTAGTCAGATCTAGACGCTGTGGGAAAATTTTAAAATATTCAGATAAATCAATATTAAAATAAAATATTTCGATATAGATACCCTAATTACTATTATAATATATTTTATAAAAATTGTCGTTGTTTATTATAAATAAAAAAAAAAAAAATTATTATATCATCTTTTTGATATATTATGGGTTTTTACCGCTTTCTTCGATAGACTGTGTGTGCACCTTTCTGTCAACTGAGATTTTCGCGCCCTTGATCGTCGACTGCACGAAGTTTCTAAATCGCCTCCATCACACTTCAGTCTCTTCCTACGATAATGCTACACACTACACTAACACAATAGGACCGAACCTAATAATATAGTAAACAGTAACAGTAACAGCCTGTTAATGTCCCACTGCTGGGCTAAGGCGTCCTCTCCCTTTTGAGGAGAAGGTTTGGAGCTTATTCTACCACGCTGCTCCAATGCGGGTTGGTAATATAGTAAAGTTACCATTTAAATACGGATTTGAGGAATATACGTCGAGTTCACCTACTTTTTTGCATGTTTTACACTTGAGTAATTCAGACTTTTATACGCAGATCGTTTACGACTGGAAATAGTAAAATACAAAAAGTTTCTCTTCGCACCATAGTAAAAATACTTCATCAGTACTTTGATGGAGTTAGCATATATGGTACGAAGTCAGTCAACTAGGTAGCATATTTAAAATGAAATCCAAGTTTTATTTATTATATATTAGTAAAACTTGGATTTTTATATATATATCGACTTAAATATTATAATAGTGTTACAAGTATTCTTAAAACATTATTTAATGTTTAGAAACCAAAAAAAAACCAAAACATGAACTATTCAAATAACGAACATGTCTGTTAATTAATTCCCTGTGTCTTCTTTGAATCTTAAATGGCTGTTTGATTAATTATGTAATCATAATCATTTACGGTACAATGATCAGAGCAACAACTTAGGATAAAGTTGTTCACAGGTTTCCAGTAGGTAATCTATAGAAAATTAGTGACGGTTATGCTAAAGTTCAATAAGTTTAGAAGTATACTCCAATAGGACTGACCCTAATTTTCAAATAAACATAACTTACAGTGTGAGTTAAGTTAATATAGGAAACGTCTATTTTAAAATATATGATACGGCTTTAGAAGTTATCTTAGGGCCTGTAAATAAGCTACATAAGTATGAAGTTGTAGTAAGAATATAAATAAAATTATGTAGTTAAAATAAATATAAAAATTACAAGTGCAATGGTTCTACGAATTATTGTTTATATTATATATAAACAATAATTCGTAGAACCATTGCACATATTTACATATGGTATGGTATATATATACTTATTTCATAAGTGCATAATGTTGTCATTAAAATTATAAAATAGAAGATGGCAAAACGGGACATATTAGGGCCGGCGCACATAAAAGTCCACCATAAACCAGTAATTTTCGATGTGAAACGCATCACGCATTCTGACGTTGTGATGTCACACTTGTTGACAAACCTTCAGTTTGTTTGTAGGACGCTTGGAATCAAAACGGCGTTACTTTATATGGTAATAATATTATGATAAATAGCTCTTCATTTTAAAATTTCCTATACATAGTAACTTGGATGTAATATTTTTATTCTAAAGTATTACAATAACTTATATTTGGCATTATTGTTATTTTTGAAGTCTTTTTTATAAACAAATATTTATTTATATTTAATTCAGGTGGAGAAGGGATTAGCAGTGTCAGCTAAGAAATATTTAATTCCTAATATAATGAAAATTCAGTATTGTTATTGCAATTAACTAAATTATTTTGGTTTTAAGTTAAATCAATACAATGGCAATGTGATTAGGAATTCATTTCACTGAAGTATTTTCTTATAGATTTATTAAAATGTCTTGTTGGATCACTTTCGAACCTGATGTAAATATAATTATATGGATAAGTGTAAAATTAATGGGTTTAATATATTTTAAAACAATCAGCAGCAAAAATAAGAGATCCGTTCTTACCGTAACCGTACCAGTTTTTTTAAACGTATTATATCCGTACCCAATATAGCAGCACTTGTCTAAATTGTGAATTGTAAACGGTAAATTTTTATTTGCAGTTAAAACAGTTGAAATAAATTAGTTATTCATTTTAATAAGGATTAATATTGTATGACAAATATTTTGATCTAATTATCGAGAGGAAAACAATTGTAGTTTGATTACGCGGAAAACCAAAAAGCGTGAATGTTGAAATAGTTCTGGTTTAGTTTTAGTATAATAACGAAATATATAAATCTTTCAATCGCTGGCTGTATAGTATAATTTCTATACTCATTAAAGTAAAAAAGGTCGAAAATTGGTTAATTAGGTTCAATATTATCTATAGCTTATTATAATTTTATACTCAAAAATAATCAGTCGTAACTAATAAATTTTCTCTAATCAAATTCAGATTTAAAAAAAAAATAATTAAGAGAGCTTCTTTTTACTTTATATTTTATGTAAACAATCTCGTTTACACCGTTGTATATTTTTTGCTTTCATAATCTCTAATGAGTTTTTTCTGATATTTATCTTTTATTAGATATCTGTTCCTTTTTAATTAATAATTATAAAATATTCGCTTTAAAGTGCTGTAATTTTGAAATTGATTGCGCTGTCTTGTATAATTTGTTGTATATAGTTTTATTAATGTAAAATAGAAATATTGAATAAGAATATTAATTTATTTACATTTGGTCCTGGGTACATATATCTATACTATAATAATATTATAAAGCTGAAGGTTTGTTTGGTTGAACGCGCTAATCTCAGGAACTATTGGTTGAACTGAAAAATTATTTTTGTGTTAGATAGTTCATTTATCGAGGAAGGCTATGGGTTATATAACATCACGCTACGACCAATAAAAGCAGAGCATTAATGAAAAATGTTGCAAGAATTGGAAAATATATTACTTTTTAGAGATTCCGTTGCATGCGCTGTTTAAACGGTTAAAGTTACCCAACATCACGTATGACGGAATTGTTCCTCTTAAAAAGTTAAAAAAAGACTGTGTTAGCATATCTTTTAAGGTTGACTATAACCTTATTTTATGGTAATCAAATTTTTTCTAAAATAAACCGTTATTTGCCAAGTTGTTTTTATAAACATCGTATTAAGTCTTACCAAAATAAATACGTTATTCTATATAAGTATGTATTTACAAAAGAAAAGTAGTATATGTAGTATATCAGTTGTCTGGTTTTCATAGTACAAGCTCTGCTTAATTTGAGATCGCATGATCGTGTGTGAATAATGTCCCAGGATATTATTATTATATATAATATATCATTCATCCCCCACATTAATTTGATCAGGCCGTCAGTTCTTACATATACAAATTCCCACGCGACCGAAGTCGCGGGCACAGCCAGTACAAAATAAAATAACATAGGACTGTTTACTGTCCTTAAAGAAGTAATTATTGACTTTTAATAAAAACTGACCGGAACGGTTGAAATAGTATCGGTTTTGAAGCACGGGGTAATTGATTGGTTTCACACGTGGATGCCTTCTTCACTAGAGAGAACACGGCACCGTCTACAGTTGCCGGAGTAATACTTCTATTGTTGTCTATTTAATGTTAGCTAGGTATCTATGCATAGTATTTTTTAACTACGGCAAAAAGTAATTTATTTAATTGTCAATTATTATTATTTTTTCACTTTTAAAATACATGTCAAACCTAAGGCATCGAAAAAGTAATAATGATGTGGATACTTTTATCCTAAAATAATTTTATCCTAATATATATAATATTTATTATATGTAAATCGAAAATTTTATGTAAAATATAATATTTCATTTATTTAAAGAATAACGACATTAATTTATGGTACTGCCTACTTTTATAACGAAATAGAGTTCACATTTAGAGTATTAGTACTAGTATCGAAATACCGGAGAATTATTATTTTTTGCAAATACTTTAGAATTTCAAAAATGTTTACATACTTTTATTATTCGCTAGTTAATGTGCGTAGAACTTGATCTTTGCGTCATGCGCAAGCAAAGCTCGCCTCTATGAAAACGCTCCAGGTTCTATGAACGGGGCAGTCCCATCACCTTAATCGTAACAATTCAATACGCTCTAAAGAAGGTAACATTAACTGTATTGAATACTGCTCGTATCTATGAAGGATCATATTCGCTTGGTCAGACAGAGGCTTCTGCTCTTGATACATATAAGCATGATATATGAGGTTGTCTGTGAGTAAATGCTCTGAACATTAGAATTTTTCAACCCTTACTAGAGTTATACAATTTAATTTATTCTTAGTATAATAGTAGAAAATTTGACACCAACCGTCTAATAGTCCATATATTGACTCTTCTTTATGTTATTTATTACTCCGTGGCTTCTGTATATTCTTCGTATCATCAACATCATCATCTTCGTATTATCAGCTTACTAGGCCGTAGACCGATGCACTCAATAGCACCATGTCATCCACATAACTCAGATAATTGACATGAATGCCGTTAATGTGGCAGCCAACATGTTGACGATTAAGCGCTACGATTAGACCGTTCAGCATATACAGCGCCGTTGAGAGAAAAATAGCTTTTATTTTCTAATTTACATGGGACTACCCTCATAGCATAATTTATTTACAAGTATATAACAGATTCGTTAACAATAATTTACAATCACTTAGGACATCGAGTATAATTATATACATACAACAACTTACTAATCCCACTAATTTTCCTCTTTTGTTTCAACCTATGGGTGTTTTTTTACTAATTTATAATAGACTACGCTTATCCTACAATATATTCAATAAAATAATAATTATCCAACTCGGCTTACAAGCATCCAATCTATCGACGTACCCATAAAAAAATAAACCCAAACTGATTACCTATTTCTTACTACTATTTTTTGACTACTTATTTTTGATGTCGGGTAGTATACCTCAAATGAAGATTCCTTTGAAAAATAGAATCGAAATAGGAAAAAAACGAGAGCAAAGTCTAGTCTTAATATTAAATTACGCTGATCGAAAACGCCGATTTCTTGCAAATAACGATACTGCAATTTCGCTGGTAAATTAAACTCAGGTAATCGTAGTACCATGTCGGCAGTCTCCGTATGCAGTTAATCGGTAAGTGGGCTGTTTGCTCGCGTCGCCGATTGCACGACAGCCCTAATTGGTTTCTATTCCCACCCCGCAATAGACCGCTTACCGCTTACCACGACCGCGTTTAATACACCAATTACAACATGAGAAACGCTGCAGTGGATATCGACGAATTAAGAACCCTTTCAAACTAATTAGTTTTGGATTTTTTTCGTTTCAGTAAACCCATATAGAGCTCTTGGTTTCACCGTCAGCTTATAATATTTATGAAAATATCGATATTAACGAATAACTCATTAATCCTTAAATCTTGTTAGGAACTCGTTATGCTCGGCCGTACGAACGTTTTAATTCTCTTTATCGGAAAATCCTTTCATTAATCTAAAAAAATAGATTTAAATTTTCAATTTAGGATAGGGTAACATGCCTATGTAAGTATTTGTAAGAAGCCGTCGAATTCGCTTATTTTATTGATATATTTCAACCGTCCTTTTTTCTCTGGAAAAACGCATTTACACTTTTCCTACATATAAGGTGGGGGGAAGTGGGACTCGCCGGCGCAGAAGGCACTGGAAATATATAAGCAGGACAGTGCAAACCCTGAACGCAGTGTCACAATGAGTGTGCAAATAAATAATAAAAGCAGTGTGAAGCAGCAAACAACACCAGCAGCAACAACAGCCCACTGGACAAGCAGCATCTCCTCCACAAAACAGCAGAGCCTCCAACAGCTCCAACTCAACAACAATTCCTCGGTTGAGTCCACCGAAAATATTTTATTTAACAATATATTACTTTGTAATCTAATATACATAGTATATATAAAATAAAATAAACACTTCCTTATTACCTATCTTGCATAAACACTAAGAACGTCCTAAGTAGGCCCAAGACACAGGTACAAAGAAGAACAAGTTATTAAAAAGTAATAACTTAGACAATTCGGGTTATTAAAGTTAACTTTTAAAGTATCAAAACGTGGAAAAATATTGCTTAATTAGCAATAAAATAATATTAGAAAGCAAGAACTATATTTAAATTAATGAAACAAAATTTTTAAACGATTCGCATCACATTAAAAGTTTACAATCACATTAGGATTCGACCCAGGTCGCCAAGTACATTGACAAAGTCTATGTTAAATTTTTAAATAAAATATTGAAAAATTAAAATTAATAGGGTTACAACTTATTCATTCATACCTACATCTTATACCGATCACCATGAAAGCTGGCACATCTATTTTTATGTTACTCCAAATTTCTGTATTGCACTTGGTGGTAGGGCTTTGTGCAAGCCTGTCAAAGTAGAAAACTCATAAATATTCTAACGCCAAGCAGCAATACTTAGTATTGTTGTATATCGGTGAGTGCTCACTCAACCTTCAAACGAGTGTGTAACTACAGGCACAAGGGACAATATATGTATATATCTTAGTTCCTAACGTTGGTGGCGCATTGGCGATGTAGAAGATGTTTAATAATTGTTTGTGTCAATATTTATGGGTAATGAGTTCACCTCATTCAATCACATAGTCCGTTTGCAAGGCTGACTAACTATTATAAATAAAATAATAAATAATAAAAATAGTATATATGGAGTACTAACTAGATTTTTATATCACATTTTACAATAAGATAGTGGACAAAATTCAATATTTTTAATAACAAATCAATCAATTATCTTCAAAAGATAAAAAACATAATAAAAGCATGATAATTATATACTGATGTAACTTCAAAAGATCTATATTATAACAATAACTATTCTTTATTTCGGGAAATAAATTATCGGTGTAATTGATCAATATTCTCGTTTTTAGACATTTCTTTAAGTATATTTTATAGCTTATTTAATGAATCATTGTCGAATAGAATTTGTAATTTGTTTTCATGAAATAAATAATTATTATTTTTGTAAGGTCACCAAACCAATTTCTGGGTATTTTCAACTTAATTATTTTAATTAATTAAAAATTAATGAAAATACACATGATTTAAGACACTAAGGTATTAAAGATTATATTATATCTTTATTTTGCTACAATTTAACCATAAAAAGTGGCAGTATTTTCTTTGAAATATTGCTAGGCGGAATTGAATATATGGGTATAAAACATAAAAACTAAATTTAAAATCGGTAACGTATTTTAATAAATAATAATAACTCAAATTATATAAAGAAGCTCCAGATCTACCTTTTTTCCTACCGATTGTTAAACTTTAGATCGGCACCCTACCACTTTAGCCTTTAGGAATAATAAAAAAGCCACAAATTAAATATACATTATTGCGGGCGGGATTCCTTGCGACCGGGATAAAAAACTCTAGAATTAATTTTCACTGCTTATTACTTATCCGTTTATAAAAAATCATGTGAGACATTTAAATATATGATTTTATCTAACTACTTGAATTATGTATGACTTTGGTATATTCTTGTGCCGATGGCTATGTGGCTAGAATACGTGAATTCAAAGATTACGGGTTACTAATCTAATCTGGCAAGTGAGACAGTTTTCATGTATTTCAAATATAGTATTAGAAAACTTGTATCAAATGAAATTCCGCCACATGTATATCCACCAACCCATACTGGAGCAGCTTGGTGGAATAAGCTCGAAACTATCACAACTGCGTGCAACGTATTTGTAAAAAAAAGTCAGACAAGTCTGTAGTGTGTAGAAAAGTCAAGTAACGGACTGTTAATATTCCACTACTGTATAAGACCTCCGTATGGCCGTTTGTGGAGAAATTCAGGAGCGTATTCTACCAAGCTGTTCCGATGCGGATTGGTGAACCCATGATGTTTCCCGGCGCCAAGCATGAAATTGACTATAAACACAAATTAAGCACAGGCAAATTCAGTTGAGCTCACCAGGGCTTGTACTTAAAATTTTCGGTTAAGATTAAGGCGTTATCACCAATTTGTGGTTATACATAATTCTCGTATTAGCCAGTGAAAAAAAAATATCCCGAGGAAATGTGTAAGTGTCGAATAAAGTTCTCTCATATGTGTATTCACTAATACTTATCAAATTTTTGCTCAAGAGGCAAAAGTCTCTTTTGCCTAGTTGTGGGACATATACTAATAAAATAAAACGTAAATAAATATAAATAATAAAAATCTATACGTTATATTATTACTCGAGACAATTTTTAATTTCATTGGTAATAACAATAAATAAAATAATATAAAATTAGTCTGGAAATAACGATCAAATTGTGGTAGAGCTTTGTGCAAGCTCATCCGGGTAGTTATCACCCACTCATCAGATATTCTACCGCAAAACAACAGTACTTGGTATTGTTGTGTTCCGGTTTTAAGGGTGAGTGAGCCAGTGTAATTACAGGCACAAGGGACATAACATTTTAGTTCCCAAGGTTGGTGGCGCATTGGTGATGTAAGTGATGGTTAACATTTCTTACAATGCCAATGTCTATGGGCGTTGGTGACTACTTACCATCAGGTGGCCCATATGCTCGTCGTACCTATTCTATAGAAAAAAAAATGGAAAATTTTAAGAACAAACTCTTTTTTAATAAGGTAATTATGTATATTATACGAATTCTCTTACAATCAGTATAAATAAAAACTCGTGTTCTTCATTCTGGCAACCAGAAACATGGATGAAATAAATAATTATATATATATAAATTTTATATAAATAATCAAAATAACAAGTACTTATTTCGTTACATTTTATGACGATATATTAACTAAATTTTTGATGTAGTCTATGTGGACCTAGGTTAATATTTGTATGTATCACACTTTTTATCCCACTTCAATCCGAAAAATCTCTCCCTTTGGCCGTCACGCCACTGTCCACCGCCGCTCTCCAGTCCCTTATGTATGCTTGGCTATGTATACGGATACTATAATATACTTGTTTTTTTTTTTAAATCTCGTATAGGATAGCGTTTGACCGTTGACTTCCCTGATGTAAAGCATCGTCAAGGTCTAGGGTGTAGCACGCTTGCCAGCAGGAACCTGTTTACTCTGGATTTGAAGACACCAACGTTAACACGTTCGTTGCTATATATGATTATAAAAATAATAATAAAAATATGTTTGCTTATCATACATACCACTACGTTTTTATTTATATTGCTTTATGTTTGTTCATTTGTTGTATTTGATGATAAGCTTATGATTATTGAATTACCATCGATTTCAATGTTTCACATCTGCCGGACATCCCGTGACGGCCACAGCTTTGAAGCTTTCAATAGCTTTGTAATACATAGAAAACTTTTTAATAAAAACCGATTTGAGTTATTTATCACTTTTATCATGATTTAATTACCTGTAATATTACTGGTCCAAATATTGCAGTGTAAACGACCTTTTATTTTTAGTAAACGCTTAAAATGAATGAATCTGTTATTTAGTTTAATAATGATTAATGCTATGAGATAAATAAATGTAGAAATATTGCTTATTTAACTTAACTATTGTTTCCTATTTTTACTTTTTAGACATGTGACATTTAGGACTTATCTATAAAAGATAAATTTATGCTACGGCAGACTTTACTGCGGGTATTTTGAAGATTACAAGTTGTGTTTAGTAAGTTTTCTTGTATCTGTCATAGTTTGGGCAGTTTTCGCTAGGAAAGCGTCAGGGATACAAACTCCGACTGAGAAAATAGTTGTCATAAAAAGCTTTATGTCAAATAATATACAAAACATAAATATACTTTATAATCTTCCAAAATGTATGTATATTTAGTATTATTCGAAATAGTAGTGTGTTAACATATGCAAACAAAATCTAAACAAAACCTACATCTCGTTAATATTAATATTAAAATGTTGTAATAAGAAATACGTTTTTAAGCGCATTGCTTAATAATAGTGTCTTTTATAAGAAAAAGTTCCGAATTCTAGTTAAGAAATAAAATAAGATATGATGAAGATAAATTTTGTAATAAGAAAAAAATATTGTTTTGGTCACCGTTGAAGCAAACACTATTGAAATCATTAGATCGGCTTAGAATCGACAATTTCAAAAATTTGCTGGAACGTACGCTAAAAATTAAAACCAAACAAAATGGAAAACCAATTAAGATGTGACGGGACCACAATAAAAGCTTAGCTGTTGTTAGGGCTTTTTTCTTAGTAAATCACCATATGTCATTTGTCAACATTTCACGGGTGAGTAATAAAGAGAGTGAATAACACTGCTGAACCCAACCAAAAAAGAGTTTTGAAGACAAACAAACAAAAAATATTAAAAGACGAATTGAGAACCTTCTTTTTGAAATTGGTTAAAAATATAAATTTAAGGATTTTTTTTTAGTTTACTACAATTTATGTTGAATTGTAATATGTACCAACCTCTGAATATAACTTTAGAGGCCGCCCTTAGACTTGTCTCTTCGCGTCCGTTCCGTGCAGCAGTATGGGGGCTGCTCCGCTGACAGCCGCCCGTTTTGAACACTCAAGCTACCTCTACACGCACCATTAAACATATTTTACGAACGCTATAAACAATTTATTATTGAAATAATAATTTTTTGCGGTATTATTATTTGGTATTATTTTTAGGTGGTGTTATAAAATCAATCTTGCAAAAAATAAATTTTCTTATTTGACTATTACTACTTTTTTAAAATATGAACAACGAAATGCTGTTATTTTTATTTACTTTTTTGTTTATTAATATAAACTAGTATATATTTAAGCAATATCATGGATTTTATTTTAAGTAGAAGTGTGACTGCTTAGGCAGACTAAAAATGTTGTTTGTGCTTTGTGTAAAAAAAATGCGATACTGCTTTTTCGCGGTTTTCTGGATGCTTGCATTATTTTGGAAAGGTAAGATTTTTCATACTTATTTATGTATGTATAAGAATCAAGATCAAGAAGAAAGTTTAAGAATCTTATTGTACTAATTTTCTCTTAACAAACTGAATATTTTAAATACAATTTGATTTTACTTAAAAACCGCTAAGTTAAAATGGGACAACGCGCTAAGGTTTATTAAAACTTATTTTGTGACAAAATGCTCAAATTTATAAAAAATAGATAAAAATACTGAGTTATACTTGTAAATCCTTCCGTAACAGCCTGTGAATGTCCCACTGCTGGACTAAAGGCCTCCTCTCTTCTTTTTGAGGAGAAGGTTTGGAGCTTATTCCACCACGCTGCTCCAATGCGGGTTGGTAGAATTCACATGTGGCAGAATTTCAGTGAAATTAGACACATGCAGGTTTCCTCACGATGTTTTCCTTCACCGTAAAGCACGAGATGAATTATAATCACAAATTAAGCACATGAAAATTCAGTGGTGCTTGCCCGGGTTTGAACCTACGATCATCGGTTAAGATTCACGCGTTCTTACCACAGGGCCATCTCGGCTAAATAAATCCTTCGAGCCGAAATAAATTATTTTATTTTGCTTTGAACAATTTAATACTTTATCATTGAATTCTATCAACATTCCTATGTCTACCCTCTTCAAGTCAACCTCATTTATCTTGTACATGGTATCTCCCATTATCTTTTTTAAATAATAACAAATAATTGATTATTTCCAATGATTAGTGCTCCCCCAGTGTTCGAAATTCAATCATAATTACTATTGAATATTTGAGAATTACTTAGTAGTTTTTTGCAAGATATATTTTTTTACTCTAATTTATATTCTTATCCATTACAAAGTAAAAGAATAAATGTACACACCATAAAGGATTATAAAACATATGAATACATTTATTTAATTGATATTTAAAAATAAATTGTGGCATGTTATAAGTATCTTATATAAAGAATTTTTCAGGTTTATTTTAACTTCAAACGCCTACTATAATTAGTATTGATGGCTCTTGTTTGCTTGGAAGGTTGCTAATCATTTTAAAGTAATCTGAAAATATGGTGGTAATAGTGTAGTCGGACATATTATGTATATAAAAATATTAAGAGCATAATTAGTTTTTCACCCTAAGGCCCAAGTGTTCAACTGCAAGCGGAACATAGATGTAACAATGTACAAGCTAACACACGTCGAATATTTGTCATTGCTATTATTTATTATATTCATTTGATATTGTAACGTAATGGACGCAACTACTACAGATGACAACTTATATTTGAGAGATACTACAAAGCTTCTTGAAAGCTGTTTTTTTAAGAATCTAGTCAACTCATAAGCATTAATACATAGATTTATATATTTTACCAATGAAAGTGCATCAAAACCAAGCGTATCGTTTTAAGAACCTACTGTGATGCTACGAGAGTAACATCGTTTTTAGATTATTTTCTGTTCTAGCTTCTAATAATCTAACTTTATTAAAATGTATTCATCAGTTATGTATTATATTATTTTCAGGATTTGACAGTTGATTATGTTTTTTTAAAATTATTCTGTCCAACATTTTACAGAGTTGCAACTGTCGTCGTCACGAGCTGACAGTCCGCTTGTTATAAAAAGGAGATCATGTTGAACAATTTTTCAGTAATATTATTAAACAAAGTAACAGACTATAAATGTTCTAGTGCTGAGAAGGTATCTTATTCCGTCACACTGCTTCAATACGGATGACGGATGCGGATGTTCAAATCTATCTTTGGCTAATTTTAATTACAATAAATACATTATCATAAAAATATTAAAAACCCTACTTTAAACCCAATATCTACAATCAAGAAGAAACGGATATATATATGTCATAACCGCTAATTGCGCAATACTAGCTACGTGCATTATTCTCATTCTTTAAAATAAAAAGAGTACTATTTTTAAATAGTAGGACGAGACAATAAACTCATTTACGATTTTAAATACATAGTGCGTCGTCGACAATCATTGGGTGGGTAAAATTACGTTAAATACTGTACTTAAGCTAAACAACACAAACATTAAAATGAATGCGGGTAGGTCATAAATAAGTTTGACGAACGTAAATAATTTTGGTGCTAATTCATTTATTCTGTTTAAATTAACGACTTATACACATATATATATACTTATACTTATTTATACATCGTTTCGGGGGTTATTAGTTAAATAATTTTGTGTTTTCTTTACACGAATGTCAAAACAAAGATTAAAGATAGAGAAGTCAAAATGGTTTATAAGTTTAGACCATTTTTGAGTGAATCAGCGCGATTAAAACTTGTAGAATCCTTGGTTCTATCTCAGTTGGACTACTGTGATGACCTTTATGGTCCCTGCCTTTATAAAAAGACTGAAAGGAAAATACAGAGGATAAAAAATTCTTGTCTAAGATTTTGTTACAATATACCTCGATATTCGCATATTACACCTTATTTAAATTCCAAGAATATATTAAATATGAAAAATCGCCGTACACTTAAATTAAATAATATCACTTTCACCTTAAAATATCGTAAAATTCCCAATTATTTGGCGGATAAACTAAATGGCCTGAAACAAATGAATCCAATTGTAGATTGAGCCGAGTTCCGCGACTAGTACTGCCTAGACCACATTTGCAAGCATTTAGAGGTAGCTTTCGTTTCGCTGCTTCTAAGTGTTGGAACGATATCCCACCTCCGGTTTTTTAAGATTAACATTAAGAACAAATCAAAATGAGTTTAAGGCACAATGCAAGCAATGGCTTCTATCTATGCAAAAAACGCAATGTGTCTGGACAAATGTGTGTAACTAAACTTCAATATTTAATTGTTACTATGATTGTAATTTATTAAAACATATATCTCTATTTGTTTAAACATTTTAAATATATTTATTATTATTTTATTTTCATTTTTTATTCAATATGAAATATTTTCCTTTTTCTAGAATTTAATTTAATAAAAAAAAACCTCACTGTTTTAGTAATGCTTGCATGTTTTCTTTTTATTTTAGCCTATTGGGCGTGTTATAAAATTGTATTGACTTTTATTATTTAAGTAATTTTATCTTCTTTTACCTTTTACTGCTCTGAATGTAGCGTTTGTGTTGGCAGCATATGTACAAGGCGTAGACTGAAAAGTAGCCTAGCTGAGACTACGACCTTTTCACCAAATTATGAAATATGATATTATTAACTCTTTTTTATGGTTTTGTACCTTAATTTTTTTGTCTTTGTTTCTTTTTGGTGAATAAAGTTTATTATTATTGTTATTATAAGTCAGTGGTTAACTAAACAACGCTAAGTAAGGTTAAAAAACATAAGTAAGGCTGTAATTGTATTAATTTAAGGTACGTATACTAAAGCCTAGTTTCCCCTTAACATTACAAGCTGCTGACTAAATAGTTGACTGGGCTTATTGTGTACAATAGCTCGGGTTGCCTTAGCTGTTAACGTGATAAGAGTAGTGATGTGAGTTGTGTGAGAAGGAGAACTAGAATCCTTCCACGATTGACTAGGGAGCTACTGATGAATGCGTCTGAACGATGGGAGTGATGTGCACGATGCTGTTGAAGTTACTCGGATAATTACGCAATTGCATTGCTGAATAATTCATAATAATCATTAAAATATATTAAACTTTTTGAAACGTCTAACTTTCCTCGCAGCGTTTGGTGCGGATCTGACTCTATCTGTACGGGTTGATAAATGACAATTCAACCTGAGCTTTGAATCTAAAGTTCATAATCATTTTTTAATGAGACATTTATAAACATTTTCAAGCGTTGCGTTCGTGCTATTTTTCAAGTTTTTTTTGGGTTGTTTCGCTTCATTCATAATTGCGAATTTAAGTTATATTCAAATAACAATACTACTCGTAAAAGTCAAAAATTATATATATCTAAATTTACATCTTATATATAAAATAATATACCCTAATTATTTTATTTTTTAGGTAAGAAGGTTAGATGCGAAATACGATATAATATATAAAATTAAAATGCTTTTTTCAGCTACCAGCCCCGGCTTCAGACGGGTTGAATGTGGACTACATAAATCGTTTATATTGGAAGATATAATATTGCTCTATTGGTGCATCCATGTTAGTGAAACTCCAGTCTGCATGATTTTTATTCCTCATGAAGTATTCTTTTCATTGGTGAAAACCGTATGAAAGTCCGTTCGGTGGTTTTTGAGTTTATTGCGTTCAGACAAACTGACAGACGCGGCGAGAGGACTTTGTTTCATAATGTGTAGCCGAATTTAGATACTGTGGAATCCCGGTAAAAAGTACTTTGAAAAATTGGGAGCAACCTATTTTGTTCATGTTTCTTACAAGAAAGGACTTTATTGTAACGCTAAAATTTAATAATAACTACGAGAAAAAAATGTTTGTCAAAGAGAAAAAAGAGATTTTTTTAGTCTGATTACGGCAATCTGTCAAGAATATTAATAGCCTACAAAAAATTTGGTAATGGTATATTACTATGAAAAAATACTTAAAAAATGTGTTTAATTCATTACCTGGGAACTTTGTTGTTTACATAGTTTAAAGTTGTTTTTTTAATATCTTTAACATGTTACGTGTTAGTAAAATTGTTTTTATTTTAAAAAGCAAATGGAAGTATTAAAAAAATAAGTGTAGCAATACTTAAAATAATTTTCAGATTCCATCTTCATTACTTTCATTATGAACCACTTGTGTTTAATGCGATTTCATTAATAATTCTCTCAAGACGGAGAGTTAATGTTAGATTATCTATTTCTACAAGTAAATTTTGATTAGTATGTTTGAGTTTTGTCCTTTAACGTACTTTTGCATATTATTATATAACCTTAAATACTAGCTGCCGCCCACGTCGAGACTTGGGTAGGCATTAGGTAGCCTAAGTGTTAAATTTGGATATACATATATATAAGCTACTTCAATTCCATTTTTCGACATTTTTTTTCTTTGTGTTGTTTCGCTTCATTAATTGAGTAATAAGCGACTAAAAAAACATACATTCACATTTATAATATTATAATAAGCTTTAAGCTTTTTGATTTATTTCTGAATTTAATTTTCTGTATAAAATTCTAAAATACGTTTATTTAATATAAATCAACTTTTTACAACCCTAACACTAATTGATTGACTGACAACACAGTCTAAACCCGTAAGACTCGATATATCAGGAGTTCCTATGTAAAGCAGTTGAGAAGGACGCAACAAGCAGAGCAAATTTAACAAGCAAGTGAAAGTCAGATGGTTCCTGATATAATGACGATCCCATCGAGCACACGGCTATTAATAAACTGTAAATATATCTTTTTTTTTGTGCATCACGAAATAATGACTACGTTTTAAATCGATTTTGATGAAACTTTCCTATTTAGAAGCGTATGATTAGAGTTAAAAAGTTGTATATAGTTAATTTATTTCGCTTCCATGATAAGGAAAAATATAATAATAAGGCTTGTGAAAAATACCCGAGACACAAAATAAGGACTTATAAACTGAAATTTACGCGAGTACGAATTCAATGTTATTTTGACTATTTCATTTAATAAATGTATTTAATTTTAAGGCGTAGGCATCTAGCTACGCTTGCTTATAAGTCACCTAGCAATATCAAGGCTGTAGAATCTCTTGGGATTTTCGCACCCAGTCCTAGCAAGTTTAACCTTTAGATGGATAGAACAATTGAAATGTTAGTAGTAGTAGCCCTAAAGCAGTACACCCGTACTGCTTTAGGGCTACGCAGTACAATATTATTCAAATTTGTTTGTTACTTGGGATTAGTCGTGATTACGTTTGACATCTCCTTTCCTATAAAAAAAACACCACGCTACTTTGTTTCTCTATATTCGAGTCAGAGTATACATTTGTCAATTTCATCCAACACATATGTACATATTTCCGTTATGTAACTAAGCACAATTGCAAAAATTAAAAGTGAAAATATAGTGCTCCGGTACCAAAGATCATCATTTAAGATCCCCACGTTCTATTGACTAAGACATCTCGAGACTGACTGTAAAGACATTGTAGAATAATAAAAATAAAAGTGACATTTAGTACTCAATTTATTTAGAACACAAAATTTGACCATAATCGATTGCTAATAATTTTAAGGTCAGTATTGATTTATAGGTATGTTTTTATAATTATTCAATTTAGGTAATTATTTAATTTCTGAGGAAAAATACTGTTTCGAAGAAAACCACTCCGAATAATGTACCCAGTAAGCCTATACAACGCTAAAATCTTATGGCTAGCTGCACAATGGCATTTCAATGGGCCGCTACCTTTAATTATCCCTTCTATCAATGGGATCTTAGGGCATTAGAATATTCAGTTAATCAGTCAATAAGAGAATATGTATTACCCACAAAATATACTAATCTGTTTAACTTACAGCAATCTGTTTAATTTTGCTTTGTACAAATATGATTATTTTATAGGAATAATGGTTTTAAGTATATAAATTATTAATCTACATTGTCGTATATTTGTATCACTGTTTTTCTTTTAACGACGTATATATATATATATATATATATATATATATATATATATATATATATATATATATATATATATAATTCAAATATTATTGAATGAATATATATATATGATTATATATATATATATATATATATATATATATATATATATGATTATTAATGATTGGGTTAACAGAGTATAATAGAATATTACAGTATATAAACTATAGTACGTTCATAATATAACGTAATGGACACATGTTGCCTTAAGGGAAGCAAATGCTACAGCCAAGGCAAACATTGAGATGGAACAAATTCATCTGTGATTTATGTTTCGCAGAATATGATTTCTCTTACTTTTAAATAAATCTGAAATTATATTATATAGAAATCGGGATTAAAAGTAAAACATTATCTGTATTGCCTAGTGGATAGAATACATGTGATCTTAATCGAGGATCGCTGGTTCAAATGCGCATATGGTAAATTTATGTATTTGTGTCGACTGAAAACCTGCCTCATGTGTATTCGCTAACTCGCACCTGGGGTGGTAAAACGAATTTCCAAATTTTCGCTTTAAGGGAAAAACAGGCCTTTCCTCAGCAAAGGGACATTTTTACTTTTCAATATTATTTTAATTACCGAAGTATTTAAGCTATAACTTTGAAGATATAATTAAAAATAATTTTAATTAGGGAGCAGAGCGTTTTGTATGCAAAGCAAGTTTTGTTAACACTTGTAATAAAGTACTTTTTGCCATTTAAACTGACTTAACTCGTTCACCGCGTGTATATATTTGCGGCTTACAAATTATATATTTCAACTAAATTTTCAGCTAGAATAGTAAAACAAAGTAGTGGGAAGATCTATGTATAAATAAGCGAAGCTACAACAGTTCGGGTAATCTGTTTTTAAACCGATTTTCTTATTTTTTAATTGTTAGTTATTGACGAGTTTTAGTTACCGTTAACATTTGAATATCGTTCATGATAGCCTTTAGATCGATGGGCGTATACTAGTATAATTAAAAAATTATGGGTTTGATGACAACCTCATTAATGAGTCGTACATTTGTTTATAAAAAAGCAATATGAAAAAATGCAATTAGATATATATCGCAACAATGTGAAAATTAAACACAATCATTTTAAGAGTTTTTGTCTTAATTTCCATAAATACGGTCACGTTAATTTCAGAAAGTGCACTTCTATTTTCTCGATCGTTCCTACAATACCAGAAATTGCTAGTACTTAGTCTGATTTGAACGACGCAGTTTTTTGTACGAAATGTTCTTACAACACTTACTTAATGCAGTATAAGTGTATCCTTAATATAACTTCATTTAAACCTACGCCTAGCTATTTAATAAAATAAACATAAAAACTTAGAAGGTACAGTGTCAGGTTACAGTGTCTGTAATATGCTCACATACGTCATCTTAATGTATTCATATTACAAGCAGTCAAATATGGGCCGACAAGGATTTTTTAATCAAGTCTGCTACGTTACGTACAGATATGTTATGACTCTCAGATGTATTAGAATAATTGCAATAATACCAATTTTTATTGTCTCCTTGGCTAAGCTTAACAAGCTGCAGATCCCGAGGTCCTAGGTTCAAACCCCAGGTCCGGTCGATAAAAAGTTATTGGGTTTATCTGTTGAGTAATTCACAGTAGCAACTCGAAGTTTAGAAAATGGCAGTGTTAACACCTCTGTGCCTCGGAAAGCTTGGTCTTACAGCTAAACTCTCTTCGATCGTGTGAGACACTTGCTATTCTCCGTCGAGAATATCCGCCGTGACGGAAATCGTTTAGGACATCATCAGTTTTATCGTTTTTATATTATTTTTTATTTATTTGCTCATGACGAGATGGCCGAGTGGTGAAAAAGAAAAAGAACGCGTGAATCTTAACCGATGATCGTGAGTTCAAACCCAGGCAAGCACCACTGAATGTTCATGTTCTTAATTTGTAATTATAATTCATCTCATGCTTTACGGTGAAGGAAAACATCGTGAGGAAATCTGCATGTGTCTAATTTCACTGAAATTCTGCCACATGTGTATTCCAGCAACCTGCACTGGAGCAGCGTGGTGTTATAAGCTCCAAAACTTCACCTCAAAAAGAGAGAGGAGGCCTTAGCCCAGCAGTGGGACATTCACAGGCTGTTACGAATTTGCTCAAACGTAAGATTGTCCGCTGTAGCGGACTATATTTTCTTTCCGTTGTCGAATCTGATACTAAAAAATTATCACGTCACAGTAATTTGTCACGCAGCGTAAGAAATAGTATCCTATATGTGACAAATTTGTGTTTCAAATCTTCTTTTTGGATTTATTTATATTCGAAGGTTAAATTATTTCTTCCTTAAGCTGACGTTCATAAAACTTTATCACGTAATCTCAATTGTAATAAATGAACTTACATTTAATTTTGGTTTATAATTTTCATATAAAACACTTATAGCCTATTCTAATCACTAGAGTATAGAACTTGAATAATCTATTATATTCATTATGGATTCGCGAAAAAATGGCGTTTTGAATATCGGCGAAGTGATATAGTGTTGTATTATAAAAAAAATATATATTATTCAAGAACAGTTTATAGTGCAATCACATGGAATATGAAAGTGTAGGGTTTGTTTATATCTACTCGTTCTTTATTGGAATATGTTGGCTATAGTTTGGTAGCCTTGATTGTAAAAAAGTTGATATTGTTATTAAGGCTCAAGGTTTACTGCTTTTGTAAAAAAATATTCAACATTTATTATTTACACTTACTGAAATGTCAAATTTTACTTTTTATGTTAAACTACAATGTGGTTGATACGAAGTTTAGTATTTATTTATTAACAATTTTCTAAAGTTAAAAAAAAAGCTTTTCAAAAATATGTTGTTTGTAAACGTACTGCTTAATAATTATTATTATAAAAAAATCTATTTGAAATATTGTCAAAAATTTAATAGCTTAATTTTTGTTTCATGTACTTTACTGTTTCATTTTTCATTTCCTTGATCAGATATTAATTAATTTTGCTTTGATGCTGACGATGTGGATCGAATACACAGATTTTAAACCGATATGTCAAAAACAGACCTCTCGATGCGAGGTAACCCTCGGTTTGAGTGTAAAGATTATAACAGAATGCAATGAATTAAATATTTTTATTTAACCAAATCTATATATAAATGAAAAGTTGTATTCCTAAGACTTAAGAAATGGAATGATAATTAATTAATTACGCCTTATTTTTATACAGGATCCTGGTGTTGTGACGAAGAATACAATCTTATTAAACACCTGATGGACAAATATGACGCCTCAGTGCGGCCCGTGGAGAACTCTTCTCATCCACTCCTCGTGACCTTCGGCGTTTCGCTGCATCATATCATTGATGTTGTAAGTGCTCTCTGTTTTATACAATCAATGACTGCCGTAGGTAGATTGAAATCGAGCTTATCTAGAATTAAAATTCTTTTAGCTAGATAAATATGTGGTTCATGGTAAATGGAGAGTAATTATACAACACCTTACGTGACGTTTTACTACTCAAAATCACGTATAAATTACAAAGCTATACTGCGTTAATGTCTACAATTGAATCAAATTTTTCATTGGTGGATTGATAGTCTCCCTGAATATTTGTTAGATATGTGAGCACATTAGCTGTTACTACTTAGGTTTTCTTTTTTATTTACGTACACTGCGTATATATGTAGAATTTAATCATTAAGTTAGTTCGCATAAATAAGACCACATATCATAATGTGTGACGTAATGTGAGATTTGTTTCTGATACGCACCGCTAAGATCTGGAATACCCTCCCGACCTCCGTTTTTCCCACCACCTAATATGGGTACCTTCAAGTCTAGAGTGAACAGGTATTTTCTAGGCAAGCGCGCTCCATCTTAGACTGTATCATCACTTTCCATCAGGTGTGATAACAGTCAAGCGCTAGCTTATATATTAAATAAAAAAGATCACTATCGCGAAAAGTAATTTAGCGAAGAATTTAATTGAAAAAACACACAGTACAGTACAGATAAAAAATATTATATTAAACTAATTTTAAAACGATAAATCTACATTTGATTACGGTTAAAAAATATAAATATTTTATATTGTAAAATTAACTACTAATAAAAATAAATACTATTTAGAAAATCTAACAGTATTCATAGACACTCGTTATTATGGTTTGTTTATGTATATATATATCTATAATCGCAATAAAACTAATTAAAAATCTGTTAATGATTTTTCGGTAACTTGCTTACATTTAAGTTAATTAATTCTTCAAATTTCAATTTATTTATTCAATATCTTAACGATCTTAACTTTTACATAAAAAAAAGATAACATAAGTATTCAAAATAGGAAGGGGTATTCTTTAAACTAATTTTTAAACAATCTTCCTAAAAACTATTAAGTGATGAAATGCTCAAATCATTCAGGAGTAATAAAATAGATTATGTAATAGAAATAATACGGAAAAGAAATTTCACGAATAACTCATGTTATAATGTAAATATAATAATGCTCCGGACAAAAGTCCTAGCATATAACGGAGATCGTTACTTATTTCATATAAGTAACTTATTTCATATAAGTAACGATCCCCTTTATATGCTCCTGAATAACGTCAGAGATCACGAGGGATTCAATTAACGGATTTGGAACGGATGCTGGAGAGAAGAATGCGATTCAGATTGTATTAAAAAATATCCTACATGATTATTTTGAACGTTATAACTATATTAATACTAAGAAATTAGTTTGCTATATATAACCTCTTTTTATACATATATGGTTGTTATTAGCGACGATGTTAGCCGGTGCAACAATTCATGTAGGTTTTTTTTGTGGTGATAATGTTTTAGTTTTTATCAGTTACCCTCCTTTTATGTATTTTTCACGGTTTCCTGGATTGGACGCTGAATTTAACTGCATAGACAATAACAGGTACAATCGCATACTCTATATCTGAATTTAAAATCTTGCCACAATAGTAAAGAGGTTTTATCGTAATTTTTCTTTTTACCTATAGTCTATTAGTAGTCCTGGACTAGCCCAGTGGTATTGGAGTTGAATTCAGAATTAGTTTGGGCAAACTGGAAACCGTTTTAATCCTTTAAGTATGGGTCCCGAATTAACTTAACTTGAACTAAGTTTCTTCTACAGCTAGTTGAGCTTGAATATAACAAAACAATACCTCAAAAACAACGATACCAAAAACATTATTCAGACAAATGTTATAGAGCTTAAAATTGTAAATACTGTATTAAATATCCACACATACCATCATCATTGAAACTCTAAATTCATAGGTCTAATATTCTTACGCCCACTTCCATCACCTTACACTCTTCTAAAGTGTAGGATCGCTACAATTTTAAGTCGGAACCGGTCAAATATACTTTGATATACATAGGTTTTTTTTTAATTTCATTAATTATAAATACCCCACCACTTACAATGTAATAAGTATTGTTTCAATTATGGTTACTATTTTTATTAAAATAACGATATTTATGAATGTAAAAGTATAACGCATCCAAATAAGTTTGGGTCTTAAAGTCTGCCTCGTGTCTTGTAGATAGGACAGACTATACTATGAGTTACGATTTTTTTATTTACCTATCTATTGTTCCTCTAGACTCGAGATTCTAGTGCTATCCAAAAATAAAATACTAAACTTCAACAATGCTACCAGTTGTTTTCACAAAATAAAAATTACGTAGCTTGCAAGAATTTCGGAATAAGATTTGATCAAATTTAATATTAATACAGATTAAAGGTCACATCAATACAAATGGGTTTGGTCCACTCAAAGTCCTTAGTCGCTACATATTTGCGTTACAGCGCTTCAAATTTGTAAAAAAGGTTTCTAAAATATTTACTCATGTCTGCCTTTGGGATTATCAGAACCACACAAAAAATAAAAATCCATCAGCCACATGTACAGGGCTCTCTAGTACCACGAGACTTCAAGTCGATTTGATTTATTATGTATGACTCCCTAAAAATATTGGCATTTTTGGTGACTGATTACACTTTCTATTTTTTCACTATGTTATCAACAAAAAAAAATAGTTATATACAACATTATTTATTTTAACTAATTATTTGTATACATGCAATCTTTTATAAGTTGCTTGGCGCAGCCGTCGAGTTTTTAAAAAATAATATTCAACTAGCACCGGCTCGAAACGTAGATTCTACTGTATTTAAATATAGAGTATGTATTATAAATGTGTAGCATATAATCTTTTTTTATTTTTTTATCAGCTTGCATAATGAACGGTTCCGTAGGCTTATTACAAAGTTTCTTTGTAAAATAATTCGTGTAAGAAAAATAAAATCGCACGAAAAATCTTCGAAAAGCTTTTTCATTCTCTGATGTAAATTGAAATGTTAAGCATGTGTAAACTTAAATAAAGATACACAGGCTGCATTCATTTACATAATGCGTAGTTAGTAGAATACCAAACCCTTAGATATGGCAACATTAAGTGATAGCTATTATTCCTGTGGTTGACAAGCCTTTTTGAAGAGAAGACTTTTATTATTTTATATATAGTGCTTAAATTTCACTACTGTACTGCGTTCGGTGGATATTTAAATCAATAGCACGGAATGAGAGTTGTAAGCTAAAATAGTGCTTACTTAGTGCTTGAAAAACTCAATGGTGCTTGCACGGATTTGAACCGTGACCTTCGTTCGTGACCTAAATTTTTTCATGCCGTTTTTAGGGCTCAAAAATTATGAGGATCATCAATCTTCTTCACAGCTACAGGGATGCAGTATAAAAAGTAATCTTTGTATAATTATATCAAGGGAATCTTGTTTCATGGTTCATTTATTTCTTAGCGTCTCATTTTTCAATTTAAGTTAGGCTGTTGCCCGTCTAAAATAACAAATTTTAAAATATTTCAAAAGGAATACTATGTATGTACTATATCCACAAAATAATCAACATTTATTTTAAAATGAATTAGATTTTTGATGAGAAATAAGCATCCAAAAGTAGTTACATTCGCATTTATAATATTATTATGATAACCATTCTTTATTGCAAAAGATTATTCTTTTTATAAAGTAAACAAAATAACTTTCTATTTAATGTAAAAATTTAAATTAATAAGTAATAATGTTTTTATTTTACTTATAAGTTAATTAATACTAACTTGTATTTAATTGTACTACATTAATAAAACTTACTTGGTGTAGGGGTTGTGCAAGCCGTACCACCGATTAAGTAACGGCGCTAAAGACCGTTAGTTTAAAATAAGTCTAGCCAGGTTATAAACTTTCGAAAATTTTTGAGGGTCCGAGGCGTTTTCTTCGCCCGTCGCTCGGCGGAATTCTCAGAAAGTTAGAGATCTTCCTCTCCCGTATATGATGTTCGATAGACAGTGTTGTATGTATGTATAGCTTTAAACCGTAAAGCAAATATCACCATAGTATATTCCTATGACGTTGAAATGTTTATATAGGTTATTTTAATTTTAATAGATAACCGATACCTAAATATATTTATGACCCCAAATAATTAGAACTACCGATTATACTTTCAATTTTATATAAACATTCAACCAACATTTTACTTCATTTATGGGTATATAACCTGTGGTACAACATCATTAAAAATATATATATATGAAATACCAATTCCATCAAATGAGTTTATCCCGTATTTTCCCGTAAATTCCTTCATTACTGTTCTTATTCAGTTCTCAGGCTACCTCTACGTTAAATTTCATTACGATCAGTTCAGTGGCTTAATCGTAATTAGGTTACAACATAAAAGTAGAGTCATCTTCGCATTTCATTTAATTTTTTATTTTATGATTTAATATCACCTCGCGGTTTCACTCCGTTCCCCTTACTCCACCCTCGTGAGTTGGAAGTGTGTATGTGCTTAATGTTAGTTATAGTTTATATCATTCTCAATAAAGACCTATCTAATGCATTTTTTTTTCCAAAACCATTTGGTAAATATTATAATTACCGCATTCAAACAAACAATTTCTAGAGATGAATAAATAAATATTCATATGAGGTTAACTGCTTCGTTGGTTTAGTGGCTGTATATAAGGCTGCAGATCCTAAGGTTCTGGGTTCAAATCTCAGATCGGGCTGATAAAAGTTTTTGGGTTCTTCTTTCAAAGATTCATAGTAGTGACTTGGAGACTGGAAGTTGGAGGCGTGTGTGCTCACAAACATATAAAGCGGATCGGATTGCTGTCCTATATGATTATAAGAATGAGGGAATTGGGAGCGCATCTGTGTTTGGGAACACACTTGTGCACTATTATATGTCCTGGGCAGTCGGCTCTTGTGATTGGCCGGCGTTGGCTGAAAACAATCAGCGGGATATCATTATAAAGTTGTAATCAAGAGCGTAACAGAAAATGAGTACAAACATTTTCTGTAATGCTATTGGTTAATAGTCAATACTGTATGTAGTATTGAAATAATATAAAAGATGATGATTTTTTATATTTATTTATTCGTTTAGTTTAATTTTAGTTTGTTTAAGTTGTATGGTTTTGTTTTTTGTGTTCGTATGTTGTTGTTGACCTCTCATGTGTATACAGATCATATCTTATATTGAAGACATCTTGTTTGATTTCGAGGGAAATTATAAATTTCCGCCTAACGCCTCTCCTAATATGATCAAATTTGATCAGAAAAAGCAATTTCAGGGTAAATATTTTTGTAGACAAATTCAAAGACAACATGTACAATCATTTGAATTTATACTTTTTGTTAAATACTATTTCTAGTTAATTGACATTAAACTCCGCTCGGCTATGTATTTTTTTCGGTTAATATTATACTGTATTCTAAGGTTATCCCAATTCTTAATACACTTCACTATGTATATAATTCTATTTCATTTATTATGTTTTAAGAGCGAACATTGAGCGACAATATCGTTGTGTAAGTACTGTTTCGTCACACTGAAAATTTAACAAGCCTTCAAGAACTCGAGTCTTCAGTGAAACTTTATTAAATTTCATTTTAACGAACGAAATCGATTTTAATATATATTATTTTTCTTAATTATCAATTAATTATGGGTAACAAGAAATATGATAATTCAATAATAGTTCATGAATATTTGTAGTTAACAACGGTTTCCTTTTTAGTAATTATATAACTATCGTTCTTGCATATAATCCTTTGTAAGATTTTAAAATAATGTAATTAAAAAAGTTGAGTTACTTTCTTATAATAATTATTCGAAAATGCTGCTAACTGCAGTACGGCTCTCACGCCGCAACAATAATAGTTAAACGTACAAACAGAATAGTTGGAAACTGAGAATAGTTAAAAGTTTCTGCCTACGATTACATTCATATAAGGGAAACTCTTTGAGTGAATGAAAACAGCATAGCTAAGTCTATTTGAATTAAAATGCTTAATTAAAAAACTCTATGTACAGACTTTGGACAATATTTAAAAGTTTCTAAACGGATTTTTAATTCTTAACAAAACTTATTCAACTTTTTTTTCTGAAACACAAAATAATATAGACGTGACGAAAGTATTACATAATAACTTCGTTTCAAAACCCGGTTAAATACAAAATTATTTACTTTGCTAGCAAATACGGGCGTAGTACATTGTAATTGGTGTCTGAAATTTAATAAAAGCACTTAGAATAAATTAATGTTCAGTATATAAGTAATATATAAAAAAACAATATCATTACAGAACCATCTATACGTCTTCGTAATGACATTAAATTAAACCACGTACACAATAGAAGCTTAAAAGCAACAATAGGAGCATGCATATAGTTTCCTTTATATTTGTATCGTATCGTTTCTATATACACAATGGAAAATAGAAATGAATTTCTTTTTTTGTCCACAAAGGCACATTTTCACTGCGAATGTCATTATCTTAGGGAAAAATTCAACAACAATTCAAAACAAGATACGGTATCACTATTAATAAAACAATACGGGATAATTTTAATTGATATATCGTAAATGTTCACAATTCTTATCATCGAGCTCCTTTACAGTGTTCAGTCTCAATATCTATATTAATTGGTCTATATTAATTTGATCAACGATTATTTTTGGAATAAGGTTAAGGTGAATAAAGGTTATACAAAAACCACGTTTTTAGCAACATAAGTCACAATTTGATGAATTAAAAAAATACATATATAGTCTATTCCAATCGCAATAGGAGTACCTAAAAACAAACTGTTAATTTAAATATTCCAAGTGATTTGAAAAAACTCAAATTTACATTCATTTCTGATCTTTCGAGATAATATGGGCCAAAGTTAAAAAAAATGATTTAACCTGGATCCATATTTATTTATTTATTTATTATGATATCAACACCAACAAGAAGTACACTAATAAACACAATTGAGTCTTTAAACATAACATAACATATATCTTTGGTTGTGATGGCAGTTCAAATGTAACTATGCAACTCTTAACTATGTGTTGAACGCCTATTACCGGACAAATAAAAGCTACTAATTAATTCAGACGTTTACATATATTTCACGACACAATACAGTCAGGAGAACACTAATATACATATAAATCCAATCACGTTAATTATTAACATTAGCATTAACTATAATTTAACATATCCGAGAAAAACAATTATATTAAGGGCGATGGAACTATATAACATGTGGAGGGTAATACAAGTAAAATATCACTGCCCGCTGCGACGATCGTGGACGGCGCGTAGGCACAAGCATGTAAAATAAAACTTTTTAACAACGCCGTCCACTCGGGTTTGCGTCGTAATTAATATTATTTGTTTTTTTAAATTTATACACATATTTTTTATTTATTTTTTATTGTGTGAGTGTGTGTGTGTTCTCCACATATCTATTAAAATTAATATACGTATAAAAACAATGAAATATATCGTTTCTTACTTTATCATTAATTCATTAACCCACTCATTCAGTAATTTCCTCCTCACTAGTTTAACTCAAATGTCATGTCAATTCAAGGTCAAAGCTGTCTATTTACCTTCTTTCCTATTCCCATTGGAATAGACTATAGACATGGTCCGAGGATATCCGTGGTCATATTCCACATGATCCTAAGGGGTGTTTAAAGAACCATACATTACACAGTATTAAAAAACATTATAACAGTAGGAAGCGATGGCTCATAGTGATAGCACACTAATTAAAATCCGCGTCCGTGATTATCTGTCTGTGATGATCATTCTCTTAGTCATTCTGTTAGTTAGTTAAGAAAGCCGCGAAAGGAAAATGCCTCTGACTTAAAATAGCAGGGGGAAAAATGACGCTTTGCACATCTTATCCTTCTACCAAAGCGTATCCAAGACAGGGGTGAGAGTGTTCTCAGTATTCTGACAGTTTGAAGAAATAGGAGTTCTTAGACCATCTAGTCCTTCTTAGACCATCGATACGTCACTGTAACATGTGTCATTAGCATGACGAAGAGGGAACCGCTGGCTTTTAGTGTGTTGTATGGCAATTGGCTTGGAGCCAAATATACCATCCTAAGTCGGGGGAATGTCATAAATAATGATAACATTTAATTATTAAGAAAACAACAGAGTAATATGTAGACTGATTAAGATGTATTTTAGAAGAAAATCAATCATTATGAAAGATTATTACTACTATGTGTATTTTGTTCTTCGCCGTCAAAATAAGTTCGTCTTCGTTCGGAAACTCTATATAGCGTTTAAATGTGGTTTAATTTAAAAACGTAGTTGTATAAATGTGATGAATTTATATTATTTTTTTTACAATTACACTGGTGGCGCGGAGCAACCAACATTACTCACAATTAAGTAAAGCTATCCTCATTCCTTTGTAGTGTGGAAACAAAGACAAGTTCTATCTTTTGCTAAATTTAACAAAAAAAAAAAAAAAAAGATGTCGTAGTGGAAACAATGTTATTATATTCATGACAGGTATAGTAATGTCAATTTTCGATCATGGCAGAATTTACTTACTTATAATTATATAAGAGTATATATTAAAGTTAAATAACGGTTTGTTTGTTGCTTGAACGTGTTTATTAAGATATTTTGAATATAGGCTATATACCGTCACGCTATGTCCCGTAAGGGCGATAGTTGACGTATAACGCGGGTGAAACCGGCGTTTCTGGTGATCGTATTTTAAGCTGGTCAGAAATAAGACACCGTTGTCAATATAACGATATTTATTCTCCGATATTATCTTAATACAAAAAAAAAAAAAAAAATTTGTTAGTTCCTCCATTTTTCTAAAAACCGCTACCATAACAGTTATCCTCTTCCATAATGACAGTTAATGGCCAGATGTAATTTTATTGTAAGTTATATCCAATCGACCGATACAGGCAATCAATGAAATGCTAACAGTATATACAAACATGTATATATATATATATATATATATATATATATATATATAATAATATATATTCTTAACCTCATTTTTTCTCTATCTAAAAACTAGAGCATGATTCGAGGATTCAGGACAAACCTTTACTTAGCAAGCGCCGAATTCTTTTTTGATTAATCATTTTTCGTCTCAAACAACGCAATTTTTTAATATAATTGTTAGTAATAGTAAATAATAAATTTTTAATTATGCTCATCATGTAGACGGTTTTCTCGGCTTAAAAACGTTAATTGACAGCTCATTGTGGGAAGTAACTTTAAACTGCTAATTAAATTAATTTTCGCCACACGAGCACAGTTGCGTAGCGTTGTTTGCGCGGAGCAATTTTGTGAAATGCGAGTCATTTTAGAGGAGTATTTCATCACGGGAGGAATTCTAGTTCGGTACACCTAAATTAAAATTATCGTGCATACAGTACGCTCACTTCATGCTCCAATCTAAACCGAATTATTATTAGACCCTCGAAATTTTATTTTGCATTAAAAGTTTTATTACCTCTTCCTCTTTATAAACTTTAGTAAGGTATTTCTTTTCATTAAATTTGCATATACCAACATAAAATATCGAAAATTATAGTAAATGCATGTATATTTTAATATTAATTATTTTATATATTGTGGAGAAAAAATAATAATTTGAATAATAAAATCTTGTATTTGTAACGGTCACATATGCTAGTAAACATAACATGTAAAATATTCATAAAACAATTAGATGCATATTAACAAAACTACTCTATAAGTGCTTTCTTAACATGTTAAGCCGCCCAAGGCAAGATTTCAACTCGTCGTCATTATTATGTTAAAATGAGAACAATGGCTTTTTAATAAAAATATATAAATATGTAAGTAAACTTAAGTGTTTCAGTTTTCGATAACATTATAAAATTGTTAATTATGATTACCCAAATGGTGGTAGTATGTTTAGTTAGTGTAAATATTAAACACAAATGCCGTCACGAGGCTCCTGGTAGATATGAAATATCGATAAATAAAGACATAGTTTCATTAATAAAACAAATATATTATTCTCATTATTATATATTTTTTAAAGAATAAAAGCTATGCTAAAGTTGTATGCTACTTTTATTTAGGCTGTATCCATGTTTTGTATTTTTCCCTTTGTGGTGTACAATAAAGTATAAAGTAAAGTACGCCCGTTTTTAGGAAGTTATTAATATTTCTATTTATCCCTCCAATTAAGCGTAAAGCTTGTGTTGGAAGTGGTTACGACAATAGCCCAAGGGTCCGGATCGAACCTGTATGTAACTTTTTACATCGTTAGTAAATTATAACGCTATTGAGGCTATATTATAAGCAATATATAGCATTATGTGTATTTAGTATACGCGCCACTTGCACACACATGACGGCATAAGAGAACGTCATGCCGTTTGCCGTTACATCATACGAGGCACACATACCATTAGATGTATCACATAAAAATATGGTTAGCTTCGCTCATAGACAATGATATAGTGTGTAAACCTAATACCGTCAATATGCTGCCAGCCAGGGGATCTAAAATCATTTCACAATTTTTCTTTACCTAATGTCATCATAGCACTTACATCTATTGTGAAATTTCTTTTACGACGTAAATCTTAATTTTCACATTAAATTAGTAAAAATAATAATAAACAAAATGACGCTCCTGATGCTGCTTATGCGAGAGTTGGAGGTGATGGCTAGCAAAAACTGGTTTATTCCGGTTTTAGTTAATGTAAATATTACACTACTACAAACGTCAACCGTAAATTGATAAAAAATATAAATGTATAAATATTACCGAATTGTATTTATACGACACATTTTATGAAACCTTATTAAATAAATTTATATTTTATATTAGGTTTCTTAGCATCGTTCTAACATTTCAGGTACAGTATTGAGCAATATGAGAGGTGTTATGTATATATGTACATATATCAAACTTTATTGTTCATCTCAGTGACACCTAATGAGAAAAAGTAAGGAACAAAAAATATTTTTTATGTCTCAGGAGGAAAAAGACCAGCTGCTGACGACAAATTGCTGGATTACACAAATTTGGACGGACCATCACCTACGATGGAACATCAGCGACTTTGATGGAATAAGCGTCATAAGGATACCGTACGAGAGAGTATGGAAACCAGATATTATATTGTACAACAAGTAAGTGCAAGTAATATTAAAGACAAAGAGTGACATCTTAAAATGAGCCCTTAATTATCTTATATACAGAAATGGATGTTGATCTGTTTAAGGTTAATAGAATACGAAACTGATTAACCGATTACCATAAAAATTGGCACATAGACGTATAAAAAATTAATGTAAAGTGATTTGCCATGACAATGGGTATTCGTAGGCATACAAATCTATTAAATGAATTGCCTTTTTAACACATTTAAATAAGTACTATGTTTTGAGTTAAACTTTATATATTTTTTATACACCGGATCGGGTATAATTTATGAATCTTTTTATTAATTTTGATTAATCTTTTTGCGTTGGCTCCATTATTACTGTGAGGCGCCACATCTCAATTTCATTTATATTGAACATTGAGAATTAAATAATAAATATCGATCGATATTAGTCCTTAGAACTAAAAAAACTGTTAAATATAATCCGTTTTATTATAATTGGTGAGAGTAACTGTTTTAAATATATATTATATTATATTATAATTGTATAAAATTGTATTTTAGTGCAGATCCAAACTATCGATCCGCAGTAATAAACACTAACGTGATCGTCAAGAACACGGGCGAGGTGACATGGCTCAGTCATGGGATATATGTGTCTGTATGTGACATCAATGTAGAACAGTTCCCATTCGATATTCAATTTTGTACAATGAAGTGGGCTTCTTGGACTTACGATGGATTTCAGGTAAGCCAATTAATTTGTTATATATATATTTATATACATGTTTCGAGATATTTGTTGCAGTAGAAATCAATGTAAAAATATTGGTTGGTAGTTGTCACAACGAGCTGCTGCATTATAATCATGAGTTCAATACCCACGTATATAGATTTTCTAAAAGGTATATAAATAATAGGTCGAATTACAGTCACGGCCGTCATTGTCAAGGGTTAGACAACTGTGCAGGAGATATTATGCGCACAAGTACGCTTTCTGTTGTAATCCGACTCGATTGGAGAGAGATTAGGCGAGTAACTAACGGCTTTACAAGTTTTCTGAAAAACGGTCGTGTAACAATGCCAATTTCCTAGCTCCGGGTTGAGAAATTCTTAGAGAAAATCCCAATAACTTTTTTGGCCCAGGCAGTCTGCAGCTTTATAGACTAACCATTAAACGAACAAGGTTCTAGTTCAGATTTGTAAAGGTCTGTGAGTTATTTTATTTCTAGTGGGATTTTTTCGTAAGCTGAGTGTGCATGGAACCCAAGTTAAATCAATTATTTAGAATTTTGATAAAATTTATTGTGGTAATATTTCTTATGTTAACAATTAGTATAATGTAAAAGAAAGTACGCGAACAATCACGTGGATGATGATCATGGAGATTTGATGGACATCATGATTACGATTTCAATATCCGCAGATAAAGCAGCTTATGCAAAGATACGAAGTACCCCATAGACTAATCGATAGTGCGGTGCTATTTAATGTGTATACACTTGTTTGTTTTAAACACATGAGTTCATTACTCAATACGCGCGCCCCAATTTGAGCACCAAATTAAACCCGTTCAGGAGAATAATATACCTGTTAATTCGATTTATAAAAATCATTCGGTCTTGATTTTCCTTTTTTAAAACTGGCATTACATTTTTTTTCTTATTTTCGTTAATAATGTTATATCATTCGATATTCAAATTGAGTTTAAAAAGTCAATATGAACTTGGAACTTGAGAAATTTCATTTGATTAGCCATAATAATATTCTTCTGATTCATCGAATGTTGACAATATTAGCAGGCATTATTGTATTTTTATTTGGCACATGGCACATAAATGTCATATTTAGTGAACTTCCAAGTTGATTTCCGTACAAGTTATTTTTACTAGATTCTTTAGTAGTAAAAATAATATTGTTGCCAAATTTTCAAGTTTACAGTCTTAGTATAGTTTCAGCGATGTCATTTTATGAACTATGTAATAAAAAGTCGTTCGCTCCTCAAAGTTTGATTTACGTCAAATCTTTCCTTCGTGGCTTTTGGACTACCTGCCTTTGTTGTTGTAAGCCTTTTTTTTAACGCTGGAAAAACATGTTACGCGTTTCCTCCATGAAAACAGTGGGGGGGGGGGGTATATGGGGCTCGCCGGTGTCCAAGGCGCCGAGTGCGCCCCGAACATCGGAATATCCACTAAAAAACCAGCGGTACCCAGCCACGGGATCGCTTTCGCATGGTACTGTGACGCTCTGATGGCCGGCCCGCCTATGCGGGTCTCCATTTTCAAATTGTTGCTTGTAAGCCTGAGTTAACTCAGTAGCTCAACTGAAATACGTGAAATTAAAAAAAAGTATTGTAAGTTATATTACTCTTCGTCTGGACTATTATACCAATTTATAATAACGTAGTCATTATTATATACACGACGAAAATATTGTTTTAATTTATAGCCACAGGAATTTATAGCACGAAATCAGCATTTCCCGTTGTATCATAATTCTGATTTTAGACGAAACATTAACCAACCAACCAACTTTTGTCATAACTGAAAGCAATGCTATGGATTTTTTGTACCCTTAGCTTAAGGCCAAAATGTTTCGACTACAAATGAAACAAAGATATAATTTGGACAAAGAGGATTCAGCTTTTTCGTTCGCCCCCTAATAGATTAATTATTGGAGACATCATTAGGAGTAGCACATACGAGTGTGCTACAAAAATACATTTGTATTTTCATAAAAATACTGCCTCGTCATTTGTCACACGTCATACTCGACATGTAGGTTATATTTTGGATCTACTAATAGGAATTCCGTGTCCAAAGAACTAAAACATTTCCAGGGTATACGTTTTAAACTACATTTATGCCCATATCTAGCGACTGTTAACAAATCCGTGGACACAGCAGTTCGATTCGAATAGAATAAAAAATATCATCCGTATATGAATTACCGTGGCATTGTATTTTATTTTAAATTAAAAAAAATTAAATCCCACCCTCATTTGTGTTTCCGTGCGGTATTTTCTAATGCTCAGTCTCTGTAACATATTCATCGCGAGCGAACAATATACTTCCACATTCGCAACGGTCTGTGCGGAATTGAAAACGATTGCATGGACAGACAACTTGTTTTCATTTATTTTATTGTTATAAACGCAGTATATGTCAACTTAACGCGTTATGCAAATAAGAGGGCTATTATACTGACGAACGTGAAACATTAAATTTGTTAACAGAATGTAGGTTTTACGTTTTTTAACTTGTTGCTATATAAATGTATGGAGTTGAAACTATCATACTTGTAACTGACCCCTCACGCTTGGGTGTTATTATTATTTATTTTTTTTAACTCAGATCCATTTTTAAATAGAAAAATACATTTACCTTAATAGCATTTAAAATAACAAAACCAAGCAATGACATCGTAATTTTCAAATAGAAACAGATTGTAGTTAACGAAAAAGGTAGTTCATTTAAAATATTAATGGACGGGAAGTATGCTTGATGGATTTTACCTTCCGTACCGATACTGTAAAAGTTCAGGGAAAGGGAATTTATGAAGAAAAAACAGTTTGAATAGTATTTAATTGTAAAAATGAGTCGGCATTTAAATTCTGTGGTATATTTCTAGAAGAGGTTCTATGTTTGCCTGTATGTATTTTATATGTTTACCGATTTTGCCTTCAACGATTTTAAAAATTATTTTCTCAAATCAACAAGACAAAACCTGACGAAGAGATCCTTTGAAAATCGAGGGAAATCCGCAAATTTTAAAGGCACGTACAGTGATATTTTCGGGTTTCTACGATACGGTATAATGTTTTTACTCGACATAGGGATCGACATATATACACTTGACCTGTAGCAAGTTTTTCTTTCATTTTTTTAGATATATTGTTAGCTGACTGGCAAATAGGCCACCTGATGGTAAGTTGCATCACCTTTTTACAAAAACGAATAAATAGGAAATTGCGCTAACCGAGCTGAAATAAAACATAAAACATAAAACTACCTTATTAGTGGTAGTACCTATAGTTAATCACAGAAATCGCAATACAAATTATTATTTTGCGCGATAATGTATATATATTTTTTATTTATAAAATTGGTAGGCGGACGAGTATGTGGACTACATATGTGGCAGAATTTCAGTGAAATTAGACACATGCAGGTTTCCTCACGATGTTTTCCTTCACTGTAAAGCACGAGATGAATTATAATCACAAATTAAGCACATGAAAATTCAGTGGTCCTTGCCCGGGTTTGAACCCACGATCATCGGTTAAGATTTACGCATTCATACCACTGGGCCATTTCGGCTTATTTGTAATTAATGTACACTTACGAAAACTCTAGGATTTCTAATTTATGTAAAGATAATAAATGATAATTATAGTTAAACTTGTTAATTATAATATTTATTAACCAAATAAAAATCTTTCATATATTATAAAACATAGAACGGAGTGGACCGAATTCAGTTGAACAGCTCCAAGCTAATGTCACATATAATCTATTTATTAAATGTATTACTTTTTTTATTTAAATAGCTTTATATATTTTCATAATACACAAAACGGAACATATGACACTTAAATATATTTCTGAACAAGCTTATATATGATTTGGTTTAGAATTATAAAGGTAGAATAACTAATTTACTAAATTGTATTCCATTGCAACTTCCAACAGAGCATTTGTCTTTAGGAGTATAATTGACTATGAAATAAACGAAGCCAGTAATGCTAAGCGTCTCCCTTTGTATCATAAAAAATATCTTATTTGTGTTGATTTCCCCTATCCACGTACAAGTAAAACTTTTATAGATTAATAAAACGTAATATTTATGTTTATTACATTTTCTTTATATACATTTTTAATATGACGAATGAATTCGAATGAATGATTTCAGTGTTCACGTGCTATGAATATCGTGTACTTCAGTTGTAATTCATTATTTCGGTTGAGTTGGTATTTGAGTTGAAAGTCCTTAGTTATTTTAATACCAGTCTTACTTAATGATAGCACTTTATAATGTTAATAATATTAACGGAATTTAATTTTAAATAGAGTGTTGTTTCGTTAAGCCTGATAGTGTATCAGATCAGTGAAATAATTTTAATAGATATAATGTTATCTATATCAAAGTAACGTAACAGTCTGCAAATATCTTACTGCTGGGCTAAAACCTTCTCTACTTGATGAGAATGTTTGGAACTTAATCCACCACGCTGCTTCAATGTGGATTGGTGGATACAGGTGGCAGATTTTCATATCTTACATGTAGTACATCGTCAAGCACGACATTAAAATTCAGTAGTGCTTGCCCGGGCAAGTAAAACTAAATATTATACTAAATATTATATATATATATATATATATATATATATATATATATATATAATTTTTAGTTATAGTTATGAATAAAACCTTGTTTTAGGTGTTAACAGATTATTATGTATAAAGTTAATTATAAAAATCGTTCATACATTCTACCCAGTCTATCGAATTCTTATTTGAAACTTAGTAAAGAATAATAATATCGTATTAATAAAGTTTTTATTTTATTAAACTCTAGATACTCTAACCAATGTTACATAACAAATTATAATCAAATTAGCGAAAAATTATTTCAACTTCTGCGTTAATTAATTACGGCACTTTTAATAAAAGTGCACTTTCTTTCCGCTGTAATATCTTGGAAGATATTCACTTGAAACTCTTTTGAAGAAATCGTTAATCAAATAATATATATTTCATTTAAAATTAAGTTAAATTAAAATATTTTAGAATGTCCCCTTTGTCTTGCAAACTGAATTAGAACCACTTCTCTTTATCCTATGGAGTTGAACTTTTACATCTTGGTTCAATTCCGATGACAATGCATTTTATGGTAAGCATGACCTGATTATACACCCAGGATTGGCTCCAGACTAGGGAAATCCATTTTTATATATATTTTATTTATTTTTTTCGCTGGAAAAATGCAATTACGCGTTTCCCCCACATGAAGTGGGGGGGTATGTGGGGCTCGCCGACGCTGAAGGCGCCGGAATACCCACTAAAAACCAGCGGTACCCACACCGTCTTTTCGGAGGACGCCACGGGATCGCTTGCGCATTCTACCATGACGTCCCGACGGTAGGCCCGCCTCTGCAGGCCTCCAAATTCTAAGGGGTTCTCGGGTTACAGACACCCCCTAGCCCCGGCGACATTTACGGCGGGAGGAGAAGGTTTGCATAGCGCCGACGTCTTCTCCCCGGTCTTCTTCGGTGAAGCGGATCAGCGGAAGCACTGTTCTCACGCTCCCGCTCCGCGGTCTCCTTCTGCGAGATGACGTTTTCGCAGAGACCATCTCCTTCCAGCACCTCTCGCTACCGATCATGGCATTTATCACGTTAAGCAGCGAGAGGTCTCCGCCTACAATGGCCGCCAGGGAATGGCGCCGAGGCCCCCATGCAGCACACTCAATCAGGGTGTGACGCGCCGTGTCCGAAGGCGCGCCGCACTCGTGGCAGAAGGGAGCGACCTCCCGCCTCGCTATCCGGTGCAGATACCTACCGAAGCAACCGTGCCCAGTAAGTACCTGCGTCAGCCTGAATGTGAGTGTGCCGTGACTCCGTTCCACCCAGCGACTCAAGTGGGGACGGACCGCCTCCACTGTCACCAGGCCTGCCGAGGGGAACCCCAGGTCCTCCTCCCATCTGCGAATCAAGGCTCGCTGGCCTAGAGCCCTGACTCGCTCCACCTCCGCCAATCCTGGACGTTCGCCGCTCGACCTCGCTTCCACCCGGTACACTTCCGCAAGCACCTCTGCCTGGAGTTCCCAAGGCGGATCGCTCGCGAGAAGTGTCGCTGCCCTCCATGACAATGTACGGTAACCAGGTATCGCTCTGATCGCTATGACTCTCAGTAGTCTCCGAAGAAGAGCCTTGTTACGAGCAGTGAGAGCGTCCACCCAGATGGGTGCACCGTACAGACTAAGGAAATCCTTTTTTTTTTTTTTTCGTGGAGGAAAGGCATTTACGCCTGCCGCCCGGACACGACCGGGACGAGTATGTAGGACTCACGGGGCACAAGGCCACCGTCCTACCCACTAAAACCTCCTCGTTTCCTTCTCACCGCATGGTGGCGGGGTTACGGGAACGCGTTAGCACACCACCGCGACCCCACCTGCGGCCGTCGCTTTGGGTGAGCGACCCACCTGTTGTTTTTTTATTGAGGTTTTCTCCTCTCGATCCGGCCGGTGAAGGCAAGGCCCTCGGTCCCACCACAGGCTGGCGCCTGGATGGGGAAACGAGTTTGAGAAGGCGGTGACCGAAGTCTGTCCGCCCAGCATCGACACCGAAACTGGACGAACCCGCCTCTCCCTCCTCCTCTACTCCTCTACTCCTGTCTCCGGCAGCCCGAAAGGACTCCAGAGACCAACTCCTCCTCTCTCCGGCGGCCCGAAAGGACCCCGGAGTCCTCCTATTTGCCACGAAACCGCTCGCTGGTCCACTCTGCGCAACAGAGAAGTCCCAGGAGCGGCCCGCGACACTTCCGCCGCGTCAGTCTCAGCCGCGATCGACAAGCATTCCGGAAAAAAAAAAACATTGGATTTCTGGTCAACCCCGTTGCCCAGGGTGCACCACGTGGAGGTGACTGACATGCACCCCAGACTAAGGAAATCCTCAGTTAACATTAGTATTTATTTTTTTGCTTATAAATATTTTAGTATTTATTTCTTTGCTTATAAATTTATACTACTGCATAAATACACCTATTTTTTTATATATCTGTGGCACATTATCTTGAAAAATATATTTATTTATTCCTTCATACACCTAATAATTCTTTATTATACACCAATATAAAACTGCAACAGTAAAACAAATAAAACAATATATGGTGTTTTATTCTATGTATAAATACAAAAAAATAACCATTTTAAAATATAGCTATATGCTATTGTTGACTTAATAAAATTTTATGTGTAGTATTTAACCGTCGATTCTGTTAACGTACAATAAACCGGATATTTTCGGAAGGTAGGAAGATTGTTTGTAACAACAATTTATTTTAAAAATCTTAAAATCCTCGATTTGGACGCTGTCGATCTAAGCCGATTTATATTCGCGCTTGACTAGCAACTTTTATTTCCTTTTCAATACAGACGCTATAGAATCTTGTCGATCGGAATCATGTTTTGTACAAAATGAATTCACAATATTACGTTATACTTTTGCTCTGTTCAAATAGATTTTGAATTTGACATTTCATATCTAAATAAATGTTTATTAAATATCTTCCAAAGGAACTTATTGACTTTAAATTGCAATTCATGAGTACTTAAAATCTATATACTATGAGAGCGCAATGAAAGAATTTCCTTTTGAAAACTGAATTCATTTAAAACACTCGACACTCGATTGCTTTGTGAAAAATTTAATAGAAAATGTCGTATGCACTGGAATTAAATCCAGTTAAAATAAAATGCTGATTCATGCGTAGAAAAATTTAACATGCTAAATTGTTAGTACTTTCCCGTTAGTAGGTAATTATGTATTTTAAAAATTATTAATATTTATTTTTGTACGTAACTTTTAAATCCATACTCCAACCGACCTATCAGAATTCTTTTCGCTAATATTGCCAACGTACTCGTAGTATGTACGGTTAGACTATGAGAAAATTCGTATTATTATTCGTAGGAGTGCATCTATATGCACTACAGAAAACTGATTTATAATTGAAATTATATTATTATTATAATTGAATTTGATTTATAATTGAAATTATGTTTAACAGTTGGACCTGAAGAAACAATTTGACGAGGGTGACACAACTAATTACCAAACAAATGGTGAATTCGATCTCGTGAGCTTCGAAGCGATCAAACACAACCAGTATTATTCGTGCTGCGTGGAGCCCTACCCAGACATTACTTATATTATCAAATTGCGAAGACGCCCCATGTTTTACGTATTCAATCTGATCCTGCCATGTCTTCTCATCAATGGTATCGGTAAGTGTTTCATTTTGTTTTATTTTAAAATATCATTTTTATTTTATCAATATATCTCTACTGGATTCGATTTTTTTTTCTATATATCAGATATAGAAAGAACAAATCGAATCGGCTTCCACTAGATCTCTGTAAATGATATAAAACTCACTTTATACAATATTTATAAATGTAAACTATTTAAATTTATGTGGTCGTTAAAGTATTGAATTCAAAATATTTTTTACCTGCAACGATTTGAAATACAAAACGTATTTAAATGGAATCGATCTTGAAGATTTTTTATTCAAATTGTGATATAATTTAACAGTTACAACATACATATTTTTATAATGTGATTTAAGCTTATGATTGATGCGAATTCAAATACTTTTACTATCATTAGTCAAATTAATGCAAATTCAAGCAGCCGACGAATTATTTATCTTGACGAAGTATTTTCAAACATGAAATTGAATTATTTATTACATAGTCGTCTAAGATACGCTCTAGAAAGTTTATAAGTTGCAGCGAGCTTCGAACTTTATTGCTATCCTTGAAAATTTTAAATAGAATCTTAGATTTAGGTAGAATAGACATTTTTTTATAGTATAGATAGGCGGACGAGGTTATGGGCCACCTGATGATAAGTTGTCACAACGCCCATAGACATTGGCATTGTAAGAAATGTTAACCATTGCTAACATAGCCAATGCGCCACCAACCTTAGGAACTATGATGTTATGTCCCTTGTACCTATAATTACACTGGCTCACTTACCCTCCAAACCGGAACACATTAATATCATGCTGATTTGCGGTAGAATATCTGATCAGTGGGTGGTACCTACCCAAAGCAGAGCCCTACCACCAGTCATAACCTCCTTAATAGAATATTTACACATTGTACACATTTAAATGTTACATACAGCCTTGGTGTCCGTTTTTAAGCCGAGATGGCCTAATGGTTAGAACGCGTGAATCTTAACCGATGATCGTGGGTTCGAACCCGGGTAAGCACCACTGAATTTTCATGTGCTTAATTTGTGATTAAAATTCATCTCGTGCTTGACGGTGAAGGAAAACATCGTGAGGAAACCTGCATGTGTCTAATTTCATTGAAATTATGTCACATGTGTATTCTACCAACCCGCATTGGAGCAGCGTGGTGGAATAAGCTCTAAACCTTCTCCTCAAAATGGAGAGGAGGCCTTAGCCCAGCAGTGGGACATTAACAGGCTGTTACTGTTACTGTTACTGTTACTGTCCGTTTTTAATTAATAAATATTTCTGGAATTTTCAGCCGCTGGTCGTTATAAATATGTTATTGGTTTTTCAAAATAGTTTTTTATATTCAGAGATACAAACCATATGTTTTTTCATTGTTTTTTTTTTGTGTCAAATATCAAAACTTACTTTTAAATAAACTATTGATTAATTAAACAAATTTACAGCTCTAATTCATCATATTATTTATATATTTTTTTATTTTTTTTAGTGCAACAGGAACAAAATTGCTCTCTGTTTCGTTTTTTATATAATCGTAAGTTATTTAAAACAGTAATACGTATATTTTTTTACACAAAGACAGATATTGTAAAAAGAGTTAATATTTTGTCAACGATTTTATTTGTTATATTTATTATGATAATAATAATTCCTTTACGTTAACGTTAATTTACAAAGTTCTCTTGCTGTGATATATAATATAAAATGCTTAATTTGCTCGTCTGGGGCTTTCAAAACGAACGTTAGCAAAACTATTATATCAAAACTTTGTGTATAGAAATGTGGATATGCACATAAGTCACTGGATTTAGTTTGAAAGTATAAGTCAAGAATAATTTCTTTTAAAGTTTTTACTTTTTAAGTTATATGTATATTAAGAGCAATTTCTGTTGTTTTAAATTGCAAAATCAGTTTAGGCTTACGTGTTAGTTTTGATAAGAGAAGAAGTTTTAATACAGATTGTTGTAATTATTTAAATATTTTATACATTATTGTACTCGAATAAATAAGTATAATAAACTGGTGGTAGAGCTTTGTGAAAGCTCATCGGGGTAGGTACCACCCACTCATCAGATATTCTACCGCAAAACAGCAGTACTTGGTATTGTTGTGTTCCGGTTTGAAGGGTGAGTAAGCCAGTGTAATTACAGGCACAAGGGACATAACATCTTAGTTCCCAAGGTTGTTGGCGCATTGGTATTGTAAGCGATGGTTAACATTTCTTACAATGCCAATGTGTATAGGTGTTGGTGACCACTTACCATCAGGTGGCCTATATGCTCGCCCGCCTACCTTTTCTATAAAAAAAGTTGCCAATTAAAATAAAGACTTTGCCAGAGAACTGTGTCAAATGTTAATTTGATTTTTAATAATTGCGTGTATGTTAATTATTGTATAATAATATAATTTTACTTTTATCAATTAACTTGTAACATTCAAGAATATTTTGAAAGAAATATTCTTTGGCAGCAGATAAATGCCCTGCTGTGGGGCAAAAGCCACCTTGAGCTTATAATATAATGCTGCTTCATAGATGTTCTAGTAGTAACATTTTATCCTACCGACATGTTTCCTTCATAGCAATTTAAAAATATTATGTTTATAATTAAATTTATTATATGTTTATATTTAAATATGTTTATATTTAAATAAATGTTTTAAATTAAAACCGTAAGCGATGTTCATCGTTGGTACTTTGAAAATACTTTGTGTAAATCTGTTTGAGCCGAGTGTAAGCCGAGATGGTCCAGTGGTAAGAACGCGTGAATGTTAACCGATGATCGTGCGTTCAAACCCGGGCAAGAACCACTGAATTTTAATGTGCTTAATTTGTGATTATAATTCATCTCGTGCTTTACGGTGAAGGAAAACGTCGTGAGGAAACCTGCATGTGTCTAACTTCACCGAAATTCTGCCACATGTGTATACGACATTGGAGCAGCGCGATGGAATAAGCTCCAAACCTCTCCTTAAAAAAGGAGAGTTCTTTAGTCCAGCAGTAGGACATTCACAGGCTGTTACGATTAAATGTTTGAAATTTATTTCAATTGAAACTGATATTTCCCAATATTTATTGCAAATCTGATTGCTGAGCGAGTTTTATTTATATATAGGAATGTCTTCGCGAATAGAATCTTAAAATAAACATTTATTATAACCTACATTACAATATAAGTTTAAGAAAATAAGAACAATTACATAGATTTGTTATTATTGTTATCCGAAGAAACTCTAACAACGACTACATACTGCTTACAACGTTTATGACGTCATATTTACTCTAAAAGCAATTTGATTCATTCTTTTATTATATTTTAGCGTTGCTGGTATTCTACGTGCCATCCGAGTCTGGTGAGAAGGTGACTTTGGGTATAAGTGCGTTACTATCAATGACAGTTTTCTTAATGACGATTCGGGATACACTTCCACCGACTGAAAAGACGCCACTTATAAGTAAGATGTGTTATTATATACGTATATGTATCTAATATTGAATTAGTATCTGACATAATACCAATTATATCACGTCCAACACCGATGATCATGGGTCTATCTTTTTCTCTATAAGTAAGATTATAATGTCGATTGTTTTTAATATAATTTATTGGTCCCACTTTACTACTAAATGAGTACTAACCATAAAGACTCCCATTTCGATTCTGAAACTATTGAAATAGGGATTATTTTAAATTGCGTTAGAATGTTTAAATAATAGTCGAAACATTATTCAAGAAAATATAATTCAAATATTATTTTAAAACAAGTTTGTTCGTTAATATAATCTTATGCTTTTAAGAGTTTAATACTAATAACATATAATTGTACTTGAAGTGAAACAGAAGATAAACGGTTTCATTTTTCTCGTCCCTTACAAGTAGGACTCGAAATAACAACGCTATGGATTCGATTTATTTTGTCTCTAAACACTTGATTTGATTTCAGGTTTGTATTATGGAGTGAGTACGTGCTTGGTTTCATTCTCAGCGTCGCTGTCCGTTGTGACACTTAATATATCTTACAGGCGAGTTTAATTTTTCTAATTATTATTAACACATTCAATCGTAAGTTTTGAATTCAAATTATATACTTATATTAGTTCCTTAAGATCTCATTGCGTTTAAGTACATCATTTAAATTTAAAATTCTATTATCAACGTTAAATTGCTAAAGTTTCGAAGTTAAAATGAGACTTAAATATTTAACTTAATCGACATTTAAATTGAAATTAATTAATTTATAATTAGTATTTTTGATAAAAAATTAGAAACGACATTCTGGATAGTAGGGGTCGAATATCTTGTGTATTGATTTTATTTTAAACTCTTACCTGTATCGCACGTTTTAGATACAGAAATTGATTACGATAGTGATAATCCATGTAATCAATTTGTTTTTCAAACTTTACCGTCGCTACTTTTCTAGAACAATTTTATTTATTCCATTCGCAAAACTGGGTAACCTAAGTTTGGCGGTAGTACATGAACACACCAAAGAAAAATATACTAATTAATTGTAACCTACTAGACGCAAACAAAGCATATTAATAATAATTATAGAAGAGTAATTGGAATCACATATATTTCATTTACAACATTAAATATCAATAAATATTCAATTTGTATAGATTTTAAAAAGTAAAGAAAATTTCATAAATAATTTATTTATAAGAAATCATTACATGAACTGTTTATTAGTATGAAAGTAAATGCCGATTTACTAGTCGGTTCTTTTTCATAAAATCGTTATTTAAATCTGATAATACCTTCATGTTTAATTGGCATTACGTTGTAAGAGCCTACCAAAGAAAATTGTATTTGATTTTCATTTAAAATTATGGCTCTACTAAAGAATATGTTTAGAAATTATTTGACTTTGTTAATATTAATTGTATGACAGTATCCTTACTAGTAGCTTACTAGGTTTCCTATAACTGTTATATGTATATATATCCACACAATAAACATTTTTTTATCCTATATACAGTTCGTCGCTTATAATTATGTCAATAAAAGTGAAATATTGTCTTCATTACTCGGAGCGTCTTCCGAGGGTTACCTGTTCAATCTTCTATAGTGTTACAATACTTATGATTGCGCATTGATGGTAGATAATTAAGATCGTCTGATAAATAATAATGATTACAGTAATAATCATCTAAGAATAGGATAGATAATTCGATTCGAATGTGAAGTATATAATTATAGGATTAATGATTAGAGTATTACTGCCTCGTTGGTAGTGGTAGTGGCTTAATGTAAGGCCGCAGACGCGGAGGTTCTGGGTTCAATTCCCAGATCGGGCCAACAAAAAGTTATTGGGTTTTTCTGTCAGAAAATTCTCAGTAGCAGCCCGGCGCCCGGAGCCCGTGCCTCGGAAAGCACGTAAAACCGTTGATCCTGCGCCTGAACTCTTTCCGGTCGTGTCGGATTGCCATCCCATCGGATTATGAGAGTTAGAGAATAGAGAGTGCACCTGTGTTTGCGCACACACTTGTGCACTATAATATCTACTGCGCAGTTGGCTAATCTCTTTTGAGATTAACCGTCGTAGCCGAAATCGAAGGACATTATTATTAATGATTAGAGTTACTTATTTACTGTTTTGGCTAATGCAGTAAACTAAGTAACTTTTATGATTTCTTAGTCTATATAGTATAATATTTTTATAATGTATATTACTAGGGTCTCATAAACTACACGATGGTCAGTCTATTATTCTGCTATCATAAAAGTAAGGAAAACTTTAATTAATTGTTGAATTGTCAAAGCTTAAGAACTCGATTATAAGTAAGTCTTATAGCCAGAAACAGTGCATGTACATTTAGTACTCGCGTAAATAAACATATTTTTTAATTGTATATTACATTAAAAAAAATGAGTCTTTTACGCGAATTTCAATATTTTGATAAATTTTCGAGTCGAATAAAGGAACTGAAAAAAAGTAATTCTCAAAAAAGACAATTGTAATTAAATTGAAAACATTATTTAAATTGTTTTCAAAAACCAATGTGTATAAAATTTAACTAAGTATGATTAGAAGACAATTAAGTGTATAGTGATAACGAGCGATTTTTTCGTAGAGGAGTGAGAGGGCAGCCGGTGCCGGCGCTTGTGCGCGAGCTCGTTCTACAACGGCTCGCGCGCATGCTTTGCATCTACTTCGACACTGATGCTCAGAAGGTACATATACACATTTATATATACATCATACTAAAGTATGGCACTTAAACATTATATATGATTCATTTACTTTATTGTTTTACGAGCCGGTTGGCGTGATTGGTAGATACTTGCCTTTCACGCCGAAGGTTGTGGTTTCGATTCCCACCCAAGACAGACATTTGTGTGCATGAACATGTATGTTTGTCCTGAGTCTGGGTGTAATTATCTGTATAATTATGTATCTACAAAAGAAAAGTAGTATATGTAGTATATAAGTTGTCTGGTTTCCATAGAACTAGCTTTGCTTAATTTGGGATCAGATGACCATGTGTGAATAATGTCCCAGAATATTATTATTTATAAAATAACAATATAGCCCACCATGATTTATTCGAATCAACTTACGCGACCATTCTATTTTATGTTACTATGCCACTAAACTTCAGATTTCAACAGATGCTTTACAAACTTTCAAAACGATTGGATGAATAGTATGTAACTTAAACAAACTTTATTTTTAAAAATTGTCTAAACTTATAAAAAATCTTAATTTAACTAATAAAGTATAGTTTATTATTTAAATCACTTAAGAAAACATTATTTATATTTTTATAGAATACTAGTGTCCACCCGCGGCTTCCTCTACGTGAAGGGAGGGGAGGTACTATGTCCTATTCGGTACCCTTAATAACTTGTATGCAAAATTTCATGATTGATCGATTGAGCAGTTAAGACGTAAAAGAATAACAAACAAACATACAAACTTTCGCATTCACAATATTAGTAAGTTGCTACTACTTGCACAATATTACTTAAGTATTGACATTTGACAATATAATTATTCTTGTATGTTAAGCGACTCGCAAAGTTCTCTTTGAATGTACGCGGTTAAATGAACTTACAAAGGCCACAAAAGCTTATTTTCATTTCGAAATGTTCAAAATATGGACCTCCCTGCACGTTTGTACTGTCTATCAGTATTCTCTCGTTAGTTTCTGGTACTGGTGAACTCGTTAATTAGTTTTTATTTGCTATGACGTGTTATTAAGTATTAAAAGACAGTTAAATATTTCTGTAAATAATTATATATGAAACTGTAGTATACGTGTAGTGTTATATATGTTATATTATATTACATTATATTGTATCATGGTATAGACATATGACGGGGAAAGATAAATATTATAATACAAGAATGTAAGTAAGATGGATGAAAGTAAGGTAAGAGATAGTTCTAAAATAGACTGTGGGAAGAATTTTGTGCTTGGTGGTATAGCTTTGTGCAAGTACATCTGGGTAGGTACCACCCACTCATTAGATATTCTCCTTTTTTTTTCACAAACACTGCTTCAGTTTATAAAGCATAATAATAAGCTCTATAAGTTCTCCGGTAAATAGTAAAGTAAATAAGACACATCTTGTTTTCAGAAAATGTTGAATCGATGTAAACAGATTATTTGTTTGGAATGTGGATGCCGTCAAGTTCAAATGTCTTCAATACATTCGTTTGTAGAGTTAAAATACCGTAGACATGGAACTTCTTTGAAAAAATATCGATTGTGTGGATGATCTTTCTGGGAATAAATTCTTCCCACAGAACGTGACACAAACATATGAATTGAAACCCACGATAGTATACAAGTGTTATAATATATTGTACTTATAAAGACAGACACACATATACATACATGTCTTTCTTTCGCATGAGTTTCTCGAGCAGAAATTCTGCTTCGACGAACCTAGGGTCCAGTTCAAAATATTTTCTCACTTTAAATATATATTTCTATATATATTTCAAAATAAATACAATACTCGCACAAAAATTAAATTGGAGAGTATTGTATTCTTTTATATGCGTAAGCCGACGGTACAAATTCAAAAAATGTAAACTATATGTTCAAATCACCATAACAATTACTCACCACGGGTAATAATTCGAATATAAAATAACCACATACTATCGAAAATCGCGTGGCAGCTTTCATGATATTCGATAACAACCATTTGTAGCAATATAAAATATTCATGACGCGTTCTGCAGTGCTGTTCGGTAAGAACTCACTTCATTACTCACCCGTGAAATATTGACAGCCGACTTACATATATGTATTCTTGAAATCTTATAATTATTATGATTAATGTTGCATATCACTTTCTGACACTTCACGACCGTTTCCGGCGGTGAGTTTCGAGTTTGTTCTTACAGAATAACTCTATTGAAAGCTCATTATATGGGACCATAAGATAGACGGATGCATACTGTGATTAATATGGAAAAAACCAAATTTTTCACTTAAATGAAAACTCAGAAACAATGTTTTTAATATAGGTACACTGAGCCCTAGAATTACTGTTTAAGAGTTGTAAATATTAAAATAACAATATTGTTATAAAAACAATCTAAGTTGTGGGTATCAGAAGATTAAACAAAAATAAAAATCCTTATTGTTTATCAATATTCATTCATTGTGTTCAAGATAAAGTCTGGTTGTTTTTCTTGATGGTTGAAAGCTGAGTCTGTTTCGTTTCTTCAAGTAAGGTTTTTATATATTTTGTCACGATTGGTTTAATCATCTCAGAAATTACTATCAAGAACGAATATTTTTTAAAACTCTATAAAGTATTTGCATTTAATTCATACCTCGGCCAATATTCTTTGGTATCTTTAATATTATAAAATATGTATTTGATACTAATTGAATTTTTAACTCATTTAATTTGATCTCAAAAAATAACTTCCAAAATTAGAATTAATATTACACGCCCACCCTTAATTGGGTCACCTAACTCTGTATGAAATAATTAGCACATTATTATTGATCCATCAATCGGAATCCATCGCTTCAATCAATGATATAAACAGCGAAATTATATATTTTTTTATAACTTCAGACTATGTGTTTGTATTGCTACAAGTTTTGTTTTACCATTACAAGAGCCATTAAATTAAAATGTATACTAAAATCTTTGACATTGATTCGACTTTCATAGTAAATTAAAAAAATAAATTGTCACGAAATATATTTGGTCACGTTCACGTGTAAATGGTGGTAAAGTTAACATTACGTATTTATTCCACCGACTCGACTAGTTGTCGTTCTTATTCTAATCACGATTTTGATAGTGTTAGGCCTCTTAGATGTTAATGTTATGAGTCAAATTACGTAACGAATGGCCAGATCAATAACGTTGTGGTCGTCTTGGGAAATGTCAAATTTGTATTGGAACCTTTCAGGGACTGAATTTTCGATTCAATTTGTGGTATATTTGGTAACTGTAGCAACTCCGAAACTTCTATAAACTACGTATTCTGATATTCTAAATTGTATAATCTTAATTAAAACGTTTCGACATGTTGACACGCTGAATAAATCATATACAAGACGAGTATACCTTCATTGCATCGATTTATTAATTTATGTAGATATGTTTATCTCTTTTTAAGCTTAATTCTTTCGTACTTTGGATTGAAATGAGTGATTGGAAATTATTTATCTTTCTTATGAAAATATATTATAAATAAATGGTTTGAATTTCATTAAGAAATCAAAGTGTAATCATCATTCATTAAGAAAAATAAATACCGATATGTACTCAGAAGATATATAGACTTAATGACCACGAAAAATTCAATCAATAAGCTTCAGTTAAATTTAAGTAAAACAAACTGTGGATGCTCCACAGCTGGGCAAAAGCTTTTCCTCTTTCTCCCCTAGAGAATAAGGATTTGAGCTTATTTAACCATGCTACCATTATGCTATATTCGTCAATATAATATGTAAAATATGAAAAACGCGAAAAAAAAATTAAGCACCGTTCCAATCTACCAATCGGTCATTGTAGATACAATTAGCAAAGAAAGGAGATCGCGAGGTTGAAATCTGCGATTTTTACTTATGCTAGTAGTTAATTTATTCAGAAAACGAATTATTTTTTCTAACGCGTTGTGCAATTGTCTTATTACTAAGTAAGGAAGTAGCAGTAGTAGTAATAACGGGTAGTAGGGTAAATGTACGAAGATGAAATATACTAGTATCTCAAAATATATATATTCAGGACAGAAGTGAAATATAAAAAAAAAAGTAATTCATTACAAAAAATGCGAATTTATCAACATTTTATTAAGACACGAAAGAAAGAAGAACAAATTAGCTTATTAAGCGATAAAAATTATTTACAGATCATATCGATATCTCACACTGACAGATAACAATTACGCGCGTAAAAGGATAATAAAAAACAAAAGAAGGCCACGACAGCTACCATATATATGCCAGTGGTATTTTTCCCAGATAATCGCAATATAATTTAAATGTCAATCAATTCTACTATCCCTAAGCAAAACAAATTGTTATATGAATATAGTAAGCTTTAGTAATTCTTATTTTAAAAGTGAAATATTAAAGAGATTCAAAATATTGTTTTGTTAACTGTTACTGATGACTTGTAATTAAGTAATGGCAACCAGGTATTTTATGGAGGGATTTTATTATAATTTATAATATGTAAATGAGTTATCCAACTTCAGGGCTGAAAAATTAAATATTCACTCTTAAAGTTTTGATATTGATTGGGTAATTAAAAACGTAGTCCAAAACTTCAAACTCTAAAAGATAGACAAGAATTTTTCGCCCAATTTTGCAATTAGTTTTTCTCCGAGTTTCATAATTTATTAAGTTAATAATCTTCATAGACTATTTAAAAAAATTGTCAAATACATTGAGCCCTGTTATTTGTAAGTTTCGTTAAATTTACATATGTTTGATATAAATATATATCAAAGAAGACTTGTTATGGTAATAACTGCATGGTAATAACTGCAGTTTGTGGATAGTGTATTGGATCCAACACAAAATGGATTGCAACGTCTAAAATACGTTTTATAAATATCTTGCTCAACGATGCGGTCAGAAGCGAACGTTGAAAAGATTGAAAACGTTGCAAATTTTCAGTCGTAAAAAATAAAGTTTCTAATCGGCACTGAAAGATACCGTGAATTTTGCTTCGAGTAAGTTATTGAATGGTCTACTTAATAGCTGAATGAAAAGTTAATTAATAATAAAATTAAAATCTGCAGATTGGAACTCAAAGGCTATACATTTTTTAAATGATTCAACGGTGAAGTATAATGCAATACTTGCTTGCTCTCTATCTTTACGCATTTCATTAATTTCTTGACATAAATTTTTAATAATAATACTTGACATACGTTTTTAAAATAATAAAAAGATATATTTTTTTTAAGGTGTCGTTATTTGATTTTAATGTAACATTTATCTTTTAAAGGTAGCGGTGTAATCTATCTATTTTTAAGTGTAGAATAAAGATTACTTATTTTTATATGCATATTTTTAATTTAGTACTACAATTAAAAATATGCAAAATCTTTATAAAAGTGTCATACCGTTAGATTTTATTAGAGACGACAATATTTTTAAAGATAAGTAATAATACCAACCAAAAAAAATATTTAAGATAAAAAAGCCTATACAGGAACAACAAAATTTAACCCAAGAAATTAAATACCATCTTAGTATATGTTTATTATTGATACCAGGGCGACAGCAGTGCCGTGACAGTAACCGCGGGCGTTCAGGTAAATCCACGTACGGGTTCACGCTTGAAAGCGGAAGTGCAACGTGACGGACCGGCATCCCCCGCCTCGCCACGTTTTGCTAGGCAAAACCACAACAACCATCTCAGTGAGTAATTGTTTTATTATGCTCGCCATAAGTATTATTTATCAATACTTACATTATGTATACAAATAGCTACTAAGAATAACTTTTATGTAGCTATAAAATAATCAATCAAGATGATAACGGCGTGGTTACATAAGAAAACTAAATACGGAATTTAAAAATATAGTTATAGTTATCAAATAATCTTTTACCTTTTTTTTACAGTAAAAAACAATTTCAGGTCTTTATGTATTATATAGTTTAGCCCGTGCGTTGATTGATTGATAATTAGGATATTTGTATAAGCTTCTCGTGTACAATATATATCTATATCTATAGATCGAGGTGCAGCAAGCGCGGTTGGTTCGGGTGTGGGTGTGGGTGTAGGCGTAGGCGTTGGCGAAGCTGTAATGTCCGTGTGCACAAGCGCGTGTCCGTGCTGCGCGTGCTGCGGCTGCACGCTGCGCGACGCAGCCGCTCGCCACGAGCAGCGCGTCGCTGCCAATGAGCGGCTCGAGCGTGCGAATCTCGAGTGGAAACAGGTAGTGTATTTGCATCTGATATATTATTTATTAATGTTAAGAATTAATAATTATGTCTTCTGAACGCATAGATAAGTACTTGCTCATAAATCATTCCATTCCTAATACGCTGCTAACAAACGACAAACTGCCAACGATTTAACTACTATAAAGCTATATTTAACTATTTACTTTCTTATACATGAGTCACAACAAATTAAATACACGAAACTAGATCAATGAGTAACAAAAATAACTAACGACTTATTTACAGCTTTTCCTACATCCATCCATGATAATGCCTGATCCTGGAAAATTCCCGGATATCTGCCTCACAGATTTTCTTAAAAATATTTTAATAAACAGAAGCAGATATGAACAGTTGTTTTAGTAACATTTCTTTATAATTTTTAAGCTCTGTAAGTTTATAATACTGGTGGTAGAGCTTTGTGCAAGCTCGTCTGGGTAGGTACCACCCACTCATCAGATATTCTACCGCAAAACAGCAGTACTTGTGTTGTGTTGTATTGTTGTGTTCCGGTTTGAAGGGTGAGTGAGCCAGTGTAATTACAGGCACAAGGGACATAACATCTTAGTTCCCAAGGTTGGTGGCGCATTGGTGATGTAAGCGATGGTTAACATTTCGTACAATGCCAATGTCTAAGGGCGTTTGGTGACCACTTAGCATCAGTGTCATTCCTATTCTATAAAAAAAAAATTAATAACCCAAAACACTATGAAACATGGTAATATTTCTACACCTGTTATTATCTAAGCTTGATACTCTGTTGCTAACTAAATTCTTTCCAAAAAAGTTGGATAACCTTCCCTATCGGTTTTACTTTGAGTTTCTGTTATTCAACCATATTTCCTGTTGCCAATCTACTAAACTAAACTGGCTACCTATCCAACAACGCAGGCACTTTAGAAATTTTAGGACAAAGTATTCTATTTTATATGAACCGAGTGTGCCTGAATACCTCTAATGCAAAAAGCTTGCTGTGTGACGGCCATTACTGTTTCGTTCTGCTGACAACCTGATACTTCGTTTCCACTCTATCGTAGTGGTCCTTTCTAAGAATCTCCACGCTGAGGGTGACTTGGCTTTGGAACGTACTTCCTTTGACACAAGAAAAGCGATCACTAAAAAGTCTTAATGACTTTTCGTATAAGGTTAAAAGACTTTTTCCCACGCTGCAACGTACATAACAATCTCTTTGTTCACAATTTCTTAACATATTTAGTTTTCCACTTGAGCTGAGTCCATTCTTTCTTTTTTTCTTGTTATCACAAATATGTGTTAATTTTTTTTTTCTGAATAAGATTAAAGTTTGTGCAGTTTTATTTAATTTTCTTTAATTATTTATTTTTTCCGTGTAATCTATTTTCTCTGTTCAAATCAGGGTTGACTGGAAGATAGTGAGTTTATTCATTGTCTGCCTTTTGTGTAATGACTATAACAAAAATATATTAAAATTATAGGTAATCTTTTTATTTCATAGAAATTAATTATTGATTGGCAATATAAGAAAGATATTTTATTATATATGATAAACGAATAAAAAAATCAAGTCAATTGACACAATTTTTCACATTCCAGTAAAAACAAAATAGAGATTAACAAGATATTTTTCAGGAAACTAGCATCGCTCAACAAAAATAAAACGTCGTAAAGTCGTATATCATTGTCCTTCATAGCGACAATATCACCCCATTAATTTGGGGGAATAATATTTTTATTGTTTCAATCCGTAACAATAAAAATATTGTACCTAACAATAATAAATAAAATATCTGCATGCAACTAGACAAAATGCCTCTTTGGCTAACGTATAACGCAGCCCTAGGTTCGAATCCCGAGTCCGGCTAATATTAATTTATTGGGTATTTAAGCCAAGAAATTCTAAGACACAGCTTGGAGGTTGAAAGTCACTCTTCTGTTGTATCGGGTTTCTTCCATCCTCGTCGGTTTATAAGAGTGAGGAAATATAAAGTGTATGCATTTTATTTTGTTCTGCAAAGTTGGCTATTCTATCTTAAGAATGGCCGTCATGGCATAAATTGTTAAGAAAGTCATCATCATCGGATGATTTTTTTCGAAATTTGCGAAACATTGTGTATATGAAGTAAAGGAATTTTACTTATGTCATTGATATTTTATTCGACAAAAAAACTAAATTTAAAGTTACATTACCAAATATATAATAAATAATTTATTTCATATATTTATATTTTTATAACTGCTGATAAAGTTAGCATACATAAAAATTTCTTAAAGTTAAGCTCTTATATGGCTTCAATTTACATTATAATGATATTTAGTATGTAGTAAATTGTGCTGTAATCAGCACCATACGTGTGCAGTTGCAGGATAAGCGTTACCCGTACGTACTACCCGTACTTGTCGGGTACGGGTACGGGTAGTACGGGTGACGTACTACCCGGTGCAATTTAATAAAAGGTTACTATAATTATTGTAATATACATTACAACATAATAACCTTTTAATTATATAGACTTGATGTATAGATTGTTGTATATATACTTTGGTGTATGTATGACTCGATGGTTGTGGCTTTGTGTAAGTGCGTCTGGGTTGACACCACTTAACTTATTTTATACGCTACAGCCAAACACCAATATTTAGTATTGTCGTGTTACGGTTTGAAAAGAGTGAGACAGTGTAACTGTAGGCACAAGTTCCCAAGGTTGGTGGCGCATCATCACGGTAGCATGCGCAACCGATCCCGTGGCGCTTCTCATTAAGACGGAAAGGTTTAAGGCTGGTTTTTTAGTGCGTATTCCGATGTTCGGGGCGCACTCGGCGATTTGTACACCGGCGAGCTCCACACACTGTTCCCGTGGGGAAAACGCGTAATGCGTTTTTCCAGCGTTAAAAAAAAGGTTGTTTGGCGCGTTGGCGATGTAAGGAATGGTTAATATTTATACAGCGCTGATGTCTTTAGTTGATGGTGATCAATTACCAACAGGCGGCCCACTTGCCAGGCTGCCATAACACAATAAACAATAAAAAGTTAGACTATATTTTATCATTGGTAACTAACTAAGAACTAATTGTTTATTCAACTTTAGGTGGCTGTAGTAGCAGACAGAGCATTGCTTGCAGTTTTCGTGCTGGTCACCACAATAGCGACGGCGGCTATCCTTCTGCCTCAGATCAACAACCTTCACGTCGGAAACACACCCTTAAAACCTCCTACTTAGATTTAATTTACAAACAGTAGTATTAAAGTGTCAACGAATTATGGTTTCATTCATAAACAATAAGTATGTTTGTGGATTAATTATTAGGTTGTCAATTTATTAATATTAATTTATTAATATTTAATAATGTAAGTATTCTACTGTTAAAAAAATGTAATACCTTTCTCCGTTATCTATATACAAATACAGCAATACAAAGACCTCGTTTTATCTCAAAATATAATTACCTTTTTATGTAATATTAGATGTAACGCCAAAATGAAAAATGTGCCAAAGAAATTAGACAATTATTTGTTGTATAATTCTACCTTTTATCTAGATTTTAGAGTTTGTGGGTTTGAATATTTGTAGGTTTAATATTCCTGGATTACTCGTATTATTTACAATAGTTTTTTTTTATAATTATGTGGCCAAAAGGTTGTTTTTTATATAAAACTGATTTATATAATATAATAGGTGTGTGTGCAAGACTAACCCGACACTACACTGAAGATTTTCAGGACGTCAGTCTTTTCGAGATTAGAATGGCTCTCGGACAACTCAAAAACAACAAGGCACCTGGTGATGATGGTATTACAGCCGAGCTTCTGAAGGCGGGTGGTACACCGATCCTCAGGGCTCTTCAGAGGCTTTTTAACTCCGTCATTGCCAAAGGTCAAACGCCAAAAGCATGGCACAGAAGTGTGGTGGTACTTTTCTTTAAGAAGGGTGATAAAACCCTTCTGAAGAATTACAGGCCCATCTCACTGCTGAGTCATGTTTACAAGTTGTTTTCGAGAGTCATTACGAATCGTCTCGAGCAAAGGCTTGACGACTTCCAGCCACCCGAACAAGCCGGATTCCGGAAAGGCTTTAGCACCATAGACCACATACATACGCTGCGGCAAGTTATACAGAAGACTGAGGAGTATAACCAGCCACTTTGCTTAGCGTTTGTGGACTATGAGAAAGCCTTTGATTCGATCGAAACCTGGGCCGTGCTGAATTCTCTTCAAAGGTGCCAAATTGATTATCGGTATATCAGGGTGTTAAAGTGCTTGTACGAGAACGCCACCATGTCGATCCGACTCCAGGATCAGAACTCAAAACCTATCCAACTGCAGAGAGGTGTAAGACAGGGAGACGTGATATCTCCGAAACTGTTTACCGCTGCATTGGAAGATGTTTTCAAGCTTCTGGACTGGAACGGACTTGGCATCAATATTAACGGCGAGTACATCACTCATCTTCGATTTGCCGATGACATTGTAATTATGGCTGAGACCTTGGAAGACCTCGGCACTATGCTCGATGACCTCAGCAGGGTTTCCCAACAAGTGGGTCTAAAAATGAACATGGACAAGACGAAAATCATGTCGAACATCCATGTTGCACCCACTCAAGTCAAGGTTGGAAATTCTGCACTCGAAGTTGTAGACAACTATGTCTACCTAGGTCAGACCATCCAACTAGGTAGGTCCAACTTCGAGAAAGAGGTCAATCGTCGAATTCAACTCGGCTGGGCAGCGTTCGGGAAGCTACACGATATCTTCTCATCCCAAATACCGCAGTGTCTTAAGTCGAAAGTCTTCGACCAGTGTGTGTTGCCAGTGATGACTTATGGATCAGAGACGTGGTCGCTCACAATGGGCCTCATAAGAAGGCTCAAGGTCACTCAAAGGGCAATGGAGAGGGCTATGCTCGGAGTTTCTCTGCGAGATCGAATCAGAAATGATGAAATCCGCAGGCGAACCAAAGTAACCGACATAGCCCGAAGAATTGCTAAATTGAAGTGGCAGTGGGCGGGGCACATTGCTCGCAGAACCGACGGCCGCTGGGGCAGAAAGGTTCTCGAGTGGCGACCACGAACCGGAAGACGCAGCGTGGGCAGGCCCCCTACAAGGTGGACCGACGACTTAGAACGAGTCGCGGGAAGCCGTTGGATGCGGGCAGCGCAAGATCGGCCAACGTGGAAATCCTTGGGGGAGGCCTTTGTCCAGCAGTGGACGTCTTTCGGCTGATGATGATGATAATAGGTGTGTTATAAGTCGCAATCCCAAAATTGTGTAGTTGAAATTATATTATTAGACACTGCTAAAATCGTCCGAGTCCTGATGGCAATAATAAAAGTATCTGGATCTACGTGTAAATGTTGCACTGCCGGGCTAAGGCCTCCTCTCTTAGAGGGGGTTTGGAGCTTATTACCTACACGCCGCTCTGATGTGGTACACATGTGGCGGTTTTTCATTCAAATACTTCAGAATCATTACGTTTTCAGGGATGTATGCCCGGTTTGAATCAGCAAGATTCACTTATTCTAACCATCTTGGCTCTTCTACCTTTATATTTTATATTTAATTCACCTCATATATTATTATATTACTTTTCATATGCTTATTATATTGCTATACTTCTCATTATTTCGTTAGGTATGCGAAGGTATTTCAAACTAAACACTCCATTCGTGTCTTTAAAAAATATTATATTTGATAATGGTAGACGTTCCCCATAACTAGCTCAGTTACACAACGTTTATAATCAATAAAGAAAAATGATATAAGAATATTTTTTGCATAGCATACATTAGTTAAAACTGTGTAGAACCTTACAATTTTATGTCCTATCAAATATATATCTTTCTCATTCTGAAAAATAATTTACAAGAAATAATATTTAAGCTATAATAGTTTTAGTACGATTCAAAACATAAAACAAGAAACATTGTCTCACCACCTGTGTTGTATATCGTAGTAGGTACTTTTACAGTCAGCTCACTTTTACGACAGAAGGTAGCAAGAAAGTGTGAACGGAAGTGGGCAACGCGAGTGTATAAAAAGGCACAGCCTCTGACGCTGCCACAAAATTATTAATAAAGGTTCTAGGTGTGTACTAGGTGCTAGTACAGACGGAGCCGTGAGGAGCTGTGGGCATAATATAAACGTGGTAATAGTACTTTAAATAATCTGTATCAATTTGAAACTTGTAATTTATTTTTATTTTCACAATTTGTAACTACGATATAGTGTCATATATAACTGTAAAAAGTTTGTCTATATTATTAATTTTGGGATACCCTATAAATTATACATGTATGCATGGGCGCAGCCAGGTCTTTGATTAGGCTTGGTACAGTCCAGAATAATATATTCGTACTGCTAAGCTATTCAAAGCATAAATTGTTAATTTATTTATTAGACTTTTAAAGCCCTTGCCAGAGTAAAGACCTGGTTACGACAATAATATTTTGTTTTTTTTTTTTTACTTTTTTATGTACGTATTTATATTTAGTTATATTTTCATTAATCTAGACACATTATTAGATCTGTTATGATATATTTTTTGTTAAAGCAGTAACCAGACACCTTAGTATATAATCTATTACTGTTAATGCATAAATTATACAATAAATAAACATGTATTTATTGCTCAACGTTGTTGCTAAATGTTGATATAATTGTAAATAAATATTGTTTCCTGATGCGCTAGTCAATGCCGTGTACAAAGTAAAAATAAAAGTTGTGCTAATATTAAAAACATATTGTTTTATTACGTTTGCTGTATAACAACACATTTATGCATTATTTAAAATGGGTAAGTGATAAACGGAAGCCCTATAAGAAATATTAGCCGTCTCTTACATCATCAAAGTTGCAATAAGATGACAATTTGTTAGAATTGGTCCCCAGAACACAATAGTAAAGTGATAGTATAAATGTAAAATGTAAAGTGGTAGTATTACTATTTGGTAGTGGAATATTTTTTATTTCCAAATAATGACATTAAATGTGTTCGAGAACAATAATATGATTATTTTTCCACTTGTAAGAAATATCAATATGGTATGCAATATTCAAATAAATAATATACTGCAAAAAAGGAAATAGTTTTATTGCTAAGACGAAATTCATAGCACATTTAATAAAAAACTTAAATATTATTGAATAAAAGGACCTTTCAAACATAGAAATAGTCATCATGGTTTACTAAAATTAAATGCCAGATAGCGATTAATTCATTCTGTTGCGAAATTTAACCAATTCTGCTTAAAATGGATTAAAATAATTTTGGTCAATATCTGGTAATGCAAAAACCATCACAGGCGGCTAGCTTTGAATCTACAAAAGTGAATTATGAATTTAGGCTGTTAGGGCTTAAAAAGAATTCAGTTTTTCTCTTTGTTTTTAAAGTTCCTATGAACTAGATTCATATTATATCACATCACTGTACGCAATGTTTTTATTGGACATTCTCCGACGAAGAGAAAAAGCAATAAATATTTAATATGTAACAATAAGTATTGTGGTCCTTGTACTATTATTTGACGATTTATTTCAGATGTTATATTATATACATATCTATATATAATATATATTTCATTTTGAGAATTTCGACAGTGTAGGGATAAGTAGTATGTGTATATTAAATCTTATAGTAAGAAAATATACATGAATTAACTTTTGTTGGTGTTTGTCCTTTAGGTTTCTATACAGTTTCTTGACGTTTTGTCAATTTTTTTTTGTCTTTCAATATAATACATCTGATGATTCTGATTTAAAGTGTTGGAAGGTGAAGGAAAACTTTTGGAGGAAACCTGCATGTGGAGGATGAAAATCTACCGCGTCTATGCACCACCAGGTATTGAAGCAGCATGGTGGAGTAAGCTACAAAAATCCTCTTTTTGAGGAGATAGCCTTGCCCAGCAAAGGCACATTTACAGGCTGTTACTTTACAAAAAACTTTTTATATAGATCCTTATTTATCCGTGTGAAGCCAGAACGGTTATCTTCCTATAAATCTTTTGATATTCATCATTTATAAAGGTTATCTGATGTAGGTCGAAATTCTAAAACCATGTTCGTTATATGTTACACTGGCAGTTATCGAGTATATCTGTTCTTGTATCACTTTAAGTGCTGCACTGCTCTAATCTTGTTCAATCGTCCATAACTGTATACAAAAAGTATGTGTGTATGAATTATGTTTTAACCATACAACATCAATCATGTCGTTAAATGAATTTCAATGGAAATTAATTAAAATGATCAAATTATATAAAACATTAAAAATAGAGGTATGTTTTTTTTTAATATTTATGTATTTTTTAATTAAAACTATAAAGACTGACTGATAAATATATAAATATAAATGATTGCCCGATGGTTATTGATCATCTGTGCTCATAGAGGCCCTATAGATCTATGCTATTATTATAATTGCTATTTATTGCTATTTATATGCTATTATTTTTATATATTTCGTTGCCCTATAAAATTGTACAGAGACTGAACTGAACTTCTAGCGATAGGATAATAACATATAAGTGAATGGTAACTGCATAGGCTGTTTCACATAAATACCTACATCAATTAAGAAATAGTAAGTAAACTAAGCTTCATAATAGGTTATTATTAATGTCAAGATCATCAAAAAGAGTCTGTAATTAAAAGTGAATTAAAAAAACATCGTATTAATAAATTTAAATGAACCAGTGCATCGTAATTGAATATTTTGGAAAAAGTTTAAGTTGTTTAACTCATGGTCAGCGTTGAAAGGAAAAATGGCGAGGGAACCTACATTTGTCGTTCTTGTCTTGTCTTTGTCTTCGCAAAAAAAGTGGTAGGATAAACTTCATAACTTCTCCTAAGCAACATGGGCCAAGATAGTCCAAAAGAGGACATTTACACGTTTTACCTTTTAAAACCTAGCTTTACTATTTAAGTTTATTTTGAAATAATAACTAACTAAACCATTAACAACATGTACTTAGTTACTTTTTTGACAGCTTTAAATAAAACAAACAAGATAAAACAGAAGTTTAATTCCTATTCAAAAAGATGATTATACCTGTCCGCAACAAACGTTTATGGCAGAAAACTTAAATGTTCTAAAACTCGAGTAATCGCCGTCCTTCGCAAAGCTTTATAACGTTCAAGGCGGCATTTGACACCACTGTGACCTCAAACTGTCGCCATTTAGGCTCTAACATGCGAACATCTTGGATAGAGTAATCAAACTAATATTATAAAGATATAAGTTTTATCAGGCTATTTATATTTCATGAATTGACGCCCTAGACTATTTTTTTTTAGACTATTATTTTTTCTTTAATCTAACAATTCTCCACAGCTATGTTATTCTTTGGTGTTTCTATTATTTTGATTTAGTTTAGTAGTTTAATGTGCCTGCATGTTTTATTTGCAGGCAACACAGCAAACGATGAATCATTGATTACCTACTACTATTTTTATTATAATCTGTGGGTATAATTTTTTTATATCCAATTACTTTATTATTGTGAGCCAGTTGTCTTTCTTGAACCTTTTAAGATTACTATTAATACTGTTTAGTTTGGTCGGTAAAGGCGTCTTAAAGGATTGTTAAAATTATTTTGATGTAATTAGAGTAAAATTTCAACATACAGGTTTTACTGTTCTTGTATGTATTAAGTTGCTTGTGTTTACATTTAACTATATAAACATGGTCGTAGTTTTATTAATCGCATTTTATTAATTATTTGTATTATACCGGTTTCATGAAAGCAAAATAAGCATCTTTTTCACATTTCTAACAATGTCGCTATCACTGGTAATTTCCGAAGTATTTTTTATCAATCCACAAGGGTGTTGTCAGTCGACCATGTGTCCGTGACCGGCGACCTACCTACCTCCAACACTTAATTTTGTAATGAGTCGTAAATACGTAAAATTAAATAAATATTTAAATAGAAAATTAGGTTGTTTTTATCATACTAAATTTTTTTATTTTATTACAATAAAAGATTTTCAGTAACCCTGGAGAATGTCTTTGTTAAATTTAACGATTTAGAGTTTTATACTTTAATAGAATCATTTAGCATGTACTTACAGAAAACTCGGCCACTATATTCAAGAAACTATTTAGTTCGGTAACGGGTAGTAGAATTGTCTACAAGGCGTTATTCAGAATCTACCATTGGCTTGCTGCTAACAGATGGTAAGTAAGGTAAGTAAATCTATAAAGATGACAGATACTAATGTTTCCATAAAGAAATGTAAACGTCAATTAGCCAATTCTACTATTTGGAAACAAAGCGAATCGTTTTTTTTAAATATAGTAATCTAACTTGACTTAAGATGTCACCGGAGAGACGAAGGATTCGAATTTTTAGCACAATGTTGCATTTCTTTTATTACCTGAGGGACCACTCTCTGTGACTTGAAAGACAGTTCATAGCCACACGCGGAATTTTATTCTAATATATACACGAGTATTAGAAGGTTTTAAAATGTAAACTAAACAAAAACGTTAAATATTATTGTCTTAACACAAAAACAAGCCGAGATGGCCTAGTGGCTAGAACGCGTGAATCTTAACCGATGATCGTGGGTTCAAACCCGGGCAAGCACCACTGAATTTTCATGTGCTTAATTTGTAATTATAATTCATCTCGTCCTTGACGGTGAAGGAAAACATCGTGAGGAAACCTGCATGTGTCTAATTTCATTGAAATTATGTCACATATGCATTCTACCATTGCCGCATTGGAGCAACGTGGTGGAATAAGCTCTAAACCTTTTCCTCAAAAAGGAAGAGGACGCCTTAGCCCAGCAGTGGGACATTAACAGGCTGTTACTGTAACAAAAATAAAATATATACTTCTGAGTTTGTTTCAAACGGATGCTTTAAAAACTCTGTAATATTATATTTTACAACTCAACTAAATGTTCAGAGACGCGTTTAAATTTTGTGCATTAATTTATTTAATCCTTAGAATACAATTATTTTCTATGATATTGAAGTAACGAAGTTTTATTTTAGTTTCAACTACCACTTGCAAGCGCATCAAACTTATTATTAATATTTGCTCAGCATTTATATGAGTGAAAGTAAGTTAGTATCTTAGGGAGTAAAGATCACGTTATTTACAATATAAGTAGAATTTTAAACAAAGATATAATATGTGTTACGTATCTATAAGTAACGTTTGAGTAAAATTATAAGCACAATAGGTTTTGCTATTTTATAATTTCATAAGATGATTTTGTAACGTGAAGTTTTAAGTATGAAGCAGTATGACTTCAGAATGTATTTACGAATGAAAGTTACTAATTCTCTACACTCGAGTAACAGGAATAGTATTTGTGTGTTCCTTGTACCAATGTAACAAAACAATTTTCTCACGAAATGATTAATATTCTTCATTTTTATATTGGCCAACAGTAACGTTACAAACTATGTAATTTCTCACTATAAAACATTTAACCTGATTTCTAATCCAATATAATTTATATGCAGATTGATCATAAGCGCAGAGCGGTGTCAACATGTGTCCATGCTAATTTACAAAATTAATTTCGCAAAATGGCCAACATCCATTTTAATAGAATAACTTAATAACATACATTATACCTATCGAACAGACCGAAACAGCCCGGAAAGCCCGAAAGATCCATAATTGGTGGTAGGTCTTTGAGTCTGGATTGGTACCACTTTTTCATCTAATTCTTCCGATAGACTATTGTTGTTTCCCGATTTAAAGTTTAAGAAAGCAAGTGTAATTACAAGACAAGGGACTTAATGTCTTAGTTCTCAAGGTTGGTGACCACTTACCATCAGGTGGCCCATTTACAAGCTTAATAAATAGAATAACTAAAATATTTTGAGTGATATAAAAAACTGAATTTTACAATATTTATAACAGCTCTTAAGTGCGTCATATGTCGACAATATAATTGTTGTTATGTTGTTATTTTAATTTAGAAGTCATCTTTTGAGCATACTATGATACAACATTTAACCTCCATAGCTCAACGTTTTATAGGCCGGTAACGATGTACAAACCCGATTCTATTCAGACCCTAATACATAACCAAGGTATAGCCAGAGGGCTGTTATCGTCCGCACTTGGGAGTAGAGACTTTACGCTTTATTTGCAATACTAAAAAAACATAGTTTTATTAAACGTTATCGAAGAAAACAATATTTCGCAGCTTATTCAAATTATCGTCCATTATCGTCAATATGTTTATAGTCAAGTAACTACAATAATTCAGCTAAACTTTTTTTGGTTGCATACAATGTGGTCTATTAGCATAATTTTTTTTGGGTACCGATCGAAAGCACTTAGAATAAATATCTAAATTGTTGAGTGAATTTATTTTTTCATCCCAGATTTATGTAATAAAATATTTAACTCAACCTATAATACGATATTCAGGGCGTGGAGTACCTATTTATACCAGGATACATACCTATTTATTTATTTTTTAAATGTAATAATGAAAATCAAAATCAAAATGTCTTATTCAGCATTGAAGCATTACACTTGCTTATTGATAGTCAGACCAGAAACTACCACCGGTTCGGAAGAGAAACACCCAGCCCTGAGAAGAACCGGCGAAAGAAACTCGGCGGGGTTTTTTTTTTACATGTATCATGTTTCATTTACAAAAATTAATAAAGTGAGAGAAATAACCAAGCGGCGATCGTCTCATTCCTAAGGTGTGCTATCATCCATAAATTTATTAATTGTAGCACACAAGCGTTGTACACAATAAGGTGAATACAATAACAAAGCAACATCAAAAGTTCACGATGCACTATACACGGCACCGTGCAGTGGCACGAAGCTATGCAGTCTCCCGGTAGCGGTGCCGTGCCGTTACACAGCGGCCGGTGCCGCACCATGGACATGTGTCAGCCTTACTACTTAACGTTTCTCCGATTATAACTTTTTCTTAATACAAAAATATGAATGTTTGTGTGTTTGTCCGCTATACGGTTATTCAACTATTCATCCGATGATGACAAAACTTCAGTGTTGTGTTCTGTGCACGTCAGCGAAGACCCTGGGTTAAAAAGAAAACTTTGTATGTTTGTATTTCGATATAAGCGATCAAGACCCTCATTCCATCTGTGCGAAGCCGAAGAGCTTTAGACGATCTCCAATGACCTTTGGTAAGCGACAAATATATGTACATATAAAAAAATAAACACTCCATTAACTATACAAGAGTCGAGTGTGAATACGTTTTTGCAAAGTCCGTGACACTCGTATTTTATACGTGAGCACAAATACTGACTAGGCACATAAAATAAGATACAAATATACATAAAAATCCTGAACAGGTGCTAAAATGCGAAGGCAAACGTAGAGCCTGCATTAGAGTTTCCCGGCCTTAGAATTGAAAAATGTGTTGATATATTTATTATTGTATTTATATTGGTCTAGATTATTTAAAATCCACAAGCACGAGGTCACCTCGGTTTGAACCATAATTGTTAATAATTTCAGGAAGGAGTACAACTGCATAAAGCATTTTTGATAAAATAATATTAAAATGGTATATTTTTTCTAAAAAAACTTTAATATAATTGGAAACGATGAGGATGTAATGGTATTGAGATATGAGTGAACTACAGCCATGAAGTGTGAGTTACTGTGGCTCTTAATTAAAGAGGTATGCCAAAAACATAAAGTAATAAATTTTTTATAATTTATTATCAAGAAATGGATGATGACAATATAATACGTACTTAATAATTATTAGATTTTTATCAAAAAATAATTGCTATTTTAATCACGACACTTTTTTTAAATTCATTTATCTTTAACTCGATATATATCGGTAAATACTCTCTATGACTGTCAATTATAACGAACAAATATGAACGAGACTATACAAATTGTGCAAAAAAGAACGAGATATAATTTCCCTATGAAAATTCGCCTGTGTACTAAAAAGCTTAGAGAAATACATTTACAAAATACATATGAATAATAATATAAAAAATCTTCTATGATATATTTTCTTAAACTTCCGGGATCCTTTCGGGGTATCTACCGGGAATGTATTCCGGGTTATTAGGATTGTATTCCCATATTAAATATTCTGGCTCGTTGAGATACAGCGGCGGAATCTCCTCGCTTGGTTCAGTTTCTTGACCTACAAGCTTTTTGTTACGTTCTAATAGCTCATCCACCTTGGCTTGAGTTTCTTCGGATATATCTAGAAGTGTTTTTAAATTTAATACGTATATATTTATTTTATAAACGACAAGAGCTACGTAACTGACGAAACGTGACTGTTAAAGACAAATGGCAATGTTAATTAGACTTAGGCCTAATATGGAAGTGCTAATTAAAAAAAATACGTTCCTAGTTCGAATGGTACGCAACGAAAATTATACGTCAATATCGTAAAAAGCTAAAATAACTTTAAATAAGGTTACCTGCATTGTAAATTTAGTATAACTAAAAGTTTTAAGCCTTACATTAGTTTCATGCAAAAACCCTTTTAGCTAGAATACAGAGGCCGACTTTTTTACTTATATTTATACATATTTAGAAGGGTCTCCCTTTAAATGGTTAGCTAGCTAGTTTTATGCTTCTGTGGTTTCATTATAAAATCAGTGTTAGACTGACCACAATTTAATACCACAAGTAATGAGCATAATCAAATTTATTTAGTCTAATTTAGTTTTAGTTAACTAATTAGTCTGTAAGTAAATATTGATGTCTCATTGATCATCTATAGCATCATCGACTGTTATCCGTTAATTAAAGTTCGGATTAGTCAAATTAATTAATCTGACTTTAATCAACGTTTCAGAAACAAGAAGTATATTTTGATAACATCAATTAGTTAGTGATTTTGTTTTAAGTCACTACATACATAATTGTGGTCTCTTAATTACTGTTTAAACACTATTCAACATATTCGTAGTTACCAAGACGAACTATGTACTTTCGACACGGTGCTAGCTTTACATATGAAATAGAGCTTATACTCTGCTTAGTCTGCTTGATACTATGTTTTGAGGTTTTTTGACACAAATTTATTTAAGTTTAATTTCTAGTATTTATACTAAAGTTATAAGTGGTTAGATATGGTAAGTAAAAGTGGTATAAGTGCATACGTACTTGAATTAGTTGTTATCCTACGATTATGATATAGCTAACTAATATATTTACGATTTTAGATAGTAATGTTGACCGGATTAGGTTAGTTACAATTTCCTGACGAACGCAAGTAAAACTATAATAAATATGCCAAAAATTTAGATGATTTTGATTGAAGATGATTTTTAGAACTCAAAAATATCTAAAAAACGCATTGGCCAATATTATAATTATTTTAGTAAGACCAAAATACATATATAATTATAAGGATAATTTAATTATAAGTGTAAGTCGGGGTAAATGAGTTAATGACTCACAAATTAATATAGTTTTTTTTTGCTAAATATGTTATAATGATATCAAATATTCTACGCCAAATATAAAGTAGACAGCGTAAAAAAATATATTTTTTATCACATTTCTAAAATCGTTTGACCGACACATACGTGTACTACGCAAGTCGACTCTCAATACTTTTTTATTTTGTTCCAAAGCTTGAATAAGAGTCTTTTCCGCTTCGCCGGATAAGTTATTGGCAGCCATGTCTAATCTCGTCAGACCACGGTTAAGACTTAGCAAACCTGCCATCTGAAAAGGCAAAGTTATTAAGATTTAAGTACATGACTGGCATGAAAATAAATCTTCCACAACCAAATATAACAAAATAAACTCTATATTAAAAATGAGTTTTATCATTATCAGACATTTGATATCCGTTTTGTTGTTATATAATATATTATTATAGCCAACATTTCCAAGGAAATGTTTCCTATATTATACCTATGGTAAGGCTTTTTTTAGGAATGTGGGTACCATCCATTCGGCACCTCTACCATCACAGCAATACAAAGTATTGTTCTTGTTGTGTTCCAATGTAAATAGAGAATGCGCCGGTGTGTTTACAAAAACAAAAGACAACTGCTTACATAGTCGTATTATACAAATGACGGTATGAGAAGTGATTTTTACTGGTACCAGTATCTATGATAAGCATTAATCACCTTTACTCATAGATACTAACTATCGCATGTTCTATATGCTTGAATTAAGTATAAATAAATCGAACCTTTTCCGCAGACGCTCCGTGAAAACCACAAGAGTTTACAATCAATGTTTGAGGTTTTTCCTTGCATCTTACAAAAGCCGCAGCAAATATTGTCGCACATTCCAACGACATTGGATTTAAACTGAAATCTTCAAAGAAATACAATTATTGTTATGAATAAAAAATTGTAACTTATATGTCGATAGAAATGTTAGCAGATACCCAAGAGCTCTATCGGCGCAGCTGGTTTCATTTGTAAGGCATAAGCAATGCCTTGAACGCCGACCTCCTTGAATCGATTGTTTGCTATTCGTATTCGTTTCACATTTTTATGAATAAAAATAAAACCTCCCAATGCTTTCATACCATAATCACCAATTTTACAATGATTAAAATCTAATTCCTCGATAGACTCTCTTTTCACAAGGTTTTGTAAAATTAATTTTACCTTTGAACAGTCTAAATTGCTTTTGTTAATTCTTAATATTCTTAAATGCTGTAAATATTCGAGCCCTCTACACAAGGATTCACAGTCCGCTAATGAAAATTCGAAATATCTCATCAAGTAGCCGTCTTGAAGGTTATTAATACCGAATATGAGAGAAATTTCGTTTAAATTAAATAACCTCACTAATACCGGTTCTAGCGGTATGTGATCATATACTTTTGGTACACTATATACACAAGCATCTTCTACAGCGTCTTCACTAAGAACAGGGGGAGTAGGCTGACGTACCATTTGCAATTGATTGAGACCCAATTCAAAAATATACGGACTGACCTATACAGAAAATATAATTTGATACAATTCTAACAGTAAAATAAAAAACGAAACTGTTAATGTCTGTTTATTCTTAAGATTTGGGTCTTTGGGTCACCACGCTGGTCGTATGCGGGTTGGTGGATATTTGTTGTGCATTTACATCCGATAGATACAGGTTTTCTCACTTTGTTTTTCTTCATCGCTAAGTACGCGATTAAGTAAGTACATAAATTACAATTCAAATCGGCAATATTCGATTAAGATTCACTTGTTCTAGAAACTAACCCGTTTCGCTTCGTCATTTTAACAGTATTCAAATATATATTATTATTATAAGTGGTATACCAGTTTTGCCAACTCAATTGCATCTTCTTCAATAAATATATCGGGCTTAACATTTTCTAAGTAATCCTGCAAACATGCTGATAAAAATTTCCCTTTCCAATATGTAACGCCCATTTCTTTCCGCGACGGAAACTTTGAGTAAAATGATCTTTTCCAATATTGTTCGTCCTGTCGGTAATAGATTATACATCATTAACATTTCGTATAGTTTGTGGTAGGGCTTTGTGCAAGAACGTCTGGGTAATCATCCACTCACCGTATTCCACCACCAAACAGCAATACTTAGTGTTGTTACTTAATGTTGTATTCCATTTTGAAAAGGAAGGGTTCAGTGTAACTACAGGCACAGGACATAAAATCTTAGTTTGAAAATCTTAGTTCGCAAAGTTTTGGTGTCTTGGTCATGTTTGTTAATATTTCTTAAAGTGCCAATGTCTGTGCGCAGTGGTGGCCACTTATCATTAAGTGGCCTATTTGACAGTCTACTTACTTACATTAAATAAATAAAAATTAACTTTTTAGTAGAAGTAAAGAAAAAACCTTAATATACGGTACGCTGAACTTTAGGGGTATATCAGCTGGGTATAAGTCCATAAGCATATCTATATCTTTTTGCAATATTTTTCGAAGCGGATTTAGCCTATGAAATATTCTAGACAGTGCTAAAGCAGCGAAATATGTAAGAGGCGCTGGAGTCAATTCATTATCCCACTCAAAATCTTCAGCAGTGATTTTGCGAGAAGCCTCTCCAGGGGAGGCCTTCATCAATTCCGATGTGCTGTACGCTTTCCGCGTATTCGATGATACTACATAGGGAATTTTCATGTTTGTATTTTTTATATTATCTTTATTTATATATAAATTCCTTCTGACATACCTGTAATAAAATAATGACTAATCAAAACGTCATTAATACTTTTTAACCGCTTCGTTTAAAAAATAACATAACGTTCTAAAAAGGTAGTGTAATAAACAGTATAATTAAGTTTACTAATCTTGTAGTAGTATTTTGGGACACCTTAACATTAAAGTAGGGTACCTAATGTTCTCTTTAGTATTTAAAGTTGCTCCACGTGTTTTCACTCGCTTTATGTTATTGATCTGTCCTTTTATGCAAAAATGGGCTATCAAACGCAAAAAGTGTTATTCTAATCGAACTAGTTATTCCTGAGATAAGTGATTTCAAATAAACAAACTTTTCATCTTTATAATATACTCAACCGATTTTGATGAATAAAGACCTTGAAATACATCTTTTAATAATTCAATTATTTCAATTTGTATCATATATATAACGAATAGCAAGGACAAAAAACAGACAGACAGACACTTCAATTTTATTTATTTGTGTAGATTATTACTTTTTACTTTTAAACTTACCTATTCCTTAGTTGCAGGGTTTGATAAAGTTTGCATTTAATTGTTTAGTTTTATCCTTATTTATAGTTTAATTAGAACAAAACGGTTGTAATTTTTTTCTATAACCTTCAAGCGCATCTTTTATTTTTATCATTAGTTATGAGGTTATTTTTTAGTTTTGAGTTGACGTGAATAGTTAGCTTGCATAAATTATAATTTAAGTAACTTTTGAAATGTTGTATTTTTTTTTCTTTTACTTGCTGCTGCTTTACTCATGTTTTTTTTTTGATTGTCTAATACTGTTGGCCTTACTGGCCTCTACAGCGTCACCGGGCGGGATGGGCGAGTTGAACTCAGCCGGATGTTGGGAGCCACACAGGGCTCAAGAGAGACGGACGTCCTAAAGGTGCCTCCTGTGAGGCCGGACCTCGACTTAGGACTCCGTTGAAATCGGGAGGGTCTTTACTCATGGGTAACTGGGTACTATATGGGTAATATGTAGCATGTTCACGTGTTAGTCATGCCAAAAATATCGTTGCCCAAGCTGATCGAAATATGACACCTAATATAGTATATAAGGGGGCATTAACACTAATTCAGTAATATCCATTTTGCTTTAAATACTAGAATAATAATAATCGCACTAACATCATCAATACGTGTGTGTTGTGAATATTTCTTCATGCTTTATACCAGCTAAAATATGACATAATTAATATAGAGTCGTTCGGGTCAAGTGTGCGTGCTTTTACCTTTGAAGCCTCATTATGCATTAGAACAGTGTGATTAAGGAAACCAATTATTATTTCGAGTAGTGAGTTTATTAGACTTTAATTTAAAAAAAATCAGCAAATACACTAGTTTAAAGTCAATCACAGACAAATCATTGAAAGTCAGAATGCGTACACTTGACCCGTATTACGGGTAAGTGTGCATACTTCTATGGAGTAAGTAGACGCACGTGGGGTAAGTGAACGCATGATGGATTTAACAAAAAATAAACATAAGTATTTCAATACCGACCCATGGAAGACGCAGCTACGTTTAATTTTAGTTTTTTACGAGGACATGACTCGCTTATACCAATGGCTGCTGCAGCAGATCGTTTGCTTTTCCCTTGTTAAAGAAGAGTTTTTACTATTGCCATTTGTAGCTCCGTAACTGACGCAAGTTCAGATTTTTTTAAATATAATTTTAAAGCATTATAATCTCTGTAACAATTAATTTAGAAATAGATGTAAATCTAATTATTCAGATAAATACATAATTAGGTACCTACACATATATTCAGTACTTTATCACTTCGAGGGCAAGTGCGTTCACTTACCCGCGCACACTTTCCCCAAAAACCCAAAATTCAGAACGATAGCCATTGAGTCCCAAGCGCTAAACGTAACCTCAAATTACGCATACAATTTTTAAAATAAATATGCCGACAATTAAAAAGTAATGACTTACCTACTGGTAGCTATCAATCTGGCGTATAAGACTCTTTTCCAAAACGCAAAAAAGTTACGAGCTTGCAGCCGCGTTTCGAGATCAGCCAGCGTACAGCCAGTGCCCGAGCGAGTATTGCCGCGATGGGTGTTGGTCCAATGGAGACGGCTGTTGAACCAATGCCGGGGGAAACTGTATTGACCTGCCGGACAGGGAGACCCGAAGAAACGGCTGTTCCGCTGGCCGCCCATGGCATAGTACAGGGGCCCGAGCGTGCCTAACCAGCTCGCGAGGCTGCCCCACCAGGCCACGCATAATCTCGGGGTGGAAGGTGGGGTCCCGGCGGCCATTTCCGGGGGGGTTCGGGGGCCCTTCCGTCCGGCGGGTCAGTGTATTTTTCCTTTTGGCAACCACTTGGGGAAACACGCCTCCACACTTTGCCCATCCCTATCGTGGCAATACCTCGCTCGCTTCACGTCTCTTTTCCATTTTTTTTCTCCAAATGGTAGCGCAACAAAACAGAAATAACGGTCGTACAGCGGTGCACACCCCCACCATACCCTCGCTGTTTGAGGTCGAGTTCTCTAACATCCGTGGACTCCACACTAACTTCAACGCAGGTTGTGGTTCAGGCTCCTCTTGGCTCTTCGGATCACAGCCTTATATCTACCAGAGTGCCACAGGCCAAGCTGTCGCCACTAGCGGTATGCAAACGTCGCGTTTAGCACTATAAGTCGGCAGATTGGGACGGTATGCGCGATTACTATGCGTCGGTCCCTTGGAAGGAACGTTGCTTCAGTGGGAATGACCCGACAGCTAGTGCCGCTGCTGTTGCTGACGAGATCATGTTGGGAATGGAATACTACATTCCTAGCTCAGATCTCGTCAGTAGGGGTACGCGTAACCGTTGGTTCACTCGTGAATGTACCGATGCTGTATCATCTAAGCAGGCGGCATATCGCAGGTGGATCAACGGCTGCATTAGCGGGGCATCTAACATTGACTCACTGAAAGCAAACTACAATAAAAATTCCAAGTCCTGTAGAAAGGCATACACGAGAGCGGATGCACAGCGCATTGTACAGATTGGTCATGACCTTGTTTCGCATCCTAGGGGCTCCCGTAGCTTCTGGCGTCTGACCAAGTCTGTGCAAAACAATTTCTGCCAACCTTCGCTGCCACCGCTCAGAAATCCGGACGGATCGCTAGCTCACAGTCCGCAAGAGCAAGCTGATCTCCTGGCTAAACTCTTTGCCGATAATTCCGTCATCGATGATTGTAGTGCGCTGCCACCTGCAATACCTTCATGTGGCCAAACGATGCCTGACATCAAAATCAGGCAACGTGATGTGCGTGTGGAGCTGCAATCACTTGATGTACGGAAAGCTAGCGGTCCCGATGGAATACCAGCCATAGTGCTGAAGAAGTGCGCAGCGGAGCTGTCTCCTGTGTTAACGCGCCTGTTCCAACTTTCTCTCTCTTCGGGATATGTGCCGGAGGCTTTTAGAAGAGCTAATGTGCAAGCGGTTCCCAAAAAAGGGGATCGGTCTAACCCGGCAAATTATCGGCCAATAGCTATCACCTCAATACTTTGTAAGGTGATGGAACGGATTTTAAACAACCAACTGATCCATTACCTAGAAGATCACTGTCTAATTAATGATCGTCAGTACGGGTTTCGACCAAAACGGTCCACAGGTGATCTTCTAGCGTACGTAACACACCTCTGTGGTGAAGCTATCGACAAACATGGAGAATCATTGGCTGTCAGCCTCGATATCTGCAAGGCTTTCGACAGGGTCTGGCACAGAAGTCTTCTCTCCAAGCTGCCGGCATATTGTCTGCCTGCTCAGCTATGCACCTGGATTGCCAGCTTCCTACACAAGCGTAGCCTTCGTGTTTTAGTTGATGGTTGCGCTTCACAATTCTATTGTAGTGTAATAAGTAGTATGTAAGTCAGATGGCGTATAAATATTAAGATTGTTGCGCTAATTAGTCATTAATAAATCATCTTCTACCAAATACACTCGTTTCAATAACATAAGTCCCCTCATGGCGACCCTGCCATATTTGGGGCGCGCGACGCGAATTTGATCGCAGTATAGTGTTGCAGCTCCAAAATCGGACGATGAGTTGAAGAATTGGATATAAGTTCAAATTAAAGCAATATGTAGAAATTTAAGTTTATTCTTCGTTACTGTTTTACTAAAAAAAAAAAATCTAACTATGTGCCGATCCAGTGTCGAGAAAGAAACAGTATTTGTAAATCAAAACGCCGCAGGCTCGAACCAGGCACAAGTTGAAGAAATACGAATGCATCTGTATACAATCAGCATAGTTTTATTGGTTATTTGTGTGCTACTTTTTTGGGCATTGCAGCACTGTACTTTATTTATAAAAAGTACAAAAAATGCCATAAAAATTGTATATCGGATGAGATCACGCAAAACAACTTAAGACGGTCATTCACCCGCGCAAGAGACATACCCAACCAGTAGAGAAGTGACGGCATTAGAATTACGAAGAAAGTGCGTGAAAACCAGGTGTTTATATTTAATATTAATAAAAAGTGCGTGAGTGTTTTGTAAAGTGATCCAATAACATTTCAGAAATAAACTTTGAACTGTTAAAATGACTATTTATAAACTTTAAGGTGTTTTTTTTAAGGAATTAGTGTAGAATCTAGTAAAATAAATGTATCCTATTAATATTATTTAATCGATTAAGTATGTATAATGTAAACAAAGAGTTTCATATTGCTATGTATCAGGTCGTAGCCCCTACCATGGTAACTACTCGTAAGTGAGTTAATATACTTGGTATGTATTTCTTTTATAAATATGTTGTTATAAGGGAATGGAAGATGATTTAGTTAAATGTTTAGATAAACTTAAATTGATAAGAAAATATTTAATTAAGAAGGGCAAGTTAAGATATCAAGGTAATGTTATAAAAAATAAGTTAGCGGAAACTGAGAAAATATTTGAGAAAAGTTCGAATATAATCCAATGTATTACTTCTAAAGAAATAAAGCCTAAGTCTCTTACATTCATTGCTTCAATAAGCGATGAAATAAAGTCATACCACTCACAAATTATCAATTTATGTTTTAAGCCTGCATGTCATATGAGTAGTAGTGACAGTGACAGCGAAACGTGTTCGAATCCTGAACTAAAAATGGAGTTCGATTTGAAAACAGCATGTAGTTTAATTACTGTTAAGAATAATAGCGAAAACAGCATTAAAGGTATCATTGACTCTATAGAAATGTATTCGGATATGTTGTCATCATCGGGTCAAAAATTACTAATTACATTTGTTTTAAAAAGTAGGCTGTCACAGAATGCTAAATTACGAATCTTACCTGAATACAGTTCTACAAAAGACTTAATTAAGGATTTAAAAAACAAATTATTGGTAAAGAAAAGTCCTACCGCAATACAATCACGGCTACAAACTGTATCTCAAGGATATCGCACTATAGAACAGTTTGGAACCGAGATAGAGAACTTATTTGCAGATTTAACGATAGCTCAGGCAGACGGCGATGCTGAAAAATACGAAATTTTAAAACCTATTAATGAGCGATTCGCAATACAACGTTTTTCAGACGGTCTAAGAAATTCAAGACTAAGTACGATTATTGCAGCACGCAACTACAAACACCTAAACGAGGCGATTCAAGCTGCGAAAGATGAAGAGCTGTCAGCTGCATCTTCGTCGCGAGGTGAGGATGTCATGCATTTCTACACTCGTGGAAGAGGTAAGTCACATTCTCATTTTAATTCCCATACTAGACCACAGATTCGCGGCCAAAGATCATATTTCCCACAAAATAACGCAGGTAAGCCAAATAATTCCAGTTATTTTAATAATCGAAGAAATTTTAATAATTATCCACGCGGCCAAACATATTATCATGGTAGACCTAAATTTCATAAATTGAATCGCGGACGAGATTCGAACGAGAATCCATCGAGTTCGATATCTCGTGGTAGTGGCAATAGAAACAGAGTATTTTATTCAGAAAAACTTGAACAAAATCAATCCGTAAACGCAGATAATAATAGTGAAATGCAGTTTTTTCGTGTTGAAACATAACATTTTGGCATTAAATGGCAAAGCCAAATATTTATCATTTTTTATTAACAATAGGAAATATTTTTGGTTAGTAGATACAGGAGCATCATTATCTGTAATAAAGAAATAGGCATTACCCAGTAACAGTAAAGTAATTAGAGACGAAACTATCATAAATTGTATTGGAGGTAAAATTCAGTCCATAGGTTACACTGCTGTCATCTTATTTCATCGTGATCAACAGTTTCATGTTGACTTTAATATAAGGCTACATGTTTTCAATAACTTACCTTTAAAGGCTGACGGTATTTTAGGTTTAGATTTTCTGTGTCGCTACGTATCAAGTATCAACTTTGATAACAATTCCATTACCTTAAACAAATATGGAATGGAATGTTCCTTACCATGATTGAATGTTCCTTACCATGAATGATTCGTTGAATTATTCTAATGAAAGTTTACTTATACCTGCGCGTTGTGAATCATTTCATTACTTACTTTTGGATAATGATTCGGAAAATGACTTTGTTATCCACAGTCAGCAATTAGCTGATAACGTTTTCCTTGCAGGTTGTATCAGTAGGATACGAAATAACAGATTACTTGTTAAAATTTTAAATACCAATGAACATGATGTTACTTTGCCAATGTTTCAACCGGAAATATATTCGATTCAAGATTATGAGTTATGCGACCTTAGGTCAACTGCTAATGACTTAAATAGGGCTAAAGCTTTATTAAACATTTTAAATTTAAATCACCTCAATACAGAGGAGCGCAAATCCATTCAGGATATATGTGCAAAGTATTCAGATGTTTTCTTTTTGCCAGGCGATAAATTAAATACTACCAATATTTATCAACAATCAATAACTTTGAAACCAAATACGAGTCCGGTATATGTTAAGCAGTATAGATTACCCCATTCTTTAAAAAATGAAGTTAATAATCAAATTACAGAAATGCTTAAGAATGACATTATAGAAGAAGCTAAGAGCGAGTGGTCAAGTCCAATTTTGTTAGTACCAAAAAAAAGTGATAGTGATAAAAAGTGGAGACTTGTTATCGACTATCGGAAACTTAATGACTGCATTGTGGACGATAAGTTCCCTTTGCCAAATATAAATGAAATTTTAGACTCTCTCTGTGGTTCTATCTATTTCTCACACTTAGATCTTAATCAAAGTTACTATCAGGTAGAGTTAGATAAACGAAGTAGGGAATACACGGCTTTTACGACAAACACTGGTCAATAACAAATGAAAAGATTACCAATGGGTCTTAAGACTAGTCCTAGCGCTTTTAGCAGAGCCATGTCAGTTGCAATGTCAGGGTTAACATTTGATAAGTGTTTTGTTTATTTAGATGATTTAGTTGTATTTGGAAGAAATTTGAGCGTACATAATAAAAATTTGATTGACGTTATGGAAAGGCTAAGAAAAGTTAATTTAAAATTAAATCCCAAGAAATGTAATTTTTTGATGAAAGAAATTCTTTATTTAGGACATTTAGTTTCAAAAGATGGATTTTTACTTGACCCTGCAAAAATCGAAATCCTACAAAAATATCCCATACCTACTAATACTGACGAAGTTAAAAGGTTCGTAGCGTTTTGTAATTATTATCGAAAATTTATCAAAAATTTTGCCGAAATAACATATCCCTTAAATAAATTAACGAGAAAATATGAACGATTTGTTTGGACTGAAGAGTGTCAAAAAAGTTTCGAAAAATTAAAACAGTCTTTGACAATACTGGGGGTATTATAATTTCCCGATTTTTCAGAAAATAATGAATTCGTCATTCAAACTGACGCTTCAGGTACAGCAATTGGCGCTGTTTTGTGTAATCAAAATATGAAACCGGTAGCTTTTGCAAGCAGACCTCTTAATAAAGCCGAAACAAACTACCCCACTATTCAAAAAGAGTTACTTGCTATAGTGTGGGCAGTAAAATACTTTAGACCATATGTATACGGTAGATCTTTTACGATTATGACAGACCATAGACCATTATTATATCTATTCTCAATGAAAGACCCCTCAAGTAGACTTCTTAAGTTTAGGTTAGCACTAGAAGAATACGACTTTAAAATTATATATGTAAAAGACGCTTTGTCTAGAATTAGCATAACATCGGACACTTTAAAACAAATGAACGAAGAAATATTGTTAGTTATGACTAGAGGCCAAAAGAGGCGTTTAGAAAATAAAGTAGAGCAGGATAATACAATTAAAATTAGTAAACCTAACGAATCGTGGCCTGATCAACCACGAGTAGTTGAGGTACTAAAGATACCAAATGATTCAGTAGAAATGACTTTTATAAATAATGAGGAGTTAAATAAATTGAAAAATAATGATAATTTATACGAAGAGAAAGAATGTTTTATTTATAGTCTACGTAGAAAAATATTATATATTAATCTTAACTTTAGAGCACAATTTACGCGAGCCGAATTTGTGACTAAGTTAGGAGAATTTTGTAAAACTAGAAAAATAAATGAACTATGCATAGTAAAGAATAATGAAATTGAAAATATCATAAAAGAATTGTTAAAAGAAATAAAAGAACGTAAAGACTGGAGTGGTCCACGTATCTATGTTCTAAGAGGAGTTAAAAGAATATATGATGGGGAAGAAAGAAAATACATATTACATGACTTTCATTTACTACCCACCGCAGGTCATGCAGGTGTGCGTAGAATGACAAATAATATTAAAAGAAAATTGTACTGGCCAGGCTTGGATAAAGATGTTAAAACATTTGTTAGCAAGTGCGTTCAGTGTCAAAAAATGAAACATAGTAGGTATGTCAAGGCGCCCATGGACATAACTACAACGGCTTCACATGCTTTTGAAAAGATCTATCTTGACGTCTTTGCAAAAGGACATTGAAGACAATTGCTACATTTTAACACTTCAATGTGAATTGACTAAGTTCGTAGAGGCCTATCCTCTAAAAAATAAGGACACGGTAAGTATAGCAAAAGCATTAGTTAATAATTTTATATTAAGGTTCGGGATACCAAACACCATAGCTACAGATCGTGGGACAGAGTTTGTATCTACTGTAATGGAACAGGTATGTAAAATTTTAAATATAAATAATGACTTCTACAGCTTATCACCACCAATCTATCGGTGCACTTGAAAATTCGCATAAAAATTTAGGTGCTTTCTTACGCATTCAGTGTGATGGTCAGAAAGACACCTGGAGTCAATGGTTATCTTTTTGGTGTTTTAGTTTTAATAATACTGTTCACACAGAAACGAAATACACACCATTCGAGCTAGTTTTTGGTAGACCTAGTGTAATACCTTGTAGAGTAAGTCAATATATTGAACCATTATATAACCCAGATAATTATGCTTTAGATCTTAAGTTTAAGTTACAAGTAGCGCAGCAAGATGCTCGTGAAAATTTAATTTAAAGCAAACAAAATCGTAAATGTAATTACGATAAATATACAAATAATGTAACTTATACAAATGGACAACTAATTTTAATTAAAAATGAAACGGCAAATAAACTGGACACACAGTGGATTGGACCATTTGTAATTTTAGAAGATTTAGGACTAAATGTAAAAATTTTAAAATGTAATAAGCCTTATATTGTCCATAAAAATAGAACTAAACCATTTAAAACCTAAATTCAATTATTATGTACCGATTCCTAAAAAAAAAAAATTGTATCAAAACATTTTTTTTTTTCAATTCATCCCCGAGGTGTAGTGTAATAAGTAGTATGTAAGTCAGATGGCGTATAAATATTAAGATCGTTGCGCTAATTAGTCATTAATAAATCATCTTCTACCAAATACACTCGTTTCAATAACATAAGTCCCCTCACTATGTAGTGAATGCTGGGGTCCCCAAGGGATCTGTCCTATCTCCCACACTCTTTCTTTTGCATATCAATGATATGCTCTCTCTTGGGAACATACATTGCTATGCAGACGATAGTACAGTGCATGGTGGATACCACGGACGTGCAGTGGCTGGGCGAGCGGAAATTGAGGAGAGTCGGAAGGATCTTGTCATTGAACTCGATAGGACATTAGAGCTCATCGCCAAATGGGGCTCTGATAATCTTGTTGAGTTTAATGCCAAGAAAACACAGGTATGCGCTCTCACAGCGAAAAAGTCAGCATTTTCTCCTCTTCCCTCCCTCTGTGGTACTCCGCTGGTGATACAAAGCAAAATCGCCATGCTGGGGATTGACGTTCGCTGCGACCTTAGTCCAAGGGATTGCATCGAGGCTGTTATAAAAACAGCTTCACGGAAACTCGGAGTTCTGAACAAGGTGCGGCGTTTTTTCACGCCACAACAACTGTGCCTGCTGTACAAAACACAGGTACGGTCTTGCGTGGAATATTGCTCGCACCTTTGGGATGGCTCCGCTAAGTACCTACTGGAGGCCTTGGACCGGTTGCAGCGACGTGCCGTACTTATTATTGGCGACGTAAAGGTCACAAACACCCTTGAACCTTTACAATTGCGTCGTGAGATAGCAGCACTGAGCGCTTTCTATCGACTGTATCACGGCGAGTGCTCTGAGGAATTATTCTCTCTAATTCCTGCTTCCCCCTTCCTTCTTAAGTCCACTCGAGCTGGTTCTCGATGTCACCGCCTAACTGTGACATCAATTCCATCGCGAACAAAGAAATTTGGCAACTCCTTTCTTTGTCGCACTTCCAAAAAATGGAATTCCTTACCAGCTCACGTATTCCCCTCCTCTTCAACCCGGGTTCCTTCAAACGAGGCGTGAAGAGGCATCTTGCGGGCCGGCAAGGCGAAGGCGGCTAGTGCAGAACGTTTTTCCCGTCTGTACTGGCCGTCGTCGCGTTTGGACTCTACTACCACTTACCATCAGGTGGAGTAGAGTCATTTGCCCTCCCGGCAAATATAAAAAATAAGATTTAAGCAAGAAAAATACTTTTTTGTACGCTTGAATTATTATCCAAACGGAGGGCGATGCAGTGCAATGACGTATAGCAACTAATTTGTGTTGACCACAACTAAGATTGGCCTACATACATACATACATACATACATACATACGTACGTACGTACGTACGTACGTACGTACGTACGTACGTACGTACGTACGTACGTACGTACGTACATACATACATACATACATACATACATACATACATACATACATACATACATACATACATACATACATACATACATACATACATACATACATACATACATACATACATACATACATACATACATACATACATACATACATACATACATACATACATACATACATACATACATACATACATACATACATACATACATACATACATACATACATACATACATACATACATACATACATACATACATACATACATACATACATACATACATACATACATACATACATACATACATACATACATACATACATACATACATACATACATACATACATACATACATACATACATACATACATACATACATACATACATACATACATACATACATACATACATACATACATACATACATACATACATACATACATACATACATACATACATACATACATACATACATACATACATACATACATACATACATACATACATACATACATACATACATACATACATACATACATACATACATACATACATACATACATACATACATACATACATACATACATACATACATACATACATACATACATACATACATACATACATACATACATACATACATACATACATACATACATACATACATACATACATACATACATACATACATACATACATACATACATACATACATACATACATACATACATACATACATACATACATACATACATACATACACATACGGCGCTCGGTTACCCCGAACGACTATATTTTAGCCTTTTTACCCGTTTAACAGAATTTTTGATTATACGCTAGTATATTAGTATTTTATAAAATTACTATATAGATTAACGACTCGAAAATTATTTTAAGAGCCTACTTGAATAAGGTAACTATGTATAATATGAATTTATTATATTCAACTGTTTGAATAAGCAATAATTATTTTTCTTTGACTTACATTAAAGAGAAATACAAATAAAAGTATATTATAAATTTAATTAGTGGGTATGCCAATGAAATTATAGTATTCGAGTCTGTTTAATGATAAGCAAAGAAGCAAAATATTAGCCTCATATACAGACTTTGTTTCAAATCAGAATATGTTTTATAAATAGCGCCTAAGATTTTTTTTGTATGGAGACGTAAGTTACAGTTTCTCTATGGTAAACGCAACTTCGTCTATTTCCGTGAGTGTTCGAGAGAGATCGGATCAAAACAATGTTCGGTCGCTTTGCCGGCCAGTGACTGTTTAGTTTGATCATAATATTATTTTGTCAGTGCACGAGCGCCGGCACGTCTCTTTTAGCAAACTTGCTAGAAATTAAATTTAATTAAATTAATAATATTTGTTACTGCTTTGAATATATCTCAGAAAACATGGATACTGCTAATAAGTCTGAAACAAAAAACCAAACCGGATCGCAGATTGCAAGCTACAACCCCTGGAATTTGATATTTAATTCAAGACGACGTACAGAAAGTGAAAACAGCAGCTCTTCAACAGGCAGCGATCAAACAAGTAAGTGTTATATCATTTTGTATAATCGTGTCAAATTAATAGTAACCTAAAAATACATTGTGATTTATACAAAATAAATTATCTGTTCTTGAACAAATACCAAAATCTAGCGTACAAACTACATTTGACCTTAAAAGTGATTGGTAACTTGTTTTGATACTGTTAAATGTTAAGATAACTACTGCTAAGACCTTGTTACTAAAACATATTATCGTGTACAATCATTAATTATTATATTAAAGTATTAAGAAAAAATATATACTACAAATTTGACGTGTCTCTTTAATTTAGTAGAGTATTGTCTATAATTGTTACCATAAATTTAGTTAGTTATTAATAGTTATAAATTCAATTTACCAATACTATAAAAATATGGAATATGACACATTATATTAATATTTTTATTTATTTATCGTGTAAGAACGTGACCAACGTCACGTCCATCGTCTCTACTAGGTAAAAGTTCTCGAATACTTAAGAGATAATAAATAAAAAGTTAACGAATTATTACTTAACGAATACATAACAAAGCTTCATTACGTTATTGTGGTTAATGATTTTAGTGTAGGTTTTAGAGTAGTTGCCATTACAAACATATAAAAAAATATTTTTTTTAATTTAAATATTAATAAAGCAAAATTATCGTAATGAAGAATAACTGGTATATTAATAGTAATGCTATGACTATAATGTATAATATTCCCGCAAATGCATACAATGCATTTTATGGTTTTTTTCAGATGCTCATTTTGGGTCGTTCCAGAGACAGACGACCAAAAATAACGAGGAATATTTGTGGATGATGTAAGTTTCCGAAATTGAAATATTTAATTCGATGCGTTTCTATTCATAAACTAAATTCAACTCGACCTACATTATTAGGGACATCATATTACTGTATTACAACTAAGCAACAATTACATATACAAATTAATTAAAGCAAAATCCGAAACGCATTTATAAAACTATAAATATTATAGGTAAATTTATTAGTTTTAGTGTTGTCCGATTTACGAACTAAGCAGATTCATATGAAATCCTTATTCTATAAGAGTTTGTTTTAGGATAGACAAAGGTATTTTTGATATATATCCTAATAAATCAACATAGTTTCAGGCAAAATTATCATAAATCTATAGGAGATTTTTCGATCATTATAGTTTTTATAGATAAATGTAAATAGGCTATAAATCTATTTTGTATAGATAAGTCATAGTAACTATTTTTTTTATTCAAAAGTTATCCTGAAATGGAAGATAAATGAAATGTTTAAAAATAACGCGTAAAAAAACACATTTAAGTGCGTTTGATGCGTCACTATTTTGTCTATACTCCTTATTCGTTATCGTATTTTATATATATTAGTTCGCATATAGACACACACACAAATAAATAAATAAATATAACTAGTACAAAGATTATTACCTAACGCTTTAATCAGTTTGTTTACAAAATATTGAAGCATTGATAAGTTGTTTTAGCTCATATTCCGGCAAATACCGTGTCTAATGTTGAATATATTCTACCTGCTATGTAAATAAAAACCTATTCGCTGTTTTAGTTTAAATTCTTGGAATGAATACATAATTTCTATCGAGAATTATTACGAATATATGTAATGTACTCGATTCTAGTAAATATGTAAAACAATATTAAACATACATATATAAATATTTATATATCGCTACGTATCAACTGTATTTTATATCGTAATATTAGTAACACGCCAGCATTTGTTAATAACGATTTGTTAAACATGTAATTTTATACTTCAACGTAACATAACATCTGCTGTCAATTTTAATATAATTTATAGTATATCTATTATAATAATATAATATAGTCATCATAATTTTAATCTTAACATTAAATAACAGTTGAAAAAATCTTATTTTTTAGGGCGTTTAAATTATACTTTGAATATTTGATTGGTACCTTTCTTTATCATCACAGCGTTATATTGTATTGACTTACGATATCGTTAGCAATACTCCGATAATAGAGCAGAGATAATCTGATATATAAGCTACTTTTGTGGATGACTCGAAACTATTTTTGATTACAATTATTAATCATTGTTGTATTCTGCATTTAATACATAAAAAAATGCGTTCGATTTAATAATATAATCTAAATTTTATACTGTCATCGTTCGTTTTTATTATATATTTTTCATTAAATATAATTATACTACGAAGCATGAGATGTACAAATAATATTTAGTTCATTTTAAATATCAATTAATTTGTTCCTCGTCTTCAAACTCTTCCGTTTACAACCAATATAGCCAGAAGCTGCGTGAGATGTTTTATGTACCTTTCATTGGTTGATTCGTTAAAAGTTTAAAATGGAGTCTGTGTTAGCATGACCCTAACTTATTTTTACTTTATTTCTTAAATATGGCTCAAGGAATGTTTTCAAGTCAGTCGATTGCAAAAGACGAGCTTATTAGCAATAATGGTAAAGCAAGAAGGTCAACCACTAGTGACGGAGTTGCAGGCGCTGTTAAAACAGATGTCTCACGTTTGAATCATATTTTAAACGTGAGAAAAAGAGAAGGATGTAAGCGGCTGGCCCTCGCCTCGCTAGTGTCGAAACCTTCGGTTGCATGCGCCCGCGCCGATCCGTTCGCCACCACGCAGTTCTCAGTTAGACTACACTTGAATAAACTATGTTATTGTGCTATCAATTGAAAGTGACAGTGTTATTGGGAATTGAGCACGTGCGACGTTTAGTGTACTCTAATTAAACGTATTATCTTTCGAAGACATTACGACTCGGTTAGCATTTTTTATTTTTTAATCTATTAATTATATCACCGTGCATTGTTCTTGAAAATAAGAATGTGCAACGTGTATGTTACGAAATGCGATTAATTTAGTCTATATAAATGCCGATATAGGAATAAAGAGAAAAAAATGTAAAAACAGAAACTTTTTACTACATTTTATTTTGTGGTAATAATACACAGATGAGTTCATAATCAGTTATTTTCAACTCACCCGTCACGTTTATCACAGCCTATGGCTGGATTATTTCATTGTTATTGTTTGTTTTATTTATATAAAATTATTTAAATGTTAGTATATACTAATATTAAATAATGTCGTATAGCCCGTTTATGTTATCAGATTTTTTTCATTCACTATGTTCGGTATTAATTATTAAAGCTGAAAATATTATTTTTTTTATAAAAATGATCCAGGATTCATTATAAAAGTGCTTTTAATCGTTTTAAATTCTGTACAAATAATAGAACGGTGTTGTAATAAAAGAACCACGTCATACTAAACGCAATAAAAACAACAAAAAAATGATATTCATCTTGTAAAATTTCGCAAAATGTTCCTCCTCCAAACAACTTCAATATGATTTGATTCAACATAGTTTTACCTTGTCATAATTATTGTAAAGGAAAATATAAAATGTCAATTTGTTAATAAATATAGACGTATAGTTTGTCATGATCCTAAACTCTTCGTTTTTTGTCGGATTTGCTGTTTCATTTGATTGTAAAGGAAAAAACAGTGTACCTGTTTTTGTACACACTATAACATGTCCTGCTTAATTAGCTAGTCTTCCTTAAGCTGCTATGAGCTATCACAGAACACCGGGGGTATATTTAGTAAGGTAGAACATGTGCATTGTACATTCAAGAGTAATATTATTGTCAAATATCATACCGTTATACATTGTTGTGTTAGGGTTTAAATGGTGATACAGAAGTATCATCGGAGTGTAATTAAAACCACAAGGGACATAGCCGCTTCGTCCCACGAATTATAGCTATGTAAGGCATGGCTAATATCTGCATTTGACAACAGGTGGCCAGTTTACTCGCGTCCAGTCTATAAATAGAAACATACGCATGTTTTATTGAAATCATTACGACATTACAGCACAAAAGACGAATAAAATTTGAACTTATCACGGTGCGTTAGCAAAAGTTTGTAATTAATTTAAGTCTGTTTTAATAGATAAATTGAAAGTGACAAATTTAAAGATAAAATCTTTGTAAATAATCACTGGCTTGGAATAAAAATTAAATTTGAATTTCGAAAATAATAGTTCTCTAATCTTTCAATATGTATTGAATGATAAATTGTAATGTATAATATACTAATGTATAAATATAATGAGAATGAACTTAAATTCACGAAAATCTAGGGTCTCTTATTATTTATTTATGTTTTATTAAAACTTGATGCTGTAGATAGACAATATTTCCAAAATTATTTTACATACATATACATACATAAAGTTATTATACATATATGGCATATAAGGCAAAAAAAACAGTTTAGTACATTTTTCTCCTCTGTTTGTCAACCGTTTTTTTTTTGTTAATTAGCTATTGACAACTATAGTGTTGTCAATAAAATTCGTAATTGTTTATGTTTTATTAAAATTTTCAATAATGTTTATGACCGAATTTCGACCACTGGACGAACACTAGTAGATATCATTATTAAAGTTTTGTCAATGTGTTGTTACAAAATAATGATAAAATTAATTTTATATAACAGACAAAACAATACACGAAAGTCGTGAACCATATCATTTTCATATTAAAATTAAAAAAAGTATTTTTATCGCGGTTCTTTTGTAAATCCTAGCAAATCCTGTGTTAGATATTATTCAATATTAAATCATAATTTTAATTTATTTAATGTGTATGAGGAATTACGTTTATTCATTATCACAAATCTTTGATAAAACACGCCGTGAAAAATTTAATTATTCTTAGTCATGAGTTATGCCAAGTCTGTTTATGTCAACGCATGATGTGTTTACAATATATATAATTTATTATATATACTTTATATACTTTATATACTTATTATACTATAATTATACGATCTTATAATATCAATATAATGTTATATAGTAATTCTAAATAAAGTTAAAAATCATGTATAAATATGATAAAAATTAGATGACATACATTCTGAATATTAAACACATTTTTTTATTAGTCAATTATTACGGTTTCTTTTACGTATGTAATGTATGCCTCAACCACGTAGGTATTTTTATATACTCTATAACTTTACACGATGAATGGGTATATAACGAAAAAGATTTTTAAAATCGAACGTTTAGATCCTGAGGTTATCGCGGTCAAGATTACAATATACTCTTCTCTTTTATTACATATATTAATATATATTATATTACAATAAAAACTTAATTATATCATTGCAATACTGATTAAATATTTTATAAACGCAAGAATCGACGTATTTGATATTATTATAATATATACGTTGGTGACTACTTACCATCAGGAGGCCAAATGGCTCGTCCGCCTTCCTATTCTATAAAAAAATATATAAAAATTATCAAAAATTATCTTACTGAGAAATGTTATTTAATAATCATTTTAACATTTGGTGAAAAATGTGCATATTAATATGATACATGTGCACATATATAATGCAAGTTATGTATTATATATGTGCACATGTATCATATTAATTTTAAAGTAATATACATACACAAGCGCTTTGCCCACGGCTTCGCTCGACTCATAATTCAGCTCTTTCTTAAAAATTAAGGATTTTAAAACAAACTTTCATTTTTTCTCCTTTAGTTTAGGAAGCGAACCTTATAGGTTAATTCAAAAATCCTTCCTTGGTGCTACCCTATTGTGTAAAAGGATATTGATTATACGCCATTTTTCATGGTGCTCGCCCCAGTAGCTTAAGCTGTGCGTTAGTATGTCAATAAGTCAGACAGTTATTCTTTTTTATATCTGACTGCCTAGTTGGTCTAGTGACTAGATGTAAGGCCGCAGAACAGGAGGTCCTGGGTTCAAATCCCAGGTCGGACTAATAAAAAGTTATTGGGTTTTTCTCTATTCTCAATAACAGCTCGGAGTCTGGAATTTGGTGGTGTGGTTGGAGTTAGGGAATAGAGAGTGCAAATGTGTTTGCGCACACACTTGTGTACTATAATATGTCCTGCGTAGTTGGCTAATCTCTCTTGAGATTGGCCGTTGTGGCCGAAATCGGTCTGGAGAATCTTATAATATATTATATAGATGACGAAGAAGATGACATAATGGTCAGATTACGAGGTTTTATTAAGATAATAATTGTGTATTGAAATTGAAACACGTATTGTGTTCCTAATTACATATTTATATTGTATGTGAAATTATTTTATCATACTGCGATGTTGGCACTTATAGAAATTTTAAAACTATACTATACGAATCTAGCCGCGGCTAAGACCTAATAATAAATTTCTTTAAGTACATACATATCATATTTTTAACACTTAATATTGAATGTCACTCCTATTTGTACTTTCATAGCACATTTTTTTCTCGCGTGGAAAACACATTACCGCGTTTCCTTCAAGTGAAGTGTATGTGTGGGGGAGGTATGTGGGAATGAAATTCACTCAAATACCATACCTGTTCCCGTCTCTTGGGGGTGGTGATATATTATGTAAATATGATTTAAAGTCATGGCAAAAAAGTATCGATTGAAAATATATGGGCTTAGTATATGATACTTAAAAAGCCGAGATGGCCTAGTGGTTAGAACGCGTGAATCTTAACCGATGATCGTGGGTTCAAACCCGGGTAAGCACCACTGAATTTTCATGTGCTTAATTTGTGATTATAATTCATCTCGTGCTTGACGGTGAAGGAAAACATCGTGAGGAAACCATCATGTGTCTAATTTCATTGAAATTATGTCACATGTGTATTCTACCAACCCGCATTAGAGCAGCGTGGTGGAATAAGCTCTAAACCTTCTCCTCAAAAAGGGAGAGGAGGCCTTAGCCCAGCAGTGGGACATTAACAGGCTGTTACTGTACTGTATATGATACTTTAGATCTGTATAGAACTCGATGGTTGAACAGTGATAATGTCATTTAAAATAATGAAACGCTTAAATGTAGGATTATTTTCGATGATAATAAAATAATGTGAGTTATGTATATCTCACGTAGTGAAGCAATTATTATGATACCTTGTATTTATAAATATTTTATTACTGAATCTTATCGGGACAATTGTAAATAAAAAGAAACTGGTTTTCACCAGTGACATCGATAGAGTCGATCTTGTCGTTGAACAGTTTTAACTTAGCTCTAAATTTTGGGTTGTTTTGTTTCGAAGAGCTTATCTCGTCTACAACACCAGCCAAATATAAATATATATTATATATCTTAAATACATAGGCTTTTTGACCTTTATAAAGTATTGGTGAGACGAAGTCAATATCATTATAATTGCTATGACATTGCAGATAGCGCTCTAATTCCTTTTTTAATGATTATTGTATGAAACAATTCCTTTTAGTCTTTGTGGCGCACCGAAGTGCTCCTAAAATGTATAATTCTTTTATTTTTCAATTTTCGTTTACACTTAAATAACTAAGACATAAATGCATAAAGCTTTTTCTAGAATGGATTTAGTTATTCAGTCGTTTGCCTGTTCAGTGATAATTGATAAAAAAATCATTCATTTTGTTTTTGTAAAATCACACGATAAATTTATCAGCATTGGTGGGTTACCGATGGCATTATAAGAAAAATAAGTGATAACTATTGCCAATGTCTGTTAAATATAGAATCAAAGATGTTTTGTGCTAAAAATCAAAAAAATTTAAGAACAGAATTAAATTTTTCTTTATTAAAATATTTACACACTTAAGTAATTTTACAGGGTTAAATTGAATTTAAGTCTACCAACGGCTTGAAATGTAGATTCTACCGAGGAGAGCAAGTTGCTAATAGCACTGACTATTAATTTAAACCGGAATGTAGCAATATCGGTTAGAATAACTGACGAGTGGGTGATACTTACGCTGACCAGATTAAAATAAACACTACAGCTAGAAATAAATCAACATTCAATTAAATTTGTAAAATATTGGTTGTGAATAGTGTGTAGTTCCCACGCAAGCATATTATTGTTATCTTTTAATATATAATTAGTCGTACAAAACTTTTCGAATAATTGTTTGAAACATTTTTTTTTAATATTATTTAATCTCTTCTTTTCAGATGGCGTTCATAGTCACTCGTCCATCAACAATAATTTCTTTTAATTGTTGTTAGTTTTTATATTCAACATGAAAATTTGGGTCACAAGGGTCAAGACAGTCCAAGAATGATGGAACATGTTGCGTTCCTACCGACCTGGTTCCTGGTTGCGTGGTTGGGGACCTGCATACTGTTCAGCCCTTTCGCAATATTCTTCGTATTGTGCCTTCCACAATTCCCCCTTCTAGTCTTAAGAAGGCTCTGCTATATACCCTTTGAGTATATATGAGGATGCCCATTAATTAATATGTTTTTTAGTGTACTCTGTAAATAGTGTATAATATTTGTAAGTAATAACTATGAATAAATACTTAAGTGATGCAATTTGTATACTTTGTTTTTTTACTTTTCTTTTGTTATAGTGGATAGCTTTGAATCTTATTGTGATACGCATTACATAAAATAATTATAACGATCGGTTAACGCCATCTATTGGTATTGCTTTGTAACTATAAATACATACTTATTATTAACAATGGAAATTTAATTTCGAAAATGCGGTAAGTGGTTATATACCTGTGACAGTAACAAATAACCTGCTATTTTCTGTAATTGCCACCTGGTCCATTACAGTTTAAGAACTGAATAAATAGCGATAATATAGGTGTGCAAGAGAGACATTTTAATCAATGATTGGAAATTCATATCGATATTATATCGATTATTTAATAATAAAAACAACAAAGGCGAAGTAAACAAAAACTTAGCTGATATTAATTGTTTGCATGTATTTTGAAAAATATATTTTTTGAATCCCTGAAAAATAAGAGCTAAGTAGGTCTTCATTTCAAGGTAATCTGGAATTAAAGATATTTTAGTTTAACGTTTTGGAAAGTATCCGTTTTATATATAAATATTATTTAAGGAGTGATTAGTGTTAAACTCAACGCTACGACCAACGCGTATATAATTTAGAATAACCTAATATTTATTGAAGTTAATTTGATTATAATTTTAGTTTTAATGTTATTTAACTTCGTGATATGATTTTTACAACTACCGACATTATAATGATTTAACTTTTGTATAAAAAGCGATGTATTTACAATGAACAATCATAATTATTGTTGAACTTGAACAGGGTGGTTACTCTGCCTCTTTAATGAATATTGTTTATAACAACACAACACTTCTTTCGCTATCCTGGCGCACCTTCTGTTTTAATTAGTTTTAAATTAATTAGATTTACAATTACATTAGTTAAGAAATGCTGTGACTTCTTTTGAATGCCAAATCAGAGATGATAGACATAGTGAAACTAATGTTTAAACAATCGCCAAACAACGTTTAAAAGTAACGTTATAAGCCATTTCATACTAATCAAATTGATTATATTATTAAGAGTATTTAAGATTAAATAAAATACGTACTCTGTAAACTGAGTTAGTAGATGATGACTCGGTCCAAAAGCTCTTGACGTGACGACGAAAGTTTAAAAGATTATTATTAAACGCTCATGTCAAAAACATGAGCCTGGTGAAATGGATCATGTTTACGGGTTCCACTCCTTTTATAAAATTGGTTCCGATTCTGTTGTTTATATTTTCTAAACAAATTAATTATTTGACAAAGAAATTATCAACATTTCTGTCAAACGAAGTTCTCAAGTGTGGGTACAATGCCGTCAAAATAGTTTATTTAATATAATATTGAGTGTAACAAAATTAACTTTATTAGGTCAAGTAGATATACAGACAGTTTGCCCATTTATAGTACCACATTAAAACATTATACGCGTACAATATCCAACAATTTATCTTCTAACTAATTACAACAACTCTACATTTCTTGCTTGGCTGGGTAATGTTTACAATTAATACATAAACATAATATCTTCTTGTACATAACTTAACTTAATTTTTTCTCTTATCATTTTTCTTCTCACAACTGCCTCTAAGATTGCATTCAAAGTCGCTCATTGTATGCTTTAATCCTTAAGTGCTTGTCATATTAAGAACGATCCTGTCATACTTGATACGTTCCTAAAGCGAATAAAATTATTTCTCTATATTCTCACAAGTACTTATTATTATTTTTGCCTTTTTTATGGTAGGTAGGCAAGCTGACTAGTGGGGGACACCTGTGTCACCACCACAGTGGTCACCACTGCCCATAGACTTTGCTTTTTGCTTTGTAAGAAATTTTAACCGTCCCTTACAACGCCAATGCGCCACCTGCCTTGAGAATTAAGATGTTATATCCTATATACCTGTAGTCACACTGGCTCACTCAAAACAATACTAAATATTGCTGATTGGCAGTCGAATGATATGATGAGTGGTAACTAGACAGACGGGCTTGCAAAAAACCCTACTGCCAAGTAAAATGTGCAGTTATATTTTAAATTTGGATCGTTTTATTTATAATTAACTTAGAAGTCTTGAAAAAACTATACTATAAAATAACGCATATAAATCATAGTGAAGTTTCCAGCATCATTTATAACAGTCGGACAAACTAACTCTTACGTAAGAACTTTATATATTCCTAGCAACTTACTAAATCGTCGGGATCAGCTAACGTTGGCCCAGACTCAAAAGTCATTTGAGTTTTCAAAATAATTTATGTTTTCTATATACATCTTAAAATATTAAATGAGCAATTCTTGTATATGAATTTATTTTGTGTATCTCGGAAACGGATTTAACTATCGATTTGTTGAAAAAAACGCAATTTTTCATGTTAATAAAAATCTTTTTTTTTATAAATAATCATTACAGCCGAGTGAGGCCCGGTCTTCCAGGTACTTTAACATTATTTAAACGTATTTATCAATTATTTTATGTATTTCTGTAATTATACCAAATATAAGCGCACGAAAACTCCATCAACAATGATTGCACAATTTTTGTTTGATCGTTTTTAACATTGTTTGAGGAACTTGTATAAAACCTTCACAGGTTTGTTTATACATATCAGATCGTAAATATTCTTTATTTTATGTTAAAGAAATTATTTTACGAATATAAATTATAATAAGGCTATAGTTACAAGTAATTGGTCTGTCCATGGATATTTTTAAATATTTCGATATGAGATTGGTTAAATCATAAAGCATATATTGTATTATTAAAAAAAAAACAGATATTAGTATTATTTTTAATTTCAAACATAATAAAACTTTCGGAATTGGGAAATCCATCGTTACCTTTTTTAATATTCATAAACCCGTCTAAACTGTACTTTTCTCTAATTTATATTTCCCTATGCGATTGTAGTAGGTATCACACTATCACTTACAAACATTTTAAATAATTTGTTATTGTTACTTGAATGAATATATATATATATATATATATGTATTTAATTAGGTGACATCATAAACTACAACTTCTACAGGCAATGGAAAATTTTAATAAAGTGTGTACAACGAGTCAATTTAATATATCACTCGACCTTTTGTGTACACGACCTAATAGAACTTTGGAACTAAGATTGCAAGGCCGTATTCTTCAATTAATAATAATTTAAGATAATAGCTGTATTTCTCCCTTACGCAGTCTTTAAACTAAATTATTTGAACATAACCATTTCTTGAAACTTCTCGAAGTAATTCTTTCTCATGTATGAGATTTATAAAAGATGGCGAATATTTTTGTCCAATTAAATAATGCGTCAATTTTAGTTTTTATGTAACCGGATATGCACTAATACGATGCATATTTTCAAATCTTTTGTTGATTTCTTTTCGAATTATGAAATAATAAAAACTATAAATTTAAACTTATTTAGATGTGCTTGTAGAAGTAATAGGATTAAAAACAAGAAGTAATTTTATTGACAAGGTTATGAATTAATTTAAGCGTAAAATTAAGAATATGTATAGAGTAAGATCGTTTTTAAATACGTTTAAGTTTTTTATTCTGACTAAATTTATACTTGTTTTATTCTATTGTTAATTTGTTTGCTTGTTACGCTTTCACGTCTCAACTACTTAACCGATTATCATGAAATTTTGCATACACGTTGACAGAGGTACAGAAAACGATGTTTAGCTGTTTAAATGAGTGAGCCAGTGTAATTAAGGCACAAGAGACATAGAGTAGTTTCCATGTTTGCACCAACAACTAATATAACAGTAGCAGTATCACCTTTACGTGTTGTATTGTATTCCAATGGCAGGAGTAAAATATAAAAAATCTTAAATTTATATATTTTACGTGATTTGCTAATAGCTGATGTTATTCACTATAAAAAGTTCTCGATGATATATTCATTTATAATTAACTACTTTTATCCACTTCAATTTCACTTCCAAAGCTAAGATAACAATTTTGCCAACATTCAAAATACAAATTTCTCATCAATTTATAATGAGTAGCATAGATTGTTTAAGATAATTAATTGATCAATTGTGTTATGTCAGTTGAAGGCAGAAGTTGTATATTTATTTTTACCCTTCCTGCCGTTTTAATAGGCTATAGAATAAACGATAATATGAATGACGTTAACGATAAATAAAATTTCATGTTAGTGAAATGATTAAAGATTTTGAAAACAGATTATAATAGTAAAATATATATATTGTACATTTAGTACCTAAATACAAAAAGTATTTTGTTATTCATTTTTAAGTTATGTACAAAACTTTTAATGAAGTATGTAGATGTTTATTATAGTCGATAAACTGTATAGATCGCATAAGAATTTTTAAAGAGTACATCAATTAGAGCAAAAACTGCAGAGACCTAGAGGCTGTTTTACGGTTGCATTTTATATTCATGTCGAGGTAGCTTAGGATTTATGTGCATTGTGAATATTTATTTAGTGCGGAAATATAGTGAAAAATTGCGATCGTAAAACAAGACGATACAACAGAGTGTACAACATTGTATTGTACAATATTTATAATATAAGACACGCCGTTGATTTTTGAGACGCTGTCACTCAAACGCAGACGTATGACTTTTAATTAAACATAAATTTTGCGAAAGCGATCCCGTGGCGCTCCACGTTAAGACGGAAAGGGTACCGCTGGATTTTTAGTGCGTATTCCGATGTTCGGGGCGCACTCGGCGCCTTGGACACCGGCGAGACCCACATACCCCCCCACTATTCGCGGGGGGAAACGCGTAACGCGTTTTTCCAGCGTTAAAAAAAAGGGTTAAACATAAATAGACAAATATTGTCTCGTTGTTCTTGTGGCTTATTATGTTGGACATATCGATGTCGAGTTAATAAAGTTGTTGTTTTTATCTCAAGAATTTCTCAGTCGCAGCTAAGCTAGCCAACTCAGTAACTTCCTTGAAGTTCGTGTCTCGTTAAGCACGTAAAGCCGGTCCTGCGCCTGTTTATTCTTCAGTCGTAACTCGGGGTCGAAATTTTATTTTAAAAATGGCCAGTTATTCTGATGTGAAATGAAATGTGAAATGGTATTCCGTATCCGTATTGTGCATTTGGCAATGCAGAGTCATTTAGTACTTATTTGGTACCTAAACATTCATAATTCATAAAATAAAAATTAATAAAGCGGTTAAACTTAACAGTTATAAAATCTGTTCACGAACACACTTAGACCTTATTTCTCTTACTTTAGCAAATTATGTGTAATGAAATAACACAAATATGACGTAAACGTTGCTTTTGACGTTTTCTTATTTAAATGAGAAGCCTTTAAAAAGGTTTTTATACGAGTTGAAGTACTTTGATTATTGATTTTACTTTAAGAGCTTAGAAATGTGCCTCTTGTATTTTTCAGTTCGTCATTTTAAAAATATACAAATAATGAGACTTTTTAAGACGAGCTAAAAATTTGATTTCAACAGACATTAAACAAAATTGAAATAATAGTGTAATTGACTTATTTATCTTCATAAAAAAAATTAAGCAGTCAAATGTGTTTTATAAAGTGGGATATTTAAAGAAAACCAAAAAAATATATGTGGAGAAAATAAAAAAAAACATTAAGTTTCTTTAATCGAATAAATGTATTATTCTTATTATTATAATAATATATAACAAAGAAGTATATAGTATACGCACACAAGGATGTAAAAAGAGCGGCGGAGGTGGGGCATGACGGCATTTAAGAGCGTCATGCCGTTTGCCGTCACGGCATACAAGTCGATCGTACTCTCAAGAGCTGCCAATAAATGTTTCACATCAAAAAGTGATCACATAAAATAATTACTCAGGAAAACGGAACGGTGCTTTTTCACCTACTGGACTGATGGAGATTGGGTTCTGACATGTTATAGGCTGGACGTTAGCGTTTTTTGAAAATTTTTGTGCTCAGCTGTCTAACAATAAATACACACTATAAAAAAATCATGAAATGATCTCCATTTTGCACATACAATATTAAAAATGAAATAATCGAAACTTTTTAACAACATAAAGTAAAAATGTAGACAAGACAATACAAATTGAGATGAAGTGATTAATTTTGCATCATACTGACTTCGAATGTCGAAATTATCAGATTCTCACCGAATCGATTTTCAAATAGTTGATTAGTATAGTAATATAGTAGTTGATTAATATAGTAGTTTATATAATAGTTGATCAGTATATATATATATATAATTCCAATTAATTATTTCTAATTAGTACTGCACAATTGATGTTACCGTTGTCGAACACTTTATTCTTAAAATTAATTTCTGTTATAATTATAATTAAATGATACATCCTAGCAGCTTAATTTAGAAATCATGATAAATATTCTTTAAATAAATACTTTACATCATATCTAATAATCCGCCTTCACGCATTGAAGCAGCGTGGTGGAATAAGCAAAATATTAATAGGCTTTTACTTTATACTTAATATTGATTTCTATCTCTATTTAATTAGAAAAACTGATGTATTATTTTTCTTGTTAATTTTCGAAGAAAATTACGTATGTGATCAAGTATAATACTATAAGACAGTTTCAGTAGATAAACAACGAATTAGCTTTTATTAATATTAATAAGATTAGAAAATGATAAGATTTTAATTAAGTGTCTTTGATTCTGAGGCACGCTTCACGGTTTATTTTCTTTGTTATAAGTCGTCTGTAACAACGCTTTTAATCTATAAATTGCTTAAAGAATTAAAAGTAATAAGAATAGATGATTGTTTTTTTTATCTCTATTGAAATTTATCACGATAACAAACGATACTGCTAATGATTCAAGGGTTTTATCGCTTATGATATTAAATGTTAGCGAATAATATTACAACATCAAGGCAAGCAACATTATCGCGAAGGCGTTTTTCACAATATTTTCATATTACAAAAGATATATACCTATAATTTCCAACTCGCTTCCTTTTCTAATATTGATGATAGTAATTTATATACTTTAAGATAATTTTACTGAATATATATTATGTATAGCCGGGATAGCTCACGATGATAGGACATGTTAATCTTAAGCATAGATTGCGGATACGAACCGTTATAATTCATGTTGTGGACGATAGTATAGAAAATCATTGTGAGAAATCCTGCATGTTACGGGTAAACATTTGCAACATATGTATCAATCCGCATAGGAACAGTGGCGAGTTAGCTGCAAATATTTTCCCCTAAAAGGCACTATACCTTAACCTTGCCGTGACGTTTACAATAATTATTACCCAGCATTATTCATTGCTCAATGTTTTCTAGCTATTGGTGTACTTTTAAACTATATACTTGCTTATATACTTAGTTGTTGAAAATAATTATTCGTTGATTTTCACTCAAGACAAACACATTTATTTGCATACAGTTTAACTATATATTTCATTTGTGAAGAATGTGAGAATACATTCCAAATGTGATTGCCTTACATTCAATTTTGATACTCTTAAAAAGTGATTGTAAAAACGTACTTTATTAATGAATATTTTTTGTAAATAGAAAACCGTTCATAAAAACAAACAAGAGAGATATTTTTTTTTTATATATTCGCCGGGAGGGCAAATGACTCTACTCCACCTGATGGTAAGTGGTAGTAGAGTCCAAACGCGACGACGGCCAGTACAGACGGGAAAAACGTATACTTTATATTTTTAATCTTACCATACTTTCATATAGTCTGAGCTAAAGCGCTTAGTTCTACTAAATTACAATCTGGACTATCTACAAGGCGCATACAGATTTAATTTCAAGCGCTTAGTATTACATTGCGTATCTTATTACGTATTTTCTGGAAATTATTATTTATTTTATGAATTGGCAATTAATATCGAGAGATGTGATTTAAATTCATCGTAACATGAAACTATGGCTTGGGATAATTTATGAAAAAAAAGATACACGCCAATTAATAATAAATGATTTCATGGTGATTATGTAGTCGAGTAATTTTCCATTTTAGTATTTTCCGCCTAATCTTTGTCAAACAACATTAATTGACAGAATCATTTCTAGGTATAATGTTATTTATTTTTGATATTTCTAAATTTGTTACAATTTATCGTGACAGATGTATGTTTATCACAGTTTTAGACTACACTCAAGTTCTATGGGATGTATATCTGCTTGAATACGTCGAGAACCTCTTGACCGACTTTTGTTTAATCTTAGGTACGGATAGCCTATTGTATAAAGTGCACATTGGACTAAAATTGACATGAACTATATAAGAGAAATAGATTTCAACCTTATAAAAACTTTGAAAAGAATAATAAACGTACATTAAGATATACATATATACAAATGCAACTAATCTTTAATTCATATAATCTAGATTATTGATTCTAAAACGCTCAAGTGATTTGAAAAGAACGAAGTTTCTTACCGATATACTCACCCCATTTAACTAGGGATGTCTAAAGGCCTGGAGTTTTCGAGATGAATCTTCGAACAAAACGAAAATGCGAATAATGCCACTAAGATGAACTCAATGATACTTGCCTTATGAAAGTCGAAGTTTTCTGTCATTAGAAAATCGTCTATTCATATAATACAACTAAAATGGTTGCGTGTCTGTCTTAATGTCTTATTGATAAAAATAGCAACCACTGTTTTATTTTCCTTTTTCCTGTCGAATGTCAAACATCACGTGCCATTTACTGAAGTTTTTAAATAGATGTAGATTGTGGATATAATATCTTACATATGCTTCCTAGCGCATTAACGGCTTAAGAAGCGGCAATAGCGCAAATAGTTTACAGACTGCCTAACGATGTAAAATTCGCAGGATCGATCCTGAACCCTTGAGCTATTGACGTCCCAACTCCTAACACGAGCCTACACTAACCAATTAAGCTGAACGCTTAATATGTGGGATAAACAGGAATATTAGTTATGCCATTAAAAATAAACGAGAATATGTGTATACTTTTTTTTAATAAAGGAACACTTATTTATCACCTCGTCAATGTCTAACCGGTAGCTGTCAACATCGAAACTCATCACAGAAGACGATCGTTAAATGGCTGAAAATTATACGAATAAATGATATTAATATATATAATATACGGATGCCTCGTTAGTCTAGTGGCTTATATATTTATTATATATGACATTCTTCCCGACTGTACTGGCCGTTATAAAATTATTTAAAAATGCCGGACAATTCTTATATAATACAATGAGGATGTTATTCAAAGAATAATAAATAAAGCAAAGTTTAAGCACAAGTACTTACCTAAACACAACTTAAACTTAATTTGAATTAATCCTAGTAAGTAGGAGCCGAGCCCAGAGTTTAGAACATGTTAACCTTAAGCGATAATCGCGGATTCAAATCCAGGCAAGCTTCACTGATTTTTCATGTGCTTAATTTGTGTTTATAATTAATGTCGTGCTCGGCGGTGAAAGAAAATATGTTTAGGAAATCTGCATGTCTGTAATTTTACTTAAAACTTACCACATGTGTATCCACCAGCCCGCATTAGAACAGCATTATGGAGTAAACTCTATGCCACATCGCCAAAAGGAAGAGCAGGCCTTAGCCAGGTCTTTCACAGGCTGTTATTGTAAAGTTACCTAAGCTTGCCAATTTCAAAAGAAACATGACAAAATTTATAACATTTATTTATCCTACGTGACATTGGGGAAATAAACTCTATTCCGTTGACAAATGGCTTTTACCATTAAGCTAAAAATTGAAATGTGTTAATTATACATGTAACTAATTAATAAAAGTAATAATTAAAATTGTCTATGGGATCATCTTAATGTCTTTGGTTAGAGAGTATCTTATATATATAATTTGACACTACGCCAAAAAGGTATGTATGAGTAGGGTCTTTGTCGGATACTCTTACAGTAATATATACGCATAAAGAGTATTAAAAGATAAACGAGACATAAGAGGACCTTTATTTATGAGAAATTTAATGAATTTTTAAAAAATATGCTTCTGCACTTTATATATTAGATGCAATAAAAATGTAGTTCCTAAACTACTATTCTATAAGCGAGAACTTTCCATTACTGTCTAATATCCCCGACCTCGTTGGTCCATAATCTTATATCTATAAAGTGCAATTTTGCAAGTGAGTACTGCGTACTGTGTCGTGTCGAACTATCGAGACTACTGGTCATAGTTGAGTTAAAAAAATATATAAACCAGTTTAATATGGGAAATAATTGCGCGCCTTATTTGTCAAACAGGTTAAATTTATTCAAGGTATTTAATTATATCGTTTATCATACTGCACTAATCATATTATAGTTAGATTTTTATAAATCCTTGTCACATTTGTATCACTCATTATTTTAGACGAAAATTAAATTGTAAACCTGACAGGTATTTCGAGAATTTCGACTACACGAGTTAATAGCTTGCAGAGTCCTCTATATAAAATATTGTCAAGGTACTTGATGGAATATTACCAGTTACATGGTACATAGCTAAATAGTTCGAAGGTTTTAGACTAGATGGCGCTTTTAAAAAAATTTCAAATTATAAACGAAGTAGTCTAAAAATGATATAAAAAGATATGTATACAAAAATACAAATTTAAATGTACAGAGTTCCTAATTTAAAAGTTAACAAATAATAATGAAAATTCATCATACTTATATAATACAGCAGAAAGATATCTTTGTTTGTTTAGTTTAATGTTCTTAGATTTAAAAAAGTAAAAATATTAATAATTAATTATCAAATATGGATAATGAATATTTTATTTTTGATCTGATAAAATCAGAATAGCGGAGTGTAGGTATGTACGAAAAATGTAAGAACTGACTTTGACTGTGGTAGTGCTTTATACGGTTTAAATTTCAAATAAACATAACCTCTGACTAACTATTTGTGTAATTTGAAAAAAGTTTATGTTGATTTGTTTGATTCGAAGAATAATTAATTATGGTATATTTACAGTGATCGATAGCAAACGCATCAAGATTGTGAGCGATTTTAATACACATACCACAAGGATTGCAGATAAAAAATAATTTTCATTGGCCGAACTACTTTTTTTTATAAGTAAAGTACTTATAAAAAAAAGTAAGATCAATTTGAGTTCAGAATTCAGATCCCGGTTCCGGGCAGCAATAACGCAGCCCTATATGATCAACTGATTTATGAATAATTTCAAGTTCAATCCTTACTATTTAGTCTATTATCATAAAAACTTTTAGACCAAGTTCAGTTTTATTTTTTTATTTTTTTTATTTCAATCTGTTTGGTTGACTGGAAAAAGAACCACCCGATGTCAAGTGGGTGAACACTATCGCCAATAGACATTGGCGTTATGAGAAACATTAATCAATCCTTATACCGTCAATGCTGATGATGCATTAACTTCTGAAAATAAATTTCGTAATTAAATTGGCTTACACATCCTTTAAGCCGGAACACAAGAATATTAAGTATTGCTGTTTGACAATAGAATATGGTGATACGTGGGTGGTACCTTTCCAGACTGGCTTGTACAAAGCCTTACCACCAAGTAAAGTTTAGAATTCAGTATGTAATATTAGTAGTCATAAAGTGAAATAATATAAATATTCTCTCCTTATTACATACAATATATTGTATTGTATGTATACATTGACGACTTATGATAAAACAAAATTATATCTGCCATATTTTTCTAATTGTAGATTTTTCACACACATAAAGACCCATCGTGAGTGAGCGTCCAAATAAATTAAATGAATTATGCTTATGATAATACTAAGTTTATTTTGTCTCGGAAACGGATAAAATACATTATACAGTCGAAAATAAATTGTTGTAATACGCAAAAATGAAACATACAACGTCTAATATTTATATTTGAAATAGCATAAAAGTAATGCAAAACTAACTCATAATAATGTTCACGGTCAATTTTTTTAATTAAAAATGAATAAAAACATTAAAAGTAATGCATTTTAAGGATACTATTTTTTTTAATTTATGCGAATATATGATTTTATACATATCTGTATTTGCAATTAAAAATGAATAATCACAAAGTTATGTGTTAAGTGTACGGAACGAACAATAACTATTATTGCGTATTAATGAACCTATTATCTAGTATTATCTAGTAATTAACTATAATGGCGAGAAAATGTCAAATGCTTATTTTCTAATGCTTATTTGCTAATACTTTCATTAAAATTTTGTTACAAACGATATCTCTAAAATATTATATTTTAAGTTATATACTTGATTATGGATTCGACAGCTCATCACTAACGGCTTGCCTATAAATGATATATGGGGGTGATAAGTTAAACAGTGCTGCGTGTGTTTCTTTCAAATGTCAACTAAATGACGACAGAGAGAAGTCAACGAATAACTAAACACGTAAGAAAGGTATGTCCTTTCTTACGTCGTTTGTTCATCTTTAATCCTTGAATTATAAACGTCATTTTAAGATAAGCGTAATAATTAATGTTTTCGAATTAGGTGAAACTTTTTTGACTTGACATTTTGACCACCTGTCTATATTAGGAGCTATAGCTAAAAGCTTATCACTAAAGTAGGACAAAGAACAAAGCTGCATTCGCCCACAAGGACAAAAGAACAGAAATAAAATCACAAGAAGAGACGAAACTTCATACGTGCTATATGTTAGAACTTATTAACAATATATAAAATATATATGCGAAGGTAATTTATTATTGTTAATGCAGATATACGTACATACTTTGCCAGATAATTTTCTCATCTTGACAATTTAATAGCTTATGATAATAATTAATCTCAATCAACAAAAGTTATAAATGGTAAGTAATAAATAATATATTCATATAACTACTAAACTTAAATGTGTTCGTATTCATTTTCTTCTAATACTAGTTTTACTTTTAGATTACCTATTTCTAAATTACATTACCGTACAATATCAATTTTTTTTCTAATGAGATTTATAGTCTTAATCTACCAAACCATTGGAAACAGATAATTTGTCCAGAGTTTTAGTGCAAAACTGCATCAACACTGTAAAACTTAAGCCAATTGCAAAAAATAAAAGTTGCGGGAATTGTGACGGAAATCAATTCTTCGAATACAAAGGATACATTCGAACAATCGCTTCCAGCCTCCGTCAGTTCATTGATGGCGAGCGCGGTGCGCACGCGCAACCACCACGCTGCCACTCCACAACCACTCGCCGAAGCGCGCGCAACATGGCGGCCCAACAGTGTCTGCCTGTGAGTTATAACCCGATTCATTCATTATCATACTAATTGCTTCGTTCTTTATATCTTTAATGACCTCTCTCACAGCTATTGTACTTGAAAGTCTTATACAATCAATTTGTCCTACTAAATATTCGTTCAGTAAATGTACGTTCATTTAACACTTCTTAAACATTTTATTGATAAATAAAGTAAGTCATCTCATGATTGAGTGTATTAGAAACACGTTAAATATGATGTAACTCTTCAGTTACATAAGGAGACATATTCTTAAAGCAATAAATACTATGTGTGTAAGATTAACTAAAACGACATTATTAATATAAAGTAACGTAACGTAACGTTATATTAATAAATATTAACGTTTAATTAATTATTAATATGAAAGTTAAATATTATATTTTTGTGACACATATTTATGACTTTTAAGCTACTTAAGTATCATAAAAAAATCTTGTTTACACTTTGTCCTTTTTTGTGCGTACTTCCTATATTCCATAATATCAAAACTTCATCTTAGTTTCTTAGATATGTTTTTTATTTTTTCCTCTTATAAACATACAACATAAACATGTTATCCAATATCTCATAACATTGTTTTACTTGATTTGAACTAGAAACGATTCAATTTTAATTATCTAACAAAATATTATGAAATTTAATTTAACCCAAAATTCATAAGTAAAAAAAAAGTAAAAAGTATAAGTACTTTACGAATACTCCTATTATTCCTATAAAGTCTAAATGTAGTTTGCAATAGAATGCTAGAGACTGGTCTTAGAATAATAACTAGCCTATAAGATAAAGATGGAATTGATACGTCTGAATCACATAATATATTCACGTTACATACATTTTTATATACATATGTGACACAAAGGAAAAACTATCAAGCTTATATTTTTTTTACAATATGTATTAAATGAATATATGTTAAAATGTAACTATTTATTTTTATATACATTCATTAAAATAATATATTTTGCTTGTTCCCTTTGCTTTATTAATTAATAAAACTATGTACAAACATGCTTAATATATGTACGAAGCAATACAATTTAGTATGAGTACTAGATTGCATTGCCTCTAGGACCAAAAGTGTTTTTGAAATTTCAATTTAATTGATCTGTAGACTTAAAATTTAATTGAATTGTTTGGACCAAACATACATACAGGTGGAGTTAAATAAGATATATATAGGTACAACAATGGTATCGATTTCTGTTGTTATAAGATTCATTCCAGCCATTTGTGCAAAATTAAATAATAAACATTTAAGCACACACTTTGACACTCACATAATATTTATAAGATTGTAATAGTTCCCACAATCTATAACTAATACGTGAAAATGCCAAATTTGTCGTAAATTATTTAGTGTTTATTATAAAAATAGGTCTTGCAAAGTCAAATAAATTGAGCATTCTAACCGCACGCAATGCTTATAATAAAATAAGTATATTATATATAATTCTTGTAGTTAAAAAAACACTCATGTATAATGTATGGGACTCGTCAAAAAAAAAACAAATGTACAAACACGAGGGTTTTACAATCCCCTATGAGATCACCTTGATAGTTCCATATATTGTATACATACAAATTACATCCTTCTATTTTTAATTTTTATCGATATAATAAGTGTAAATTTCATGTTCATGAATAATTATAAAAGAAAAAATTTTAAAAATTCAAATTATATATCGAATTTTAGACCGGACTTGACTTTGTACAAGTGTAATTAATAATAACAAGTATATAAAAAAATTAAAGCAACAAATTCTAATGATAAAATCTTGATATATCTTGTATTACATAAAATGTAAATAAATATCAATTTACATTGTACATTTAATTATAAACCGTAGCATTGTAGCCGTTTAAAGATATTATATTTTAAAGTTTACAAAAGAAAGTCCTAAAGCTTAAACTTATAAAACTGTGGTAAGATCAAAGCGTAGTTTAAAGATATATTACAGACAACTATAAGAGAAGAATTGCAAACACATCTGGCTAGTGTACTAATGTATGCGTATAATTAATTTTATTAAAATGTAACTAATAGCGTATATATAACTAAATGTATACGATATATTATAGGTATTAAACATGTATTTAAGTCGGCACAGCTTTATGTTCGCAAATACCACAGTTTTGCGAAACATCATCAATTGTGTGCTCACAAACATTGCATAATAATATTATTTGAATCTCTAGTATTGTTGGAGTTCAGTTATGTGTAACTTAGGTCATTCACATACATATATACATTTTTACTATATATATATATATATATATATATATATATACACTTCTAAATGTAACTTTAAAGAATGCACAAATAAATATTATATGTATAATTAATACTTAAGGCTATAACAGACGCACAGTAAAGGGCAATGACAAGCCCTTAGTGTTCAAGTCAATCTGTACATATATAGAGTACTTTCATCATTTATACAGAGGCCACAGCTGGGTCATCGAACCTCGTGTCTCTATTCAGAATGCACAATGATGCACAAGTCTCGTAAACATTACGACATCTACATTTTGCGTGTACTTTTCTAGAAATGTTTTATTGTTTTATACGTTCCGTCCTCTTATTTAATTTTAAGAGTTTTATAATGCATTTTATTAAACAAATAAAACTGCTTTCAAGAGCAATTATTTGACACTTGTGACGGTGGTTGCTTAAGCACTAAGTAGTAACATACTTATATACATAAAAGTAGCTGTCCATGTTAGCTGAATCATTACGGCTCAGCAAAAATAAATTTATTCGCGAATGCTTTGTTTGAACTGAGTATTTTGTACGTTGAAATAAATAAAATCACCTTCAAAGTTTTTTATTATAGAGTGTATGATTTATATCTTAATTTGACCTCAATGACTGCTCGCGTTCCATTTCTTAGACCTTGTTGTAGGCGTGTCCGTACGGCCACGACACTAGACAAATGTGGTGGCATTGTGCGCACGCGACGATTTCCGGATCGAAACCGGACGCGGCTTACTCGTACAGTCCGTCAATTTCACGATAATCTCCAGTAAATATAAGTATCTTCTTAAGTTTTTACGTTGCCTCTGACTCTGGCCATGAACTTAAAGACACAAAGGTTCATGTTTGTATTTACATTCTTCTAAGAGTCAATATTTTACACAGCCACTATAACTTAATAATAAATTGTAAAAATAAAAGAACACTGAAAAGTTGTCTAAATCGACATATATGGAATAAATGATAATGATAATAATTAAATGCTATTTTATATTTTCGTAAGAGCTTTATAAAACGGTACGGATAAAAATATAACCATTAAATGCAATTAAGGAACAACATTCTAAACGATGACTCAGTTTTAATATTGCAATTAACAGGAAAAATAAGGACTTGCCACCTTTACCAAGTAATCGGATCGGCATTCTTATAGTAAAAACTTCGTTCCCAATTCTTAAATTAAAAACTTCAAAGGTCTATAGAAAATATTCGGTATTATGAGATATTATCAAGCACATGTGCCATTCTATGACCATATTTCGAAATAGTAGTTATACTGGTGTTCTTTATATATAACTTTTATTACCTGCAATTGGAAGCGAAGGATTGTCGTATGGTGTTTATTTTTAATACCCATATACGTACATTTTATATTTACGAGATGAGCAAACTGTTGCGTTAGAATTCGGCAATGACCTAAAGCTGCTCAGACGGCCACTCGTATTTAACATCGAAAATGTTATTATTCAAATCGTTTACTGTTGCAAATGTAATTGTTTGTCATAAATGTTTATTATAAAGATATGTACCGCTTTTAAATACGAACACAGATCGCTTATTAAAATAATTACTTCACTGTATAGAATATAGCCGAGATGCCGAGATGGCCCTGTGGTAAGAACGCGTGAATCTTAACCGATGATCGTGGGTTCAAACCCGAGCAAGCACCACTGAATTTTCATGTGCTTAATTTGTGATTATAATTCATCTCGTGCTTTACGGTGAAGGAAAACATCGTGAGGAAACCTGCATGTGTCTAATTTCACTGAAGTTCTGCTACATGTGAATTCTACCAACCCGCATTGGAGCAGCGTGGTGGAATAAGCTCCAAACCTTCTCCTCAAAAAGAGGAGAGGAGGCCTTTAGCCCAGCAGTGGGACATTCACAGGCTGGTACGGTTACGGTTACGGTATAGAATAAAGATTGCAATCTGATACTATTCTATTTGTAAACTGGCTCGTTAGTCTGTTGGGTAGATATAAGGCCACATATCCCGAGGCCCTGGGTTCAAACCCCAGGTTGGGCCAATAAAAAGTTTTTCTGCCGAAGAATTTTAGTAGCAGCCCGGAGTCTGGAAGTTGGAAATGTCTCCACTCCCATCGAAAAGTTAGTCCTATGCATGAATTCTTTCCGGTTGTTTCGGATTGCCATGCTATCGGATCATGAGAGTGAGGGAACGTAGAGTGCACCTGCATTAACGCACACACTTGAGCACTATAATATGTCCTTCGCGGTTGGTTTATCTATCTTGAGATTTGCCGTAATAAGTCGGACATAATCATTTACAGCTAACTTTCATTAATGTAACTCCAAGCAGTCATCTGTATCGATAACAGTATTTCACCAGCAGAAGAAAACAATAATGAATATATCTTATCCTTGTATTTTACTTGAAAAAGATTTATCACTTTACACTACATACATGTCACTATTACATCGATCAGTTAGAATCATTTTCATATTACAATATATTCCATTTGTTTATTTAAAATATCTTTTATTTTTGATTATCTCAGTATAAATACAATTCAAGTGTCAGGAGTCGGCTATATAAAGTCTGTTTCTTAATAGCAAGGACACTTGAAAAATTAATTTTCTTACTTCAACTAGTAACAAAGTTTGACAACTACGGAGTACTGATAGTTCTGTGCAAGCGAGCTGAAGATTGAATTTAAAATTAGTGAACCAAGTCCCTTCAAATTCATTCCACTCGCTTTGTAACTAACCAGTCAACGTCAACAATAATTGAAAATTTTCAATAGACCTAAACGACCTAAACTATTTGTCTGTATTGTACATCAGTACAATATTTAACAAAGTCTATCTACACATTGAATGTATTTTTTTAATGCAAATATTCAAATATCTCTCTTAAATGACTATTCCGAATGGCATAGAAAATTTATAGTTTTATTTACAGGAAACGATTAAAGTAAATATGTTATTTATTTTGATAAGGATATGAGAAATAAACTAAATAAAAGTTATATTTAATTTTCTTCATTCAATATAATAATGGTTACTGTAACTTATCTATAAAAGATATATATCTATACGTATACTATTTTTAAGATATCGTTTTTATCTATAATCGATGTCGTGACAATTTCGGGACACAACAAACTACTGACACTATCATACATAATAAACTAAATACGCAATATAACATAACTATATGGCCTATGTTCGTCTTATATAAACTATAATAATATGAAAGTCCCATATCAATTGATAGCCGAGATGGCCCTGTGGTAAGAACGCGTGAATCTTAACCGATGATCGTGAGTTCAAACCCGGGCAAGCACCACTGAATTTTCATGTGCTTAATTTGTGATTACAATTCATCTCGTGCTTTACGGTGAAGGAAAACATCGTGAGGAAACCTGCATGTGTCTAATTTCACTGAAATTCTGCCACATGTGAATTCTACCAACCCGCATTGGAGCAGCGTGGTGGAATAAACTCCAAACCTTCTCCTCAAAAAGAGGAGAGGAGACCTTTAGCCCAGCAGTGGGACATTCACAGGCTGTTACGGATATCTATTGATTGATGTATCGATCCGGAAAAACCTCTTGTTAATTTTGGTATAAAATATTCATATGTATCTTAGTATATATGTAAGAAAATTTCGGAGCAATTGCGAAATAATATATGATATATTCAACTCATAGTGTATGTAATGGCCATGCACTCATTTTCTTTTCCCTTCACTTAAAATTGGTACGCTAGCCTTAGTTCAAATAACATATACCTATGTTATTTGAACTAAGGCTAGCGTATGTGGTTTTGTCACTACATATGAAACAATTATCGGAAGGTATCTATTATCATACATTTTATTAAGAACTTTAGTACTTAATGAATATTTACTCAAATTTCACAGCTATAACATGTTATAAAGGTATTATTGTCATTATAGAGTACAACGTTAATTTTCATATTTATTAGCCAATATGCCGAATTTTAAATAATACTAATAATAATACAGCGTATGTAAAATGGGTAGAAACTATGACAATGTGAAAGATAAATACACCCTTCTTTATTATTATTAAAACAAAAAAATGTTCTATGCAATGAACCACATAACCATAAACCTAATTATTTTATTAAGCAACGGTTTATTGCGACGACTTGAATTTTATATGATTTTTAATATAAATAATCAAAATATATTTCTTATTTTTTATATTAATGTAATATGTTTAATATATACGCTAATAATATATACACATATATAAATACGTAAAACAAATTATAACTTATTTTGGAACCAATAAAATGGTGCCATTTTTAAAAATCAGTTAGGGAGTGATTCCTAAACGAAATAAATTATCTCATATCTCTATTTTAATAAAGTTTGAAATGTTATCCCACAGTATGTATACATATTATTCGTTCTTCGATTAGTTACGATTTTACGCTCAAATAAAATAGTTGGAACTTGACTGCGTGACAAATCGAAAAGAACCGCCGTAATTAGAAAAAAAAACTTAAGGTAAAGTTTTTATACTTTTATATAAAACAACTTATTGATCCTAGAAACACATTTTGTTACCAACCATTCCGTTAAGGATTAATCAATTTTAATCATTTTTTTTTATTTGTACCCTTTAATGTAAATATAGAATACTGTTACATAGATTAAATATAAGCTAAAAAAAATACAAAATTATATGCTTATAAACGAGTATCACGAAACGGGCGAGCTTGTAACTTACCAGCAACTTCTCCCATATAACCTTTCTGTTAAGGCATTTATATAAAACCAGCTCATATTAATTTCTTGATAATTTAAATTTGCCTTATATACATATTCGTAGAGTATATATATGTTATAAGCTTAAGTGATTTAAACACAAGATTTCTGGTTAACGCTTATTTTTTTTTATTTCATCTTGCATATTCAAAAACCATTAATAGAAAAAGCATATTCTATACGAGATCACATACTTATGTGTATTGCCAAAGTAGCGTAAAGGTAGATTTGTTTATTTTCATCTTATAAACACATCTTACAAACATCTTACGAACACTTTGAATATTGAGTATATAACAATTAAATTTCATTAAATGAAAAATATAGATTTTATTGTAATTAAAGTAATTACTGCTTATTTGGCCTTTTCTGCCGAATGAATATACATTCAAGTTATGCCTTTGCCAAAAGCCGAGATGGCCCAGTGGTAAGAACGCGTGAATTTTAACCGACCATCGTGGGTTCAAACCCGGGCAAACACCACTGAATTTTCATGTGTTTAATTTGTGATTATAATTCACCTCGTGCTCTACGTTGAAGGGAAAAATCGTGAAGAAACCTGCATGTGTCTAATTATACTGAAATTCTGCCACATGTGTATTGCCACCAACCCGCATTGGAGCAGCGTGGTGAAATTTCTTTCTCCTTCTCCTCAAAAAGGGAGAGGAGGCCTTAGCCCAGCAGTGGTACATTCACAGGCTGTTACTACTGACTTATGCCTTCACGTTTATTCAATCGATGACGATAAAACATTACATAACCTAGTTTAATAACAAAATTGTAAGTTAGTAGTAGTAGTTGTATAGTAATATTACAATAATATAATAAGTAAGTAATAAATACTTCACCTAATATATGCTTATTATATTGCAATGTTCAAGGCAAACGCTAATTGAACCCATTACAATTGACATTATACTTAAACTGGTTTCATTAACTAACGAAAGGAAACAGACGATTAAAAGAACTGACTTGGAATGGATTTTTTTAAAACAAAAACCCATATCATACATTTGCTCATAAATTATATCGTTCTTGTAATATACGGTAAGCAAGTTGCTCGCTTCGTAAAATTATTAAAATAATAAGCTAATTGTATAAGCAGAAAATAATGCGTCGATAGTTGTTATGTATTTAAACAGTCACTGAGCGTATTACTTTTAATTTTCCAGGTTTTATGCGTTATCCTTGTCGTAGCGTTTGCCGAGCCGACTCCAGGAAGGATTCCGAAGGTGTATAATGCCCTTATCACCTCAAACCAAAACTTGGAACCTAGCAAGGCCTTCCCTTTGTACCAGCCCGTTTTACACAACACTTTCCCGTTTCCTCTCCAAACGGTCGTCTATGGGGACTTGCCTTTAGCAAACGTAAGTATCAAAAAATAGATTTAAATGCGATTCTGTCTGTTCTCACAATTTACTTAAATAACTTAAATTACATATCGACTATTGTACATTCATATTTGGTAAAGTGGTCTGTATGTCAAACCTGGTGGTGGTGCGAGTTCGTTGGAACCATGGACCACTCATCAGCTCTTATTCCTCCAAAGAAATGAGTCAGTATAGTTAATGTATAAGAAACATAACATCAAATAATAATTGGTGGCGCACTGATGACTAAAGTACTTGTATTTGCACTTCTTACTTCAGTACCGATATTTATAGGCAGAGATCACTTTCTCTTGGTAGCATATTTGCTTGCACGCGTCACTAAAATTAATATAAACCATGCCATGGATTTTATTGGCACTTCTTTTACTCGAAACAATTTTAATATGAAAAATGACAAATTAAATATGATAATAATAACATAATGTAAATTTAAAATTGATTATTATTATTTTTAAGCTTCTTCTGCCGGTTTACTTAAATATTTTTTGCACTATCACTTTAAATCTTAAGCTTTCTTAACATTTCATTTTGCAGGGTTTACTTCCAGTTCCCGCATTACTCCCTAAAGATACCAATATTAAACCTGAACAAACACCGACATCTACTCCTGAAGCTCCAGTAGTCGCAGATGCGTCAGAGCAACCTACTCAGGCACCTGAAACGAGCAGTCCTGTCCCAGAAGACGATAAAGCGACACAGGCGCCACCCTTAGGCCCAAAAACCGAATCACCAATACCCCTTAACGAGTTCGGGTTGCCGTCACAAGTTCTTCCTCTTGGACGTATTAACCCAGCGTATCAGTTTACCCAACTACCTACTTTTCCATATGCATACCCTGGTTTAAGATTTTATGATCCTTACGATCCTTTTGGATTCCATACTTATGCCAACTGGCCTTTGTATCAACCATTGACAAATTTTGTAGGACAGTCACTTCCTCTTCCCGCATTCAAGGCTGAATCTCCTGTGGTTTCATCTTCAACTGGTGACAAATCTTCATCAACTCCTCCGCCCGAACCAAGTGATCTTAATGTTCTCAACTATTCCAACAAAGATCCTTCTATACCTAATGTTCCACCACCGCCTTTACCACAGGGTGGTCAGAAAGCCGATACCGAATAAAATTTAAATTTATAAAAAAATTGTAATTTAATCGCAATCAAATGTAATCTCGGATCTAATTCTTGTCTATTATGTTAAGAAGTATTGTATATAAGTTACATTGTATGCTCATTTATATAATGTTAAGATTTACACAATAAAAATACTACATATTATTAATCTACTAATCACACTTATGCAATGTACTTACTTTGTGTAAAAATAAAGTTCCTTAAATTTTAAGTTTTACTTACGTCACATTATCCAATTGTTATAGATGGTCACGAAACAACAAAGTGTATTACTGTTATACAAAATATTTTGTATGTAAATTAACCAAAATCTGACGTTGAATAAAATTGGAAATAAGTCTTTAAATTATTTCATATTAAACATAAATATCTAAAAACCAATATATTAAAATCTATATTAATATTATATAGTAATATGACAATTTGGTATTGTTAATAATATTAAATGCGTAAAATTAACCTATGTACACAATGTTGTACACAATGATACATCCTTTCACAATTGTAATATCCTTTGGGTGATATTACATATTTATATTAACTACAACTAAAAGCTCTGGTCATTCTCATACAGAGATAAGGTTAAATCCTTTTTGTTTACCCACATAAGTATAAACGTACTTTATTGGGATGGCGTTGAATCAATGAATATGGCTTTAGAGATATCGTATCGAAAGTGTTTTCCTGTGTGGGATGGTGATACTAATGTTAATAAACTGATTACAGTTGTCACGGTTTATACAGAATGATTTAAAGTTAATTTTACTTTAGTTATTTTTATGGCATAATTCAAAGCAAAGTTACTTGTTATGTTTTTTTGAAACTGTCTCGTTGGTTTAATGTCTATTGGGTGGTGTTATAATGCTATAGATACTAAATTCATTGATGTTCATCCCGCGTGGGGTCAATAATACTTATTAGATTTTATTATTATTAATACATACTTGTGAATTTGGCAGCGTTACACATCCATGTCTTGTAAAGTCACCAACAGGATCAACAACCGATCAACAACATGCCTCGATTGATCTTTAGCTTATCTATATAGGATTGCCGTGTCGGATTATGACAGTTAGGGGTTAGAGTGTGCATCTGTGTTTGCGCAGAAACCTGTGTATTATTAATAAATGAGACAATATAGTAAAACTTCGGTGATATCTTTGGTTATATAATATGAAGAAACTCTTATTTGTCAACAAACCGCTTTACTTATATACCGCCGAGACATTCCCGCAAGTAATATAAAAAATCGTTGTCTGTCTTTGACAAAATTAGAAACTTAAACTTAAAACAAAATAACACTATAAATTATTATTTTTTTGAATGAAAATTTAACTTCCGAATTTAGCTTTACTCGTATGTCTTAATAAAACGCCATGTATATTATGTACATAAATATTCAGTATATGACTGAAAGCCTAGCAATAAAACGCAGATTGTTTTTTGCTAGTTTGAGTACTGTGGTTTTATTATTTTGGAATCAATAAGTATTAGGACTTTATTCCATAAACATTAAATGTAATCCCGCGAAATGTTTGGTGTAATCTTTAGTTTTAATTTATGCTTAATGTTTCATTTTGGATTACAGGTAAACAATACATACCTATAGCTACTTTTATGAGTGTTATTTAAAAAAAATCTTAATCAAAGTGTTTGTATATATGTATAATAAACATTTTACTTACATCATCTAACTTTTTTCTACGAATCTCATATCCGGTGAATCTACAAAATATTATATTCTCAATTCAAATATTATTCAACATATTTTCGCAGATCTGTCCTGAAGAGATAACGGATACTGGAATAAGTGTCAAATGGGAAAAAAGTGTGCCAGCAAATAACGTAATATCGGATCCTCTTTGCTATGATAATGATCGCTTAATAACAAGAGACTGTGTAGATTCGAAATGGGAACCTCCTGCAACAACGCTTAATCCATGCTTACAGGTTGTAAAATATTACAATCTGTCATCTTGTCCACCAGGTTTCGATAAAATATCAAAAAACAATAATGACTACTGCTATCAAATCAAGCAATCATCGTCATGGAATTATCCGTGTTTGAAAAGTGGCGGTGCTTCTGTTATTACAGACTTGAGTGATGAAGATGCAACTTCGTTACTGAGTTCTCTTAATGCTAAAAATATTTCACGTTATTTTTGGTTACCAGCTAAACGAGCAAAATTTTTTGGTCCAGTTCAGTGGTATATACCAGGACCTAAATGGGGACATTCTGTCGATAGTAATAATATTTTGAAAATTCAAACATCTATATTGAAAAATTGCTTATTACTTGATACGGAGCAAGGAGTTTTAGTAACAGAGACATGTACAGAGATCTATCACAATTTATGCTTTTATATAAATAATATTCATTATCCCGCAAAATGTCCTGAAAATTATCATTCTGTGAGGTATATGCCCGATGAGGGAATATGCCTTGGAATAGAACAATCTTCAACAAATTTAACTTTTGATGATTTCTTACAAAAAAATATATGTAAAACACCTATGGGTAGTCAAGACAGTAACGACTTAACAAGGTTTATTTTTAAGAAAATTGCCGAAATAAATAATTTACCTAATAGTGTGTGGTGTTGGTTCGCTTCGGCCAATTTAAATCAAGGGGATAATAGTACAACAATATTATATCCTCAAAATTATGTTGCTATAAATAACATTGGCACTTTAAGTTTAATTAATGCTAGTTCACTAATGTCCCTCCCTTGTATGGCATGCCAAACAGAAGTAATCTATGAAAAAACAGAACTGATATTTGAATACAATGATGAAAAAAAAGTAATGTACCTTACAATATATTTTCCTTCTGGTCTTTGGAAATATGATCAATATGATCGTGGTATTCAGTGTTTTTCGGATGCAAAAGGATTTGTTAAAGTTATCGATGTCGATGATATATTACCTTTTATTGAAATTCAGTCCGCGCCATATAATAAGGTGGGTGACATTGTAGATATTGACAAAATTGTTTATGCAATTCATCTTATCACAGATAGAGCGGCGCAGTACTGGTGTGAGGGGCACACAAAAGATTTCTCTTTGATTAAAACTGAAAAAATCGTTGTTAATCCTCAAGGCGACGAAGTTCACGTATTTTCACTCGTTATAAAAGTTTATGTTTCAACCGTTGATATCCAAAATATGCTAGATACAGTTAAATATAACTTATGCTCAAACATAACGTTTATTTTTGGAGCTAATAAAGTTCTATTAATGGAATATCTTGAATACAATTCAAATTATTTGATGGTATTATTACATATGGATGTAACTATAAACAACTTATACGACGATAACTCCCAAAATATTCAAAGTACATTCAAAACTTTAAATCGGATTGCTGAGACGGAATTGCCGAAATATAATTATATTTTAGTAAATATTTCAAGTTCTATGTATTGTTTACCAACGACATCTATTGATAATTCTCGGAAACTGAATTGGGAATTAACAGCGATTGGACATATAGCCGCCCCAAAACAGTTTTGCTTACAAGAAAATGGATTGCCAGTAAAAAGGCTTTGCGCTGGTTCATATCTTTTGGGAAGCTACTGGGATGATGTGGAAGGAGTTTGCAATAAAAATTACCAACCATCTGATACGACCACATTTTTATACAAATTTGTTAAAGGACAAGTACCTGAAAATGACACTTCGCGTTTCCTTATTGACGGCCTTGGTTTTGTTTTAGAAGATGTTAATATTATTATTCCAGCAGATATTTATTATTTATCAATGTCCTTACAACACATTCTACACATTGCGCAAGAAAACCAAACTTCTGTAGATATGGGAAATATTGAAAATATAGCATGGGTTATGGATAGACTCATGGATCTCGATAATAATTACTTGCGATTAGCGCAAACGCTTAATTCGACTAACGTTATTTTAGATTCTGTTAATAACATTATTGAAATGTTGACTCAGAGAAGTGCATTTGTGACCAACAGTATAATATCTAGAAATCAAAATGATTTAGATAATTACTATCAACTTGCAATTCAGCCACAATATGTCTTACAAATTTCTTATCCGTGGATAAATAATATAAGTGGTTTAGCAGTTCTTAAAAACTCAGAAAATAGTAAATTTACGGAAATGGAAATCAAACCATTATTTAAAAACACGAGCATAGAAGACATTTTATCATTTGAAAATCTAGAAATTGCCACTTGGCTACCGGACAAAGTTCTCAACACTTTAAAAATAAATAAAAATGAAAGTAATAATGAAACAGAATTTAATAATGAAGATGTACATATAATAATAAGTGTTTTTCACAATGATGCAATATTTCAGGAAATAAATGTTAATAAATTTAGGGTAAACAGTCGCATAATAGGAGTTTCAATACCAGGTTTTGTATCAAATTTAGAAAAACCAATGCCTTTAATATATAAAGGTTTAAGGCCATCCGTTCAAAAAAGACTTTGTGGATATTGGGATTTCCAAAATAATGCAGCCAGTAATGTTCCAGGATATTGGTCTAACAGAGGCTGCTATTTACGAAAATGGAAAAATGAATTATCGTTTTGTGAATGTTATCATTTAACACATTTTGGACAATTACTGGATATCAGACGAGGCAAAGGGACTAATAACACTGACGATATAAAAATCCATGACAAACCACTCAATATCATTTCTCTGGTAGGTAGTTTCCTGTCATTACTAGGTATAATGGGAATCTGGATCACGGCAACAGTATTTCATACTTGGCGAAAAAAAGCTGGTACGAAAGTTCTATTGCACCTTTCAGCGTCTATTGCGTTGCCCCTTTTATTTATGATTGTATTTAATTTAGACAACACTATATTTGACGAGTATAATGAAATATCAAAAATTTCCGATCGATCAAAAGTTCTCTGCATATTTTTAGGAGCTTTATTGCATTATTCTGTCTTAGCGAGTTTTATGTGGATGTTAATAACTGCAGTCTTACAATTTATTAGATATGTGAGAGTTTTGGGTGTATATCGTCCATCACGATTCATGATTAAATTCACACTAATTGGATGGGGTATTCCTCTTATACCTGTAGTCATTGTATTAGTATTGGATAAAGAAAATTATATACCCAAATTAGTAACGGCTAGAGATTACAAGTTTTCTATATGCTATCCTAGCGGATTTTATTTAATCGTTAGTGTAATCGTGCCAATCTGTATTGTCTTATTGATAAATGTTACATTATTTATTTTGGTTATTTATGCCATTTCTAAAGGTCCTGACGGTAAAATTAGAACAGCAGATATGGATCTTATTGGCGCGCAATTACGATTGTCAATATTTTTATTCTTTTTATTAGGCCTCACCTGGTTTTTTGGTATTATTTCATTTTCACACAATGTAATATGGTCTTACCTTTTCTGTCTAACCTCAACAATGCAAGGTTTTGTCCTATTTGTGTACTTCGTATTATGTGATGCTCAAACACGAAATTTATGGGTGACACTAATGAAACCACAGTTTCGATCTCATTCATCAAGAGAAAGTATCACAAGTATAAGTAGTGGAGATTAAAAATTATGTTATATAATTTTAAATAAGAATTCGTACTTTTTTATTGTATATACATAGCTGTATTTAAAACAAACAAACAATTGTAAATATATATTTGCATCATCTATATTTTATATGCAATCATGCAATTCATTTATCTTATTATTGTTAAAAAACAATTTATAAAATGTACGATTAGATGTCTAGATTATAATAATTCATTCTTTTTGCTTTGCAAAATTATAATTATATCAAATAATTTATTTATCTTCTATTAAGTGTTATATTATTAGAGAACATAATATGTTTAGTATTATTTATATTGCTATTTATTTAAATTTAGTTAAGTAGGTATTTCATAAAATGTACAATAGATATATCACCTGCTGTTGCTTTAACTTCAGATTCATGGAATCTTTATTCCGCATCCATCAGGTACTTCCATCCATCCGATAATAGCGGAATAAAATATATACAAATTTTTAAACCCAACCTATGTGCCTGGTAACAAAATTGTCATCACAATCGATCCATTTCTTTTTGCGTGATGCTCGAACATACAGACAAATTATAGTTGTATAATCATAATTTTATTGTTTACAATAGTATACAGAATTGTAATTTTATTTAATTATTATATTAATTATTATAACCTAGGAAACAATAATATTATGTTCCTTGTGCCTGTAGGTATAACGCGTTTAAGCCGGAACAAAACTATACTATGTATTTCTGTTTGCATAAAGCCCTACCACTAAGTTTATACTTAGATAATAAGAACAAATTTAGATATGTTATAGTTATATATATAAGTTGAATTATAGAACATAACATACTAGTGACACCATTGAATAAATATATTATATGCACAATTAAGCAAGCAAAACGCTTATAATTAAGTAATTAAAAACCACAATTGTACATTGGTTTAAAATAATTTAAGGTAAATAATTTATGTTATGTACTATTGAAATATTATATTTGAACACGATGTAATAAATAATGAATAACTATTAAACTATAATCTTAGTTCATGGATTAATAAAGTATTGTTTTTAACTTTTTGTATGGTTTTATTTATGAAAATAAATTCGTAATATTGTTTTAATTTCTCGTACTTTTTTTGTTTCGTAGAATTTTTGTAATGTTTTCGTTCCATACACTGTGCCACATTGCTTAAAACAATGTTAGGCAAACAAACAATGTTTACAAATAACTTGATCTTAGTCTAAGCGAAAATCAAGATACGTTAGTATTAAACACAATATGTTCACTTTGAAAATAATCAGTTTAATGAGTTCGTATATTTAAATTCGATTGTATTTAGTAGTTTTTATAAATGTAAAATAATGTAATTTTGTTATCAGTTCTCTTACGGATAGCAACGTGTATGTTGAGAGACTTTGCTACTTGTCATGACGACTTCAATTTGAAGCCCCCGGATGGAATCTTGAAAGAACACACATTCACTTGGCTCGGCTTTGTGCAATATCTACACGGTAAGAGTATATGAAGTAGATACTTATTGTGTCATTTTTATTATTTATTTGCTCAGAAATAATCCTTTAAAAAAAACAATGCTCAAAGTTGAATACAACCTTATTGGTGGTATATGTATGGTTTTAAACGAAAATTTGTAATATTTATGTGTTTAAGAAGTGAAAATAATACCTATTTACAGATTTTTATGTAGTAAAAAAATAAAATTACAATAATAAAAATTTAAATGAATAATATATTTTTAATTCATATAAAGGAGTATGTAATGAAAAAAACATTCGTTTTCTTTATCCCATATATTTTGTGTCGTAGGAGTTATTCTCACTTTCACAATCTGAGTCCAGAATATTATGAGCAGTACTTGTAATGAATACGAATATGTCTATGGATGGTATATTAGTTTATGACTGGACTATAATTGTATTATTAAGACAGCAATGTCCCTCTGCTAAACAGTCGATGCCGTTTTCGTTATTGCAATGCGTATATGCCATCGGAGTACAAACCTAAATAACATATTTCAAAATTGTAACTAAGCCACCTTTTGCAAGGCAATTATCCCTACTGACTGGACTATTAGGTAGACCTGATGTTAAGTGATCACCACCATAGACTTTCATTGTAATATAAATATTAACCATCCTTAAAACCCCAATACGCCACCAACCTTGGGAATTAAGATTTTATGTTCTTCATGTCTGAAATTCCATTGGCTAACTCACTTCAAACCGAAACACAATAAAACTTAGTATAAGTATTGCTATTTGGAGGCAGAATGTATGATGAGTGTGTAAATGAGCTAGCGGGCAAAGCTTTACCACGAAGTGACTCTATACTGTACTGCGTAAGTTTTAATATAAATTATTACTTATATTATCATCAGAAATATTTATTTATTCTAGTGACAACTGAAATACCGCATCATAGCAAAGCGCCTCGTGTCATCCTCATTCACAAGCAGTTTGCCGTCGGAACTGCTACAGATATGCTGCGTTTGCCAAAAAGCTATAAATTGTAATACAAATCGTAATTGTATTGCGTATTTATTAAATAATAAATATTACAAATCGCTTACTACATAGAATTTTACTTTAAAGCTTTATAAATTTTAAAATTTTACAGAGGTAATGTTATATTTGGCGACTATGAAAGAGACGAGATGGACTGTGGCTTGACTCGCTCACAGGCCAAAATGGGTGTCAAGTGTCCTCGTGCATATTTTGAAATGCCTCTTATTGAGATCAAACCACATCCTGAATATTCACGGTAAAAAAATACACAAAAAAATCATTATTTTTTTTGTAAATTTTTTAAATTAATTTTTTTCATAATAAATAATAATTATTGACTACAAGAAATAACTGTACTCATAACTTTAGTCAATACGAATAGCTTAACATTTAAAAAAAAATAAGAAGTTTTCATATTGAGGTCATTCATTTTCAGGTTTGGTGTAGGGAATAGTCTGGCCTTGGTGAAATTTCTTCGCCCCGTTAAATCTTGTAAGATATGTAGTATTTTCCTGATACAATTAAAGAGCAAAATTGGACCGGCCTAATACCTTGATTGGTGCTTGATATGTCCAATACAATTATTTACGATGTTGAATAATTATGTTAAACTTCACATTCATTATTTATACAAGCGTTATTGACATTATTGTGGTGTTTGTATTTGTACTGATTACAGATTATATGGTTCCAATTTGCTTGCCAAATCTTACTGAACGTGAAAAAAAACGGAAAAATAAGGTTGTTTTTTTGGTTGATTACCTAAGTTGTAAGTATAAAAATAATAATTTTATTAGCTTCAATAAATATTACCATTTTAATGAAAACAATTATTGTATTTGAATCTTAAGCTGTACCAAAAGACTTTGACTCCGAGAAAATGGCCAAAAAGTCACTAAAATTGTACACACATAAAGACTGCCGGAGACATCGGATGCGTTCTGTACGTTTTATTTTTAATTATAAAAATATTTGTGCATTTTCCGTTGAATTTTACCGATTGAATGTAATATCATAATTTTAGTTTTTTTATTGTTTTCTAATACCTTATCCTTTAATAGCAATTAGGAAGCGAAGGTGTTACGCACGTGCTATGCAGTTCTGGTTGTGGTATTCGTCCTGGTGCCCCCATAGTCAGTCATGCTCTTGAAGGAACTTTCCAGCTCATAGGCGTAGCCGCTGGTAGCGCTCCATGTGCTCGTAAATCTATGCGCAAAAGACTGAATCGAGAACCACCTCTTTACATCGATGTATATCCATACGTGTCATGGATCATGAATTATATCTCTGCACATGTTCTACCAAAACCATATCCAGAAAACTTTATGTTGATGGAAGGAGGCACAAGTAAGTAATTAAATAAAAGATATTCACATGTCAAATCTATTATTTTGTCTGCTCGTAATGCTGTTAAGAAAGGACCTCGTACAACTGCGTTGCATGGCAATTATTTTATGTTAGCAGAACAACCGGGTGAATAAATAAATAAAATAAATGAACGTTTGATTTATTTACGCATGACTTATAAAAAACATTAAAGTTAAGTTTAAGTAAGTTTTTAAAATATTTGTTCTTCTATTTCTCTCTGTGCCTATCAAGAGTTTGCTGGACATTACTTAGACTTAACCTACATAACCTATTTATAATTGTTTTCATTAGTGCGTACCTTATGCAAATAGCTGATAAATAAATTTTGTTTATTTTAATTGGTAAATAGTAAAAAACTTATCTTAGTGTTTAGTTGTGATCATTTTCTCCGACTCAATGGGTTTATTGGTAATTCTTTGTTAACGGATTTTTTTATTTTAAAAAGTAAACTTGTACTCCAAATAATGCTGCAATATCACTAATTGCCTCTAAGTTTTATTGTGAATCTAACCTGAACTTTCTATTACACTTCAATAGAATAAATATATAAACAAACGTTTCTTGCATTATTCTTTTTTCTTTTGCGAAGTTAATTTTCACTTTACCCATATATTTCATTATGTAATCATTTGTAGGAAAATAATAATACAAAAACGATACAGGCATGTGGTACCGAATGCAAAATGGTTATTTCGGTTTTAGTCACTGTATGTATTACACCAGTACAAACAAAATCGTCTCCAAGCTTATTCATCTGTATGTATATGTACGCTAAATACGACAAGGTCTATTAGAGCAAGCGTTCTATTATTTGTTTCAATATAAATATATAATATAATAAATAAATTACAACATACTTTATTTAATGTCAAGGTATAGGTATACATAATCAGTATTTGAGAGCAAGACGGAAGCAAAAGTCTGGATGGCGAGCCCGTACTTTTGTGTCTGGAGACTATTGCTTTAAGAGTTTAAAAAAACAGAGTAGAACAGCATTTTTCTATTCAGAGAAATTTGAAGTTAACGCTGATCCTCCGGGGAAAATGAACATAATAATAAAGGTAACTAAAATACTGTATTTTTTATATTTGCCGGGAAGGTAAATGACTCTACTCAACCTGGTAAGTGATAGTATCGAGTCCAAACGCGACAACAGCCAGTACAGTCGGGAAGAATATTCTGCACTAGCCGCCGCCGTCTTGTCGGCCCGCAAGATGCCTCTTCACGCCTCGTTTGAAGGAACCCGGGTTGTAAGAGGAGGGGAATACATGAGCTGGTAAAGAATTCCATTTCAAGTGTGACAAAGAAAGGAGTAGGGCGAAAAAGAATCGGTGTATACCATTAATATTTAAATGTCGAAAGTGAGTTTGTTTGTTACGCTTTTAAGTTTTAACTTATCTATCGATCATCGTAAAATTTTCATCCACGTTGTTAACGGTACGGGAAGGCCATAGGGAATCTAACACCTGCACCATCCCACCCCATCACCCACTTGGAAGAAGTCGCAGGCGGATACTAGTCACAGTAAAGAATAAATGTATGTGTTGCAGATATCAGCCGGAATAGAATGCACTATTGTTTGTGCTCGTTTGCTTCTTCCGAATCGATTGACCCTGCCTGTTATAGATGGGGTTGGAGGATACAATCTCACAATTACTTTTGATACCTTGTGGTTTCCTTATTCATTTTACTTTTCACTTGGACTGAACGGTAAGAATACCACTGAAAGAGATTTCAATAAGTGGATCGGAGAGAGAAAGCCTGGCTTCTGGTAAATGGTTTTTAACGAAAAATAAACACTTATTATTCACTTGTGTTTTCATTTATAAATAACGATAACTGCTTCTAATTATCAATGTATTCTAGCTTATCAACAAAATATATATTTCAGTAAAAAAAATTCTGAAACAAACATATAAATAAAATCATATTTTACACTAGACCTAAGTTCCAAAACAAATATTTTACATTGACTTAAAATACTGCTTTAAATAGGCTTATTAATTTTTTTTATTGTTTCGTCATTTTCAATTTGGTTAGTGAAACCTAACCTTCTTATAGGTGCAAAGCGTATGAATTAAGTGATTTGTTGGTTACGACAAACTGCCTACAGAGAAGTGTTAAGCTTCATTCAACTGTCACACAATTCATTAATTAGAATTACCTTGACTTTTAGAATCTTGCTACAAAAGTAGACCATGTTATATCTTATATGTACCTATCATGTATAGTTTATCATATTGACGTATCATTCATTATACTTAAAATATATGCAATTGAATATTATAAATAATTAATATAATACATGATCGAAATTGGGAGGAAGAATGTAATTAAACAGGTATTTATGAAATACATATTTTAATATTGATAGTTTACATGCTAAGTAACAAGCATGAATGTTAAAAAACAGGAAATTGAACTATACTATTATATTTTAAATTACGCAGAATCCACTGCTACTGAGTCTTCGTCAACTAGACCCTTATCTGTGTTATCAGTAGCGGGAAAACTCGAAGACGAGGAGTCTTGAGAAAACGAAGGATTCTGTTGCAGTCCTGATTGTTGGGGAGGAAAATTAAATCCTGGTTGAATAAATTGTGGGATTTGTGGATAAAATGGAAACTGTTGAGAAGCTTCAGGTATCTGAGGATATTGTGGCATATTTTTTGAGTCTAAGGATGTTTGTGAAAAGTCAGATGGTAATTGTGGTTGAGAAGGTTGTTGCTGTTTAGATGATGAATCTGCTGCTTCAATCACTGCTGTATCTTCATCACCAGCGGGTTGCTCTATTGCTGGTCCCGGGTTTTGTACTGGAGGTTGAATAGGAAAACTAGGAGCAACAGGATTGATAGCTCCAATAGGGGCAATCGAGGAAACAGGTGCAATAGGAGAAGCAGGAACCAGCGAAGGATATAGAAAACCGTTAGGATAGTATGGAGCGCTTACGACAGGTGTATAGTGATGATAGCTTGGCAGAGAAATTTGATAGCTCAATTGTGGTTGATAACCGATTGGTGCTGATGGAATCTGGAAATAAAGTAATTGCATATGACACTAAAAATCAAAAATATAAAAAATAAAAACCTATAACATAGCTCAGCTAAGTTTGACTTACTGCATTTATGTACTGGCTAGTAGAATATCCAAAGCCTTGTATTTGCGGTGGTATTATAGTCTTCACTGCTGTTGAAGTGAGGGGTATCGCACCCGGCCACGCTACTGCATTTCCAGCCGAGGTACTGGCTACCGCACAGATTAAGAGCACAATCACCTGCATAAAATACCACACATTTAAACGAATTCGTAAACCAAAGTAACAAATTTGAATTTAAAATTAAATAATTTTATTATAATATTTTTTTTATATATTTTAATATTTTTAAAGCATTATTGGATGTCGTACCTTCATCTCGGAGGTTCTAGACTTTAGAGTACCGATATGTCTGTACTCGTTTTAATCCGCAGACGATTCTTTTATACCTGTTCGAGATCACCCACTTACAATCGCGGACAGAAAGAAACTAGATATGACTCCAACTTTGTATTCATCGTTCACATCTTGCACAATTGTACTGTACATGTAAATACTCTACAATAATAGGCAAATCGAGTTGCAAATTCATTTATTTTGGCAATAATTGGCATAGTTGATGTAATTTTTATACTAATTTACTATCGAACTAATAATCATTGAAAATAGAAGAATAAATATTTGTAGGTGTAAATACTATTGAAAATACTCATAATAGACACTGAATTTATAAATATGTGTAAAATATAAAAATTAAATAATTAATAAATAAAATCATGCAATGAAAATATTCAGTATGAAATATCACAACCGAGCCTTCTAGTAAATATACATTAAATAAAAATGATGTTTTTGTCTATGAAAGAACAAAAAATATTGTAGGATCGTTAGACATCCTGACTAACCGGGGCCTTTAACACAGGATAGTTTCCCGTAGAACTAGTATAAATACTAGATTAATAAATAAAATCATGCAATGAAAATATTCAGTATGAAATATCATAACCGAGCCTTCTAGTAAATATACATTAAATAAAAATGATGTTCGTCTATAAAAGAACAAAAAATATTGTAGGATCGTTAGACATCCTGACTAACCGGCCTCTAACACAGGATAGTTTCCAGTAGAACTAGTATAAATACTACTTTAAAAACAAATACTCGTTATAACGTGTAAATCGTTGATCGATTTAATTTAATTTATCATGTATCTTAAATATATGTACATATATATAATATAATCAAATATATAACATTTATTATTTCTTAGTCTTCTTTTCATCGTCTCCAATATCCGGAATGAAGAATTCGACAAGTTTTTGTTTGTACAATGCAACAATGACTTTAGGAACATTATGGTGTAGAGGGTGTGCCCCGCCGACATACGCTCTATCCCAAAAATTCTTAAACATTTGAAGGAACAGCCGAAGCAATTTTAATTGTGCCATATGAGATGCTTCAGCGAATTTACCTATAACATAAAAAATAGATAAAAAACAATTGATTATTATATTTTTAATTACTGAATGGCACATTTTTTTATCTTTACCTGCACCACTATTCTGTCTTTTTACTCGAATCCTTGATATATTCGCTGGTATTTTACTTTGCATATTAATTACTTCAGATTCCGTTACTTTAGTGATAACTTGTTGCAAATTGTCAGTTTTATTATCTTCCTGAAAATGTTATTAAAATATTTTTTTCCTTGAATACCTGATATATATGTATATTAAGGTGAGCTGGTATGTATAGTAAACAACGATATTCGAACGAGTTCAAGTCCGAGCAAACGCAAATGAGAATAACATTGTAAGAAAGCTTGTAGATATAAATTTGACACAAGATATTCTGCAACATGTATGTATATCGTATACACGAACCTATGCCTATTCCAATCACGGGATGAGTTAAATCAAATAAATAACTTTGACATTGAGTTAACATGATAATAATTATATGATATTAATTATAGATTTAAAAAAAATAGTTTTTTTTTTTTTATAGAATAGGAAGGCGGACGAGCATATGGGCCACCTGATGGTAAGTGGTCACCAACGCTCTTAGACATTGGCATTGTAAGAAATGTCAACCATCGCTTACATATCCAATGCGCCACCAACCTTGGGAACTAAGATTTTATGTCCCTTGTGCCTGTAATTACACTGGCTCACTCACCCTTCAAACCGGAACACAACAATATCAAGTATTGCTGTTTCGCGGTAGAATATCTGATGAGTGGGTGGTACCTACCCAGACGAGCTTGCACAAAGCCCTACCACCAGTGAAGTTTTGAAAGACGGAACTTTGGAAGTGAAATTAAAGTGGAAATATAAAGTGAAGCAGCATGGTGAAATAAGCTCCAAACATTCTCTTTAACACGCAAAGAGTCGAAGGCTCAGCAGTAAGACATAATAGGAAGTACTTTTACTGTTGTAAAGCTTGGTTTATATGTGGAAATGTGATTACACCAATGTTTATATAAATTCTTTATTATTAAAAAAGTTAATTTTTTTTCTAAAATACTAGTGATTGGCTATTTAACAATAATTAAAAAAACGACTGCAAATTAATTATGTATCTATCTTTTCTTTATTGTACATATGATATGTATATATATCTAAGCGTACTCCAAGTAATTCAGTTACTTGTGTACTCTTAATGCCCTTGTTCATTTTATAAGATTATCATAACGTTAAAATTTATTATATTCATTAAATATTCTTGAATTCTTTAATATACATATAAAAATAATGTGTTGATTGGTCATCATCGATTCTTAACTAATAAAGCAAGATGATTAAATGTGAAGAACGGCTTATTTCATGATGTAGGAAACAAGATTTTTAGAAATTTTAACCCTAAATCAGAAAGACGAGTTTATATTGGGCTTCGTTATATTTGTGATTAAAATCAGTAAGCAAAAAAGGAAACCTACTATGTGATTTAAAAAAAAAACAGTGTTTTCAAAATTATCCCCTGATGGGTTAACCGCAGGTGAATTTATTTATGTATTTCGTTATGTTATTTTATTAGTAAAACCATTAAAGTATATTTTTGGCGCAAATGAAGTCACTTGTCAACAAAATTTACAGATTCATTATAATAATCTACAATTTTTGTGCGCGAATAGTAAGTTTACAAGTCTCATATTACATTAATTCATATTACGCGCTTAGGAATGCCGTGCCTAACGCGCGAGGGTTCCCGGCCCTTGAATTTATGCATCCAACAAATGCAAAAACGTACTTCTAATTTATATATAATTTTTCACGTGCTATCATATTGCTCACTAGGGTCGGGTCACTTTAGAAGCTATCCCTGACTGTAAGCCATGTATATTATCACTTTCACATATACATACTTTCCAGTATATTAATATTACTAAATAAAATCTAAATGCTTTAGACGACTCAATAAAGTAAAAGTTTAATTTATATATATACGTATATCAGTAATACAGCATACCTTATTTTCATTTATATTAACATCTTTAAGCTCCATCGTAGATTGGACAATAATTGGAATTGATAATACTACACTACAGCCCCAGAAAATACAAAGAAAAAAGTTTAAATATAGAAACATATTGATAACACAACGGTATGAAGTATACTGTACTATTGTAGTAGAAATCAACTTATTAAAATGTATTACAAGAAATGTTTATAAAAAAATATTTAGTAAACAATATAATACTTCTATTTATTTTTGTTTGCAAATTAAAAGTAGCAGAGCAAATTATCAAAACAATGCCTCACTGGCATGCACGTTTCTTCTAGTAATGCATCATTATTATACTGAGATATCCACATTTTATGAAAATATATTTTTTAAATATTTCTTTGCTTATTATACAAGACGTAACATAAAACGAACTCATGTGTTATATTATACACATATAATAACACCAGCTAAATTAAAAGAAACGTATAATCAATACAAAATATTTTGTAGCTATACAAAATATTTTGTCTTTTCTTTTAAATAACTAATAAGTACTGATAATAGAGAGAAAAAAATCGGAGTGTGTTGCCAATATAAGGTTATATTAAGCTTTTCAGTGAATACATTCTAAGAAGCAGCCAGGCTGCTAGGAGAAAAGCAGTACTTTACTATTTCGATTCCTCATAGATTTTAATAACGAAGTCATAAGTATTATTTATGCCTACAAAGCCGAGAAGGCCCAGTGGTTGGAACGCGTGAACCTTAACGATTGCGGGTTCATACCCAAGCGAGCATCACTGAGCTTCCATGAGCTTAATTTGTGTTTACAATTCATCTCGTGCTCCGTGAGGAAACCCTACTCTAATTTCACTGAAGTTCTACGGGCTGCGAATTCAGCTGTGAGCTGATATTTCTATTTTACTTTAAGATTATAATTTAATTTCTACTTAAGTACTTTTATACAGGCTTTGGCAGTATACTCGTACATACTTAATAAATTATATCACAAAGCAAATTATGGGCTTTTTTGTTTATCTTTTATTTCTTAATAAATAGATATTTCTGTCTCATAGATACCTCTTATAAATAAATAAAATTAAAATACAGTAAATATGTACAGACGGAAATAAAATCTTTTCACTTACACGTTACAGCCAGTTAACACCTTGTATTTTCTAAAAACATTCTGTAATTAACTATGTCTCGTCAATAAAGCAAGACCATAGTCACCCTATCTCTCGCAAGGCTGCTCTAGATCTCATTAGATACAGATCACCGACTGACATTTGCTTCCAATGGCTCCAAGCCTCACTCTTGACATTTCTACTGCGTTAAACTTGTTTGGCAGTCGTTAAAATTACAAATCCATTAAGTTTTAAGTGTTTGTACAGTTGATTGTAGATAAATATGATGAAAATATTATTTGATAAATCTCGTGTGTGTTTGTTATTTATGTAATCAATATAATTAGTATTAAAACAACTATTAGATTGGTTACATAATTCAAGTGAAAAAGTAATAAAAAAAAAACTTAAGGCATTGTCTCAATTCTAAAGTATTGTCTTCTACTCTCTAAAGTCGAGTAAAACTTTAATATTAAAAACTACTCTAATTATAATTAATTACTTATATTACCGCTACTCCATATCAAATCTCAAATATTCTTGAAGTATATAACATTGAATTTAAAAGACAGGAATTCACCGACGATATTTCTTTATTTTGTGTAAATAAACATTAATAAAATCAATCTAGAATATTCCTAACAACGATCATATAGCTATATAATCATTGTTAAAGAAGATTAATAATTTTAATTAAATTAATTCATATTCTACATACAGATTTCGGACGTATAGTTTTTACATAATAACAAAATTTAGCAACACTGGCCATTAGCAATTAAAAACTATTTGTCAGTTATTTGCAATGACATTTAAAAATGCAGATTAAAAATATCAAATTTTTGATATAATTTAGTAAAGAAAAATCAAATGAATATTATGATCAATAAAATAAAAAACAGATTTAATTTCTGTGATGAATGAGAAATGCCAGGTATGTTATTTCATATATTAAAAGTATATTTAAATCCAATATTTTATTGAAGCTTGCGATAAATTAAATGATACCCATAAATGATAAAAGTTAAAGTACTTTTAAAAACGAGAACACTGTCCAGTTTTTTTATGTTTATTATTCTTTTTATGGTAATCTACGTTTTGACTAGAATACTTCCCTCTATAATACTTTTTGACATGATTAGTTATAATTAATTTATCATTTGTTAATTTAATGTTACTATTATGTTTTTAAGGACTTTGTGACGAAGGTCGACTCGTCGGCTCAGGCACAGGAAATCAAAAAGACAAAAAAAAAATGTAAGCGTCGTTAAATTAAAATATGTGTGAATAACATATTACATAATGTTAATGGCTTTTACTTGAGACTTTTTTGTTAATGTTTATAATATTATAGCAATAAAATACAATAATATTTCTTCCCAAGGTATTTTGTTGAAATTTTTTCTCACTTTAAATATTACCAAGTTTGTATTTAAACAAAGTTTATTCAAAATCGATGCAGTGATTAAGTAATGAAAACGTTACAGAGCTACTTTCGCATTTATAATATTAGTATAGATTTATTAATAGATTTATTTAAGAAATAGATTTATTTACTTACAGTAATATAATTATATTAAATATATAAGCTTTTACGTCTTGATCAAATAATGGCCTAAATATATCTCTTTCTCTCTCTCTGATACTCCTAATAAATTAAATAATCGTATCAAAATGTAACACAGCGTAATGGCGAATTTATAAAATATGTGATGTATTTTGCCTAGTAAATCAGGCGAATTCAATTGTAATTAGATTGATTGTAGGCTCGAGAAACAATCCTCAACATAGCAACCACTTATAGTCTTTGTAAGAACATATAATTTAATGTGATATTCATATTTATTTATTTTTTAATTTTTTTTTTTTATATATTTTATCTTCACAATATTCAATTTTCTATCAGTAAATTATATTCGGTTTCAGATATTTTCTAATTATTAAATAAATATAATCTTTTATGTCTGTTTTGGTCAGACTTAATAAATTACGTTAAAATAGATCAACAAATTCATTTAATTAAAATTTAAAATAAATCATTTAGTTTTGAAAATACAGTACAATTTATAATGAATTTCAAAAATAAGTAATTAACCCCGAGCATAGTCGAGGTGGGACGATAGATTTTATCTGACGTAACGCGCCCGCCCCCGCACTATACGATTTTCAGTTCGCTGCAAGTAGTCGGCTGAGGGCCGCCGCGGGGTGCAGAGCTCGAGTGTATTACATTATTTAAATTTGTTTATTTACAATCTGTCACAATCAATTATTGAGAAAAGGACAACACAAAGCACAGCACTCACGCACGTACGTTTCTCGGTTATTTTGTAAATAAATTTAGCCAAAACGTCTTGCTATCCATTCACAAATAAACGGTCCACACTAAATGTTTGTGTTTTGACCTATAAGCTACATTCATGATAATGTTAATTTACTCTATCGACACCGTTATATTTTGGTTTAGGCTTACATTTTATATAAACAAACAATTACAATAGTGCATCCTTATCTATCGATCCAAGTGATAACCTAACGTTTTCATGACATCGAATAACATCAACTTTGATCATCAATTTAAACACCCGCTCAGGGTTTTTAATAATTCAACTTAATTATTATCAACAGATTTGCTTTAACGAAGCCTATTACATGTTTAGTAAATACCCACATTTTTAACAGCCATTCAAATAAAGAAAAAAATTGAAACAAACTTTTTGTCTTGCTTTGTAAACTAAACATTTTATATACTAAGAATATTTTTATGAAATGTTATATAAATATATAAGTCACAATTTTGACTTTTGTCCAGCGTACCGCATGGCTGATGACGCGGCGTCAGAATGCTTGTTCGAGCGACTTCGCTTGTTCCAACAGCGTGCGCCCGACTCCGCAGAAGTGGCGCGCGCTATCACTGCGCGGATCAACTCTCGCCTCTCCTCTCATGGTAAGCGCGCAATTCAAGTTCCTCGTATTATTCTTTTATACACTATCTGAATGTCAGACTTGTCATATAAAGTATATAAGAATATAAGAGGTAAGAACCTCTTCCTCTTTTTAAGTCATCGTTATTTCAGCTTCGCTTAAAAGGTAGACTTTTATTATATAAAACAGTTAAATCCCATTGAACCACAACAAGTATGTTTCTTTTTTATTCTTCATTTTTCAAGGTCAACCTATGAGAGCCTAGTTACGAGAGCAATCCATAATTACTATGAACAATATGAATCAGTAAATATCTACACTAAAATATAATTATAAACAATTACGCGCATGACTATTATGTTAAGTCTTATAGGAAAGTAGATCATATAGACGAAAGCACTTGGAATATCAATATTAAAAACAATATAAGTCACTTACCGAATTCATTTACCGAATTAAATAAATGTTACTGCAGTGAAGAAATCAATTGATATTCACAAGTGAAACTAAGTCACGGTTACCGCTATTGTAATATAAAGAAAGGTTTTTTTTTTTATTTTATTTTTCTTATTCAAATGCTACAAAACCACAGAAGACTTTAGTTTCATAAAAGCTACAAGTTCTTAAAATAATATGTACGTAATAGCTATCTACCGTAAGATTTCATCGCAAACTCGTATATACAATGGACGGCCGGCGACACCATCCCCATAGCATTTTTACCATTGATACCATTGCATTGGGTAATGGTTTTTAAAAACAAAAGTCAAGCTATGCAATCTATTTCCTTTACAAAGTAATTATAATATAAATTATGTTGTAAATGCGAAAGTGAGTTTATTTGTTTGTTAATCTTCCACGTCATTACTACTAAACTCATCATGGTACAGAAAAGGACATAGAGATACCTAGATACCTAACACCCCCCTCCTTCACCCCCCCCCCCCCCCCCCCCGCGATCAGAAACTAGTTAATTACAAATCAAACTATGAGTAAATAACAAAAACTACTATTTTAAAATTATGTGTAATTGTTATCTGGTGTAATATTAGTGTCGTATTCATCGGAAAATAAAGAACAGATTTTTAATAGAAAGAAGTTAAATAAAATTGTATGACCTCATAACACCGTCACTGATTAAAATACAACAGCTTATATACTAGACGCTTGAAAACAAATTAACAAACATTTCTCACACGTTTGTTTTGAATGTACAATTAATTGCTAATTCTAAACTTACTCTAGTTAATCAGACTTACAATATTGTCATTTCAAAATTGCGACTTCGATAATTTGGAATTGGCAAGTCTTATTTTTGAATAAAGATGTCACCAAAGTATCAATATTAATTACTAAAATTAAATCTAATCTAAATATTTATATTTAATTCCTGCATGTTTAAATTGACATTGTAATATATTTAAATACTTTAAGAGCTATCTAAAACAATAAGACGTCTCCTCCATCTGTTTTTATGTATAAAATTATATAAAGATATTTTCATGATGGTCCAGTGGTTAGAAGATGTGAATCTTAACCGATGATTTCGTGTTCAAATCGGGCAATCAGCACTGAATTTTCATGTGCTTAATTTCGGTTTACGAATCATCTCGTGCTCGGCGGGGAAGGAAGACATCGTTAGAAATCCCGGATGCAGGTCACTGCCACGTGTATCCTAACCAGCATTGGAGCAGCATGGTGAAGTAAGCTCCAAACCTATTATAAAAAAAGATGAGACCGTAAACCAGCAGTAGGATATTTACAAGCTGTTAATACTTGAATATACTGAATCTTCAACAAATAAAAGATCTTATAAAACTGAATCGGAAGTTACAGCTCGTAAAACGAGTTATTTGTGTCTGTCGTCGTCATTAGCTAAACATAACACCGTACTACGGAAAACTCAGTAATTAAAGAAGAAAGGAAAAGAAGTGTTTTCAAACTAAAAGAGATTGAAAGACAGAATGTGAAGGACATTGCTATTTAGTATTTATTTATTACGGCTGTTAATGCAATTGCATAAATACATACATCATTCCTCTAGTAAGAAAATTCGATAAATACACGCACAGGGCAGCTTTTATCAATGCAACTAACACTAAATTCTAAACATTATTAGGAGACATGGCGGCATCCGCTTTTCCTAGTATAAATTTCATACATTATCTGTATTCACGATTCTAAATTTAATTTGAAAACGGCAAGCTACATTTTCAAACTAATTGTTTATATTTGCAATATAAGTTATTTTATAAAACATAATATAAGCAGAAGTATCAAAAACTTTCTGTCAAGTTTTAAGAGCAAATAAATCGTTAAACGTATTCTCTCTTTTTTTTCTTCATGGCATATAATCTACGCTAGTTGAGCGCTATTATTCTGCCAAGTTCACGTATTTAGAGAGACACGCAAGAGATAAAATCAGTTACAATTTTGAAAGTTTTTATCTGGGTATAAATAGATATAATGCAGCACAATCTAAAACAATATGATATTGATAAATATATACGTATTCTCTTTACACATGTACATTACCTAAAACGCGACGTGCGTCTATATTTTTCATTACTTGGCACGAAGCCTGACGTTGCGTTTTCGACGGTTTCTTTCACTATGAAACTAAATTCTCCCGATAGTGTTAATTGAGCAATAAGCATGGGAACCAAACGCTAATCGTTCATTTGCGTTCTTTAAAAACAGAGAATACGTGCCAGATTTCTGGCTTGCTCGTGTAGGTAGCTCTTACGTAAAACATATTTATTAAATTATACTTTATAATCATCGTTAAAACTGAGTATTACATGACACTCGTTTTATATCTAAAACTATTACTATTGTTGTCTTATCGGCTTACTCGTGATATGTTCACCTTTATAAAGAATTATTAACTTATGGCTATTATCAAATCTAACAATCATAATAAAGTTAAACTACCTATTTCAGCAGAAGTTTTCGCGTGATCAGCAACAGTTTATAAGTTTGAATGGGCTGAAAAACACTCTGAATTTTTTTTTGCTTAAGCAAATAGCTCTATCTGTTTCCTAACTACTGTTTGACTCGATTACGGTATTACTACTACATAGTAATTGTAGTGTAACTTGGTAACAGGCACAAAATAGATCGAATAACTAATAAGCCGTATTTATATTACAGAAATGCTAAATAATAGCCCCAAAACAGCCAACTATATGCTTGATTAAAACGAGCAGAATTATAATGTATGTAAAAATTGGGAAATATGTAAAAATTGGGAAACTTGGAAATTCGTTTAACCTAGCGCGGTTATACCAGAGTCCTCCGGTAAGGGGAGAAGACATCGGCGCTATGCGCATCTTCTCCTTCCGCCGTGACTATCGCCGGGACCCTGTTTCTGTACCCCGAGAATCCCCTAGGATTTGGAGGTCCGCAGAGCTGGGCTAACCGTCGGAGTGTCACGGTAGTATGCGCAAGCGATTTTGTGACGTCTCCCAAAGAGACCCCAAAAGTCTCCCAAAGAGCGGTACCCACGCCGGGTACCGCTGGTTTTTAGTGAGTATTTCGACGCCTTCAGCGTCAGCATCATGCTTACCATAAAAACCCGTCATCAGAACTGAACCAACATGTAAATATTTCAACTCCATACGATAAGTGATTCTAATTCAACTTGCAAGATTTAAACCTAAGACATTAACAAACACAAGCAAACATTGCAAAATAAAAGCTTGCAGTTATGACTAATATATATATACAATATTAATACAATAATATTTTAAAATAATAAAAATATTAATTTTGCTTGGATCATTTTCGAATATATATATATATAGGGAGAGGGAGAGAAGATGATATCTGTTTGTGTATTTGTACCCATTTTTGTAGCTTAGCTTAAACATTTATACCCCTTTTGTTATTAAATACGAAGGTGTTTCACGCAGAACTGCTGCTTTTATATAATTTTCTTATGGTTTACGTAACTACATAATATCGATGAAGTGTCACTGCAGCAGTATCGCGTGTCCAACAGCGATAGTATCCGGCTACTTCCCTCGGTGCCCTCACACGGTGTTACCATTAATTTATACTTTATCGGAAATCCCTCATTACTCACATTACAATAAGTGCCGGCTGTGCGAAGGCTCCGCCCCCTCTCGGTGTTGATTATTGGTTACATCGATAAAAAATAAAGGCGACGGTCTACAGTTTTAAATTATTTATTTTATTACCAATTCAGTAACCTATTTTATTCACATCAACTATTATATTATTGGTTTTAACTATTGAGTGTTAATCAATTATTCAAGTAATACATATATAGTATAGCATTTCGTTTATTTATGCATCAATTTATATATTTATAATCATATTGTTTAAGTCGAAACTAAATGTTGAACGCATGTTACGCCAATAAATCACAAGTCTTGGCTCACACTTACGCTGTCAATCACTAGTTTAAGGTGAAGCAGGTAATTAAAGGTAGAAGCAAACTCACTTTTATTACGCTATCTTATATTTCGTAATTGTATATGTATAATAATTAATACATAAACATCAAAAACATTTGTCGTATATGTTTATTTATTATAAAATGAGGTAAATTAAGCTTATAGTATATATCATTCAAAAGGTATACCACCATATATATACCTTACCAAATATATAAGGTATACCAAAGGTATACCTTATCAATAGTAGTAGTAGTAGTAACTTCTTTTTATGTATAAAACTACCTATTAGAATTTGTTCAATCAATGAATATTTTTCATGGACAGTCTCTAAAAATAGCATTTTTGTTATGACAAGAATATTTCTCGAGCGGATCATTTTCCATTCAATTGCAATTTATGTCTAAAGGGACTTGTTTAAGTTGAGAAAGACTACGAATGTGTACCATGAAGTCAATTTTACTTTAGTGATACACGACAAAATATAACTTATTTTAAATATTACATATTATCGTAATACAATAACCTGCAATTTTCACGCTTAATATGAAAACTTTCATATTTATAATATTAGTAGGATACGTGCATACAAAACTAAATCATACAATATCAATACAATAATATTTTAAAATAATAAAAAGATTAATTTTGCTTGGGTCATTTTCGAATTGTTAGACTTTAATTGTATGCTTTACAGTATATTTAAATGATCAATGTTGCCAAGTAAAAAAAAAAAGTTTAGTTTAGTACTTTAGTTAAATTCATTTGATACACATTACCTTATTATTTTAAATAAAAACTTAAAACAAAAGCGTGAAAAAGAAGACCAGTGAAAATACATACAAATCGACACAGCACTTTATTATTATTATTTCAATCTTTAGTCGAATCCGTGCATAGTCATAACATTGCAAGCAAACAATTCAGTAAAATGCTATATATTAAAAAAAAATTGACATTATTACTAAAAATCACTCTTTCTATTAATTGTCGTTTCGTTATTACAATGAGCATTGTACGCTCAGTCTGGTTTCACCTCTACGTTCTATTTATATATGGAACTAACATAGATCAAGACTTGTCTTGACATTGGTTTAAAAGACGACCCGGAACGTATTCCGTTACGCTATCAATAACACTTTGGCCTACAGATTAAAGGCGAAGTAATACAATTTACCAAATAATTTATCCCTAAAAAAAATTAATCAATAAATAATAATTGTATCTGTTACATCAAAGCGAAAGAAACGAGCTTGATATATGTTTAACATAATAAATAAAAGTTATCGATTATTTGGCGGACTTTTATTATTATAATATTTTTTAATAATCAACTGGATTCTATTGTCACCGGTTATTAAAGTACGCGTAAAATAACAGCTCAATCGATTATGTGATCGTGGTGAATTGTGTAACTACTGGTTTAAAAGCAGGTTTAAGGTTAATGTGAAGATTGAGTATTTAAATGTCATTTAATGTAATAATATTATCGTATTTCAATTGATAAATATCAGCATAGCTGTTGCGTAATATATAGTTACTTATTGCATATATAATGTATAACGTATTAAAATGTTCTCGATAAACATACATACTATCACTAATAACACGTTTATAAACAAAATTGTTGCTGGCAAATATGCGTTATTAATAAGAAATATTTAAGAATAGATCGACGTAATTTAACTACTTCACAGCTGTTTATTCGGCAGACTTGTTATATAAATGATTTGTCGGTTTATGGAAAAATACGAGCTATATTTTTCGTACTAGTTTTTTTTTTTTTTGCAAAAGCTTTTATGAGTATATCATGGTATTAATAACATAAGAAACGCTGAAAAAATTAAGGTAAAACGCTCTATAAGCCTGCATATACTCGTACTTGAAACAGCAGACTGACTTAAAATCACTTGACGAACAGTAAAGTCAAGTCATGTTGTAAAAGAATTGTATTTTGCTGTTGGCCCTACTGACCTTTACAGCATGACCGGGTAGATGACAAGTACTATTACATCGCCTTAAAATATCAGAGCCATATCTGGCTTCGAATGACTTCCATACTGAGAGTGGACTGATATGTGATCAGAAAGTGGTCAGTAGGATGAAGAGCGCTTCCATTTACATCGTCACGTCCATTTACGCAACGACACTAGTCGGGTTTCCACAAGAAGAAATATGCTAATGTGAACTTTTTTCAAAGAAAGGAACCAAAATTGCCATGGTTATCCTATCATCGTTGTCTCCCAGGACTCCTGAGTCTGTCAGAAACCTTTACGTGACTTGTACTTTAAACGGATTATGATGCTGTCGGGCACTAAATAAGAATTAAACTGTTACGAGGGCTTTTATTGGCCATTACGACGCGCAACTCGTGCTCATGTACCGATTGTACTTTTCAGTACTTTAAATCCAGTCACGTTATTTATTTGTTATTGATTAATATGATAGTGTAATTGTGAAGCAAAATATATAACACTTTTTGAAGCAACTTTGAATGCAAACATCGGCGGTAAATAAAGTCGGTGAACCGCCAGTTTAGATAGTCCATTGTAACATTCTATCGGAGTTGCCTTCCCGCTGACTATACCAGTAATAAAAAATACAGACCAGTGTATAAAATCGTGCATCCTTACCAAATATTTCGGATCCAATTAGGAAAAGCATTGACTTTCATGTGCTTATGTTAATTCATCTCGTGCTTGTTGGTAAATAAAAACATCGTAATAAAACCTGTACAATGTACATATTCGTTGAACTTTACTAATTCCCTATCAAGCAATGGGGTAGAATAGAATAAGCTTCGGACCTTAAAAGGAGAGAAGTTTTTATCCGGCATGTCCCACACATTCGTTCGAATCGCACTAACCTTTTTGGAATACGAATTTAAACGATTACTAGAACGTTGCGCATCGTGACTGGCAATAACGATAAAAATAATACGATAAATTACTTGTTTATGTTATCGTTGGCAACACATCCCGGCTGATATTAAGATGGTTGTTTAGGGAGATCAACGCAAATGGACGGTGGCAGCAATTCGTCAAGCGTGTATAATTTATTGATATTTATAATGTATCATAATACTATATGTATTATTAAGATAGTTAGACTGTTTCTAGATATTTAATAGAATATTACGTAATGAACCGTGGAAAGTAATTATTGTTTTTTTTTATATTTATAAACCACTTATTTAAACCTAGACTATGTTATTATTAAAATGAGAACAGCGAAGACGCGTTGGGAACACTGATGACTAGGGTACAAATGGCGACTACAAAAGAGACTACGACATCTAATGTAAACTTATATTTCATATGAATACCATATTTCCATGAATGCTTAATCTTGAAACATAGATGTTTATTACAAGGCAGTATCACAATACCGCCTTGTAATAAACATGTAGGCATAATAAAATAACATAAAACGTATTAGGTATTAGATAATCACTAAGAGCAGACTTATAATATTTCAGTATATACAACATCTTTAGTTTCATTTTCGTGGGATATTAGTATATATTCGGTTATTTCCGCAATCCGATCTAGATAAGGCAACATACAATTAGAATCATACATGAGAAAAACATCATTCCCTTAAATTTATTCCGACATACTTGAATGTCTTTCCCTGTGGTTTATTTATTGTGACTGCAAACGATACCTTCACAGGAAATTGTGTCCTTTTAAAACTAAAACGTAAATCTGTTTTTTTTTTAATAAGTACTTATTATCATTCTTATTTGGTTCATTTTTCGCCCAGAGAATCGGAATTACTATTCGAAGGGGAAATGCTGCTAGCATTCTTGCGACCATTCCACGCGGTCATAATTTGTACTATTTTTAATTTTTTTTTTTTGTATATATTTAAGGCTTTAGTTCACTTGTCAATCTAACCGACTAATTATAAATTTAACAAAACCAAGACAAAAATATATATGCGACAACGAAACGAAATACCTACCTAACCTATAAACTTTAACTTACAAAGTTATTTACAAACCGAAAATAAATATTTTTAAACAACCCACTCAACTACCCGTTGTAATAATATGTCAAAACTATAAAAAAATATTAAAAACTGTCTATGTCTATTTTCTCTTTTATCTCCATGTGTCTCATAAGAATTAATATTTTTCAAAAATGACTGAAAATAATGCATTATCTTAAAACAAACTTGATTACCATACAAAATGTTATAAGTAAACCTTAAAATATAGACATATGTCTAAGCATGGGCTAGTTAACCGACTATTACCAGCATAAGCTGAACCCTATTTAATATGATTGATCATATAGATCCGAGTTCAAGTTACATTTGAAGACAGTTATTTTATAGCATTGAATAAACGTTCAACGAGATTCTTTAAATTGATCTTTCATGTACAGACAGCGATCAGTTAGAGATTTATTATATGTATAGATAAGATACACAAAATGCACGGACATCATGTTCGTGGAAAAAAAAAAACAATTATGATTGAAGTGTATTTTTCTGGCAATTATTGAAAAGAAAAAATTTCTTATGCCTTGGACGGGTGTCCGACTAGTACACACTAGTACCATAATATTCAGTAATGGTTATTAAAATAAAAAAACAAACATTGCGTACATTTATATCTTTTACAATATAATTTTAAAATTCAAAATGTGAATAACACATTGTGATTGTAATAGTTTTTTTTAGTTTTATTGTTTAATTATTGTATTGTAGTGTAAAATTATGTAGCTTTTAACCTTCTTTAATCAAAGGCAAAAATAATTATTCAAAAGTCAAAACCTAAATTCTCGTTTATCTATACAAATTTTCGAGCTTCATAATATATACATACAAATAAATTTTATTTATCTAGACACGCGGTAGAGTGTCAAGCCATTTTTTTTTCACGCAGTGGAAACTTTCAGAAAGGTACCCAGCTCCCATGGGTTATGTGGGATTCTTACCCACTACAACCACTGCGATGGCCGTCCTCAGCACGGATCGGAGAGGCTGCGTGAACGTGTTGATATAGAGTGTCAAGCCAAGTTCAAGCTAACAGAACTGGCGAGCATCACTCATAACTCAAAAACTATTTCACATAAACATATCAAATATCATATACGAATTATATTATATTATTGCCTTCGCAAGTTCTAAAGTTGTAAGTTCTTATTTTATTCTTATTTGGCTTGCTGGTACAAACTAGCCATCAAATATGTATCTATCTTCCATGACTGTTTTAGTAGGTACTTAATTACAATTCGTAAAATATATGAACTAGCTAAGTCAGACTTTAGGCTTCAATATATTATCCTAAGTTATAAGAAGAAGATATTTTAAGTTGTTATAAAATATTTTATGTTGTTATAAATAAATTTCAGGACTGACCATTGAACTTGGCACTCATTTATATCTCACTTATTTTGTCGTTGAAGTCAACAACCAAGGCATATATCATAATATTTAACTTAACTTTCATTTCACATTTATGTTTTTGATGGGATTGGCTTTTCTCGAAAGTGTACACGAAAGGGTTGCTTAATATTATATCCATATTTGTACAAAATCACGGAACATAATATTAAGTTTCCTTCAGATCGATCGACCCAGCGATCTTTTATATAAAACAGATGTGAATATCATTTTTCTAGTGACTCGCCACCAGATGGCACTGAGCGCATCAATTTCTGTGTTGTTCTAGGTTCGACAATGTCTGCTGGTTTTTCGCTGAGTATAATTTAAGTAAAATTCGACGATTATGATTAAAAAAAAGTATAAAAACATATGAAACAATTTAAACCGTGTATGCAATGCCTAAATATTAATGAGGACTAAGCCCGCGCCGCAGTGACGACGGTGGACGCGTGCCGCCCTGGCTTAGTGCCAACAATTTCGAGACGCTAGTAGTTGTCATCACTGACCCACTCGCTTACTCTTTGCCTTTATTAGTTAATATTTGAGACCTTGATTTAATTTGTGTCGTCTGTAATTTATTTTTATCTGCAAAATAGCAAACATGTATTTGTATATAGTACATGGTCATTTCCGTTATTCAAAGACTTCGCGGAATCGTTATTTTACTTTCTTAATTTTAACATAATGGTACCATCGCTTCGGAATGTAGATTCTACCGAGAAGAACTGGCAAGAAACGCAGTAGTTACTATTTTTATTAATTAAAAAATTACATGTAATAATCATACATAATTTTATTAAGCCTTATTTATTGAAAAAAAAACATGAATTTTAAATTTCGTTATTGGTAAACGTAAAAAAGTTTAGCAATGTACTGGACAAATTATCCATACGATTACTACCAATGCACTGCTAAAGTTTATATGGCTCTTGTACCCAAGCGTTTACGGAATATAAAAATACAAAGTATGTGATTAGGCCCTAGGATAATAAAATTATATAATAGGTGAGGAGAGAGGCTATGTATATGAATTGTTATCAGTAGAATAAATAGATCATCTTAAAAACCATTAAGAATCTATATCGCTATAAATAAAATGAAATAAATGTAATTATTCCAAAACCTTATGTCGTTTGAAAATAAAATGCTATAATAGTAACATGCAAAGTCAGCGCGGAAGCCAATCAGATTCTATGAGTAATAGTGATAGACTCAGGAATAAACATACTTTTATATCAATGATATTTATATATGTAATGACATTAGAGGGTATTGCCCTATTAAATATTACATAACTTGATTAATTACACATAATTCATAATAGATAAAAATCAAACTTGGCTATCACATTTACAATGCAGTTACACTTTATCAATGTCAGTATAATTACAGCTAAAACGATATTTTAGAAATTACTCTTCATTACAGTACGACGTTTACAAGTACGAGTAATTTGGCTTTAGCAGTTAATAGCACAAAGCTGTTTGACTTACTGAGATAGAATAGTAGCAATTACGAACATATTTACGTGGTGTAAGACTATAAAATTGTTTTAAAAGGCCACTTGTAGGCCTTCAGGAGTTACGATACGCGGGTGTTGACACAAAAATAATCTTACGGAAGCCATATTCTCGGCTGGACACGCCCGAGGCCGTCTTCTGTACTTACATATATATTTATTTGGATAGAATATGTTCCCACTGAAGTATTTTCTTTGTTGTGTATACAACTTTATTGGCTTTGTGTTACAGACAAACATATACGTCAAAACACACTTGACAAACTCTGGAGTAAACAATCAGGAGCCATTCAAATGTTAGTGACAATTCTGGAGGTACGTATTTTTGCTCTAAACTACCTATAACTTTATCTATACTATTAAAATTATAAATGCAAAATCAACCCTCTCTGTCTATTTTTCTGTCGGTCTTTCACGGTTAAACAACTGAACCTATTTGATGAAATTTCGTATGAAGCAAGATTGAATCCCAAGGAAGGACATAGACTGGTTTTTTATTCCTAACTCCTCTACCCCGTGCCCTAACACGCGGGGAAAGCTGCGGATGAAAACTAATATTTAAAATGATAAAAGCGACTTAACTTCTAAATGTTGTCAAATCAATTACGACATAAAGATAAAAAAACAATGATAACATTGTTTAAATAAACATATATAATAAAACATATATCATTTCAGAACTCAAGAGATACAGCTACATTAACATACGTAACATCAGTTTTAAGAGAAGCACTTTGCTTAAAGCAAGGAAAAGGAAAAAAGTGTTCAGGTAAAAATAATAAAGTTTATATTCATAAAAAGAAAGACATTTATTAAAATGTGTTCTATGATTAAATCCGATAATAATTACTAGCAAATGAAACGCAAGGAAATAAGAAAAAGGAAACCGTAAAGAGTGGCAAAGAGAATAAAGATCCCATCTTTAAAAAGGGTATGTCCAAGTGTGGCGCTTTGCAAATATTGCTAATTAACACACACTTGCTTCCTACAACTGAACTAACAAATTTTTTAAACCTCACTATCATCTAAATAACCTAACAATAAAATAATACGATGTGATTAATATTATTGACAGTTATTGCAATTATTATCTGTGCACGATTATTATAATTACTTTATTTTAATTAAGTAATTATTGAGCTGTGTTATATGGCATTGTGACATACTAATTGAGTTATATGTTGAACTAACAGAATAATAATTATTATATTAGCATGGAATTTATGAAAATAATTTATTTCTATAACAATGAAGAAGTGTTTGTTTCATAGTCTATTTTAAAAAGGAGAATAAAATTACATATTTCCAGCAAATAACATAGCCCGGCAGCAATGTTCACAGCATTTCATTTCAATGAACGGTACACAAGTTGTAATCCGTTCGTTGCTCGCAATTCATAGCAAACGCGACAGCAACGTCAGCACTGAATTAATGCTACAAGATCTCGTCTGGATCGTTGCAGCACTCGCCCCTAAAGGTAAAATTCTCGTAGCTTAAAAAGTTTTATAATTTAAATTCGTTTATAAAAAAAACAAATCGTACATCTTGTTACGGGTAGTTATTTAAGTGCATTATTAACCGATTTTGCATACTAAACAGCGTTAACATTATTAACTTTTATCTTAGAAAATCCATTATGTTCCATATATCTATACATATTTATGAGTATATAAGTAATAGTTTATATATTTACCGGCGCTTGGAATTTGTGCAGCTCCATCTTTATTCAGTTTGATAGGCAAGTCTCGTAGTTGAAAGTCTATTGTCAATGTAGAAAATTATTTATATTTCTTACAGTACTATTTTCTAAGGGCAAATGTTTTCAAATACCGTTACGTGGTATTACCTCATAAAACTGTCATTCATTTTATAAATGTATTATCGATATTATTAATGAAATTAGACCATTTACCTAATATACAAAATTGCAAGCACAAAAACTGACGAGATAGCGCAGCAAACGGATCACGTAGATCGATAATCTACTAAGTAAAAAGTACTAGGAATAATTTTATAAATATGCTAAATCTTTAAAGGGGAATCATTAAGATGGGAATCTTGACGATGATGATACGGTTTGATGATGATGATCCCTGTCCGACTTCAGCCACGATAGATTGCAACTGCTGAGAAAATATTATAGTGCAAAATTTTTGCGCGAACACACACTCTGCACTCTTTTTTCTCCCACTCTTATAATCCGATGGAACATCAACTTGCCACGACTGCAGAAAGTTCAGGTCCAGGCCTTAAAGCCATACGGTAATTCCGAGGCATAGGATATATCTTCTGCTGTTAGTCTTCTTCTAATGTTATTTTTTAACGATTGGCTTGTGTTTTATTTTGAAACAAATTCTCAATAGAAATTAGAAAAAAAAATTAATATCGCGCGTTTACTTATTCCCTTTATATTCATTTATTATTCATATTAAAATCATTTTTCTCGATAGACTGACTGGGGTAAGATTACCGTCAGACATTAAAATTTAAAACTATTTATTTCTTTCTGTGAAACTATTTGTTTCTTATTTATTTATATATATATATATATATATATATATATATATATATATATATATATATATATATATATATATATATATATATATATATATGTGTGTATGTATGTATGTATGTACCCAAGCTGTTGACACATTGAAATTAGAAGAATAAAAAGAGAAATTCTATAATTATAGATCTATACGTCATACAGTTATTTAGTATGTTAATCAAAGTATTCTTAGTGTCAGTTTTAATTTCTGTTTTTTTTTCAGATCCAAAATTCGCAATAAAAGTAAGAATGTTAGGATGTGTGAGGACAATGCACTTAATATTAAAAGGCCATTTTAGCGATAATAAGTTAATATTTCCTCTTCTTGTTATAATGAAACAACTCGCTAAAAATGGTAAATAATATACGTTTTCTATACATTACAATACGTTTATATTTGTCTCGTTTATTTGTAAGTATTTTATTGTAGCCGTTACAACATCAATTTTAATACGAGACGGAGTTATTGCTACCTACGAGAGAGTTTTAGTTAGTCTCGGCTTCATCCCCACCGCCCGACTCCGGCTCTGTCTCGACGCTATCGATTACTTCAGTAAAAACAGTTAAGATATCCTCCTTATTTTACTTTAATTTAGTTAAGAATCTTATTTTTATAATTATATAAATTAAGGAATGAGACATATCACTATGAAATTATTTTCATATTGTAATTAAGCACCTTATTTGAGCACTGCTGTATTAACGGCTTTATTTATTAATGGTGCTTAGATGTGATTAGTTATCAAGTTGTGTCATTTTCTTTCAAACATCAAATCAATGATTGTCAATGATGTCTGAAAGAGATAAAAAAATCAGTGTTTAACTCGACACCCATTAAACAACGTTTATAAATAAGGCCGTTATTATCTATATTTATTCAATACTCTTCGCATGTTTGCAAATGACCATCCGTTTACACGTGCATAACTCATACAGAGGTATGCTGCATGCAGATAGTGAAGACTGGCCTATGTAGCGTTCTCCTCAGGGTGTTTGACCGCTGGGACCGCTACGAGGGTCGCATGAGACTGAAGATATGCGCACACATCCTCCAAACTTTGCAACATCTTTGTAATATAAGTACGTAATAAAACATATATAAAATATTTTAATTTAAAGAACTTTGGTTAATAATAAAACATATACAACAAATCAAATCAAAAAATGTCACATAAACTCAATGCTGATTTGTTCGGAATTAATTGTCAATTAATTAAGTCTTCATTTTAGTTCCAACATCAAAAATAAATATTGAAATAACTTGTATTCAAAAGGTATTAAATAGAGTAGAAAACCTAAAACGAAATAATTTACTAATCATAATTATAACCGACATTTAGAAGCTGGACGTCGAGCTCTTTGTACAAAGAAGCACGTGCAAACACTACATAGATTCTGCTCGCAATGCCCCGATGAAATAGAATTTGATGGGCTCTTGGCTCGCGTCTGCTCCGTCATTACTCTTTGTCTCAAGCATCAAGCTCTACCAGTTCCTGTTTCCAGTCCCGCATCGTTTAACCTTAACCCTATATTAAAAGGTATAAAATCAAGGATATCAAATTTACTTTCAACGTTAATTTCATAATTTAAAATTTAGAAAATTTATATTTTAGGCACGAACACAATATGGCCATGTCATGAAGATGAAGATGATGGTGCAAATTCCGATTCGAAAACACTAAATTCAGATTTAGATGATGATGGCCCAAATAGTGACAACGACGGTGGCGACGAATATCTTGATATTGAGTTGGAAGATAATGAATTAAAATCTAGTGAAGATGTAGATAAAACTCACATAAAAAACGGAGAGAGCTTACAAAGTACTCTATGGTTTAATCCTAATGAGAGAGATACAGAAGACTTAAAAAAGTTTGTATATATATTCTATATACATTTTATTATTTTTTATTTGCTAAATTTGCCTTTAATTTAATTACAGATATTGTATTTATTTTAAAGAATTCGGTTCTTATAATAAACAAATTAGAGCGGTTAAAAGTCGTTCGAACTCCCGAGGGTCGATACTGGAAGATATATTTGTAACTCAAAATAGCAGTGCTCGAAGTCAACCGTCACCTTCAAGTTTTTCCCTCACCACAGCTGCAGGGAACACAGAATACGAGACCTTAGGTTCATCACATACTTTTTCATTCCTACATGGATTTCATAAGATACATGAAAGTCCTTGTAAGTATACAATAATAAAATTGTCGCACCAATAAATTCCTTTTGACAAACATAGTTTGTTTAACTATTACTTTCAATGTTCATTACAGCAATATCAACCAGCTCTTCTCTTAAGATTCACAAAGATATATCAAAATATAGCTCATTTGCATCCGTCTATTCAACTATATCATCCAGAGTTAAAAGCATAATACCATTCATCAAAGTCGCTTATCCAGATATGACAGGTGGGCAGGGTACTAATCAACCTGAACCTCTAAATAAAATGGAAAGAACTGCTTGCAGGTGAGTTTCATTTTTTAATACACAAGGCATACCTCAAAATAAAACGAATTTCTCATTTTTAAAGTTAAATTGACATTAAAGGAACAAGTTACTGGCATGCGTGGAAAGAGCTATAAATCCAGAATCATATATGAATGAAGTTGTATACGACTTAGATGCTCTTTGTGCGTCTGGCATGACTACCGATGCTTCGTTACAGAAAAGGTTATTTAATTTAATATTCTATAATTTACTTATAGTTAAATTTCTTAAAGAAATTTGAAGTATAATTAAGTATAATTTAAATACAGGTGGACAATCAATATGAGCAGTGACAATTTCTTTTTAATTAACAATGATGAACAAGAAATCACGAAACTTAACAATTTCTCGTCGCGGTTAAGTTTTGAATCAAGATTTGAGTCGGGTAATCTAAGAAAAGCGATACAGGCAAGTGGCCAAACTTCAGTTGAATTAACACAAAGAAAAATAAATATTTTTGGTCATCATTAGTTTTGTAATTCAATTTAATTATTAATTAAAAAAAAACATACTCAAAGCATATTTTGTTTTTTAGGTGGGACCTAGAGAATACGAACTAATTCTGATGCCAGATGTAAATTCAACAAAACGTCATCAATGGTTCTACTTCGAAGTTCGAAACATGCAACAGGGCCGTCCATACACCTTCAACATCGTCAATTGTGAGAAATCAGATAGTCAATTCAATTTCGGAATGAAACCTGTTATGTATTCCGTAAAGGAGGCTGTTCTTGGAAGACCAGGTATACTTTTGATAACAATTACGTATTATATAAAATTCTAATTTTATTTATGTTGGTAGATACTTGCCTTGTACGCCGATGGTTGTGGGCTCGATTCCCAGCCTGGACAGACATTTGTGTGCATGAAAAAGTCTGTTTGTCCTGAGTCTGGGTGTAATTATCTATATAAGTATGTATTTACAAAAGAAAAGTAGTATATGTAGTATATCAGTTATCTAGTTTCCATTGTACAAGCTCTACTTAATTTGGGATCAGAATGCCGTGTGTGAATAATGTTCCAGGATATTATTATATGTCATGAATATATCTATATAATGTATATATACAATCTTGTTTTGTATTCCGTCGTTCTAGGCTGGGTGAGAGCTGGGTCAGATATCTGCTACTATCGCAATAGCTACCACTATACTAACCAGAAGAACAACAAATGCTACCTGACAGTCACATTCAACTTAGAGTTTCCTCACACTAACGATGTCTGCTATCTCGCGTACCACTTTCCTTTTACATATTCAATGATGATGGTAAATACATTTTTTTTTTTCATTTTCATTACTATGTTAAATATTATAGACGAAAAACATTTATATCATATTTTTTAATAACGAAATTCAAGTAATATCCATTTTAAAGAATACTTTTACCACTAAATTAAACGTAGGACGTCAAATTTAAAGATCTAGTATTAGGAGTAGGGATGACTAAAGTTTGACGAATTCCACATCGCTGGATGGTTTAAAGTTTTTAATTTGATTTGTCACCAAATATTATTATTAATTTCTACAAAATTAACAAAGGTATAAAAGTAATTGTTTTTGTATATATTTTAGACGAGAATATGGCAATGGAGCACTCAATTGCCTCCTGGAACATATCTCCGCACTGAACCACTTTGCTATTCTCTTAATAACAATGAAGTTCCTTTATTAACAATATCGGCCGAGGATACGCCATCTAATCCTTTAGTGGTTTGTATTTTTCTATATAAATAATGTTTGTAATATTTAAGATAATTATTGAAAAAGTTGTAGCATCGAGTTTAAATGGGCTACCATTTAAACCCGATACTATAAGACATTACCATAAGGTGGACTATAAAAAAGATATGTTACGTAACATAGTACCATGCAGATTCCGTATAAGAAGCCATTTAATGTCCTTTTGCTTACAAAAAATTCCAACATTTGCTTTTTGAAATATTTAGTGATTTATTTTGCTGACAGGTACTTGATTAATTCCTAATCAATCTAATATGATTATATTTATGTGTCTGTGTAGTTTACCAAAATTAAAAACTTATAAAATAATGATACAACAGGATAGAGAGATAATCTTCCTGACAGCACGCGTGCATCCCGGCGAGAGCAACGCATCATGGGTTATGGACGGGACGCTAGGATTCCTGCTTACAGCCGCGCCATCAGCTGCCGCTTTGCGAGCTAAATACATATTTAAGATTGTTCCTATGCTTAACGTGGAAGGGGTCATCAATGGATGGTGAGTAAATAATCGTTTGTTTTGAAATGTAAATATTTCCCCAGATTATTTTTGATTAACGTGTGTATTACTAGTTAACCTAGTTTCTATTTCATGTTAATCCTGCAAGTCTATCGCATATTGTCAATTAGGGAAAGAAAATAAACAAAACAGACATGTTAATATTAAATTTATTAACGTCACTACATCACTATCCTTTAAATTCTTGAGTTTCAACTTATAATACTTAACTAGGTACGTCACACAATATAAACACTATCTTAAACAACTAAACCGAAGAATATGTCCAGATTGTCTAAACCAAAAATTTACTTAAACAATATTTTTTACGGTTTTTGTGTTAATACGAGAGATCGGACAAATCAACTATAATTACCTCGGCGAAGTCTAGGTACCTATATTTCGAAGAATACTCGTTGTTATATTTGAAGATGTAGGCAAGTCGTATCATACGAGTCGCCACCACCTTCAGTTTTATAGATTATTGCCCAAAAGATACCCTAAATATCCCACCACTCGTCTTCAAGCGTATACAAAAAGACTTCAATACATAAATCTCATTTACATTAAAATAATAAACATTGTCGAAGCGATATCACCCTCATAAGCAAGCATTAGCTTTACATACAAAATGCTTTGAAATATCAAATAATACTTTTGGTACTGCGTAAACCTAAACTTTTTTATTATAACGGTTCGTGATGTTAATGTCACTGTCGAGTCAGACGCTAATAGGCGGGGGGTGCCAGCATACCACTGGCGTGGACGGAGTGCTCGGTGGCGTCCGGCTCGGCAGTAGAAGGCGTGTCGTCGACAGCAGGAGCGTCGCGGGCCTCATGTGTAAGATAAGCAGCTGGATCGTCACCCACCATACCCTCATCAGCCTCATAAGGACCCTGGGTCACTTCTTCCTTTTGCTCCTGCTCAGGTTCCTTTGAGTGAGCGTCAGACGCTCGTGAGTAATGGGAGTCGATTTGTGGTGGAGACTTTAATAGTGCACTGGACTTAAGATGAGGGGACTGAAGACCGTCGAGAGAAGATGGTCGTAGCTTGCCGATGAGGTCGTTAAGAGTAAAGTGAGTTGGGAGATGCTCGGAGCGCGGCGGCGGTGGCGACGACGACGTCAGTGGGTGCGCCGTCGTCGTAGTCGTCATCGACAGCGGCTTTCTGCCAGACCAAACAAAAACCGACCCTCGTATTAGAGAGTCACTCTAAATAGCTGCTACTCATAGTCGAGCTCGGGCTAGATACTTTAATCGAGACGACTATTCGAGCTTCAAAATCTTAATTAATAATATCAAACAAACAATTGTTATGTCACAAGAGATACCAAGCAAAGCCCCCTTCACCCACCCACCAAATAATTTCGTTAATTTAGAAAAGTTTTTAGATATGTTATTCATGGTTGATTAGTGAGAGAAAATAGTGCCGATTCTGCTGGGTGTAGGGCTCTTGTTTGGTGGTTGGGTTGGCGCAGAGACCTTATCCCGCGGGCCCGCGCGCTTCGATCACTATCGAAACAAACGTTTAAATTCTTTAGTAAATTCAAACACTAATAAATCATTAAGAGCTACAGACCCACTACTACACACTCTTAACTAAAATGTCGTCAAATGGACATGTTTGTTAAAGGTGAAATATTTAAAGCTGTGCATAAATGAAAATAAATTATACAGCGCGCGGCTAGTCGGGGAGCGGGCCTCCGGAGACGGTTGGCATCTCACCTGTCATTACCCCTGCGCCGAGGAGACCGGTATGGAGCCGTAGTTGTAGTAGTAACAGCGTGTTTGTTCACAAATGAAGTCTTTGATCTCGCCGCAATGTTGAGGCTCCCAATGGAAAGATGGTGCTTTTAAAGCAACACAGCCGTTAGTCATCACGTGCTCGGTTCTGGAAAACAAACTATTTCTAATATAACCATTGTTTGTGAAATAATCATTCGAATACATAAGCATTTTTAACCATAGATATTGAATAATAAATTCGTTGCGATTGTATCTAATAATAAATGTCATAACATATTGTGTAATCTACGTACCCATGCCTTGCGGTGCGCTGGGGAGCTGTGCTGCCTTGGGGCATATCCAGAGGGTCCATACTGTCGTCCGTGTGCTGACTGGGAGGGTCCATTGTCATGCGTCGCATATAGTTAAATGTTGCATTGAAGGGTAGTCCCGTACTCATCCATAAGTACATGTCAGTGCCGAGGTTGTTACCAGATGTCCAGAAATCGTACTTATTATATCCTATAAAGATAATAAAAACATATTTTGATATTATATTCCAACTACAAAAAAAAAATTCAGTAAAAAGTAATTACTGTCTTGATAGCATTTGGCTTGATTTCCATATCGAATATGTAAATTTTTTCCTAAATAATAGATTTCCTCACCTGCATTAGTTAGGTATGTCGTAATTGAATCGGCCTTTTCTTTCGTCTCAAATGATGCTAGCTGTAAGCCCAACGATCTGAAAGTAATATTATTTATTAATATATTATTAATAATTTTATAAAATGTGCTGATGTCTAAGCTGATTACTTTTTGGAATATTTAGAATCATACTTAAATTCCATATTTTTGTCACAAAATGTCATTGAATCTAACTTTAGATTTTAAAAATCAATGTCATTGACCATGATAAACTAGATCCTGATTGCTTCGAATTGATTTTAAAACATTTATGAACTCGCTTAGTCAGATCAGTAAATACTATTTTAGCCCGATCGGCTAATAGTAAGGATCACAAGCTTACAAAGAACTACATCGTGAAGCCAGTTTATCGAGCTGGAGTTTATCCGCTAAGCACTCGTTTTGGCCTTGCCACGACGAGTCCACATTCCACACGCACTCTAGGACTCTTAATAAAATAAAAACCTCAGCGAAGTCCCGTAGTTATCGGCTCCCGTATTTAGTTACAACATTCTTATAACTATCACGTCTTACGAGATTTAAAATGCTGATATCCACTTCCTTAATTAATTTAATACTATGTTTCGTTAACACATTACATCATACATATTAATGATAAATATGATTTTGTTATTTTTAATGCCGCCGGCAAATTCAATGACGTATTTGCTCCTACGAAACTCCTTACTTGCGAATTAAAAAGTATTCGTTTGTTTTAAATAAGTGTAATTGTACTAATATAATTAATTCAGGTTACTTTTCCATAAATTATACCGCTTTCATTTCAAGGTAACGAATGTTTAACTATTGAATTCCTCGCACGCAAAAACTGCTTGCGCCGAATTAAAAAGTCATAAATTGTACTCGTCTTGAATTAATTATACTGCATTGTGAAGCAATTGTTTTTCCCATTGGGGTATCTTCGACACATCGACATATTTTAGCACCATAACTGTATTGTAGTTTTTTGTAACAGCCTCATAAACATTGAAATATGTACCGGGAACCGCCCCTTGAAATGTTTCTTAAAACTTCAAACTTCAACTTAAAGTTTCTTATTTGACGTGTTTGCATAATGGGCAACTTTTTTTACCGCGGTTTTTACAGCTTTTTAAATTTTTACAAGAATAACACAATACAAATAATGACGAAATATATGAAAGATTCAATGTTTTATAGATGGTTTTTTAAAAGAAGTCGGACTTATTTCTGTTTTTACCGTAAGCCCATTTTTCCTGCGACGAAATTATCTGAGGAATCGCGTCATGCAGTTTGCATTAGCTATGCTGTGGAGACGCTCACCTCGCATGGCACTTTGTCACGCTACCTGTAGCTGCGTTGCGCTTATTGTAACCAGGAGCCAATTTATACCATAATTTCCTGTATATAATACTCCTAACATGTCCTTAATCGATTTACCACTTAAGGTATATTTTAGTAATATACAGCATTATATAAAGGAGTAAAATTTTATCCATTTATTTTACTATAGCAAAGGCACTAAATAAATTCATTTTAAAAAAGTCAAACAGTGTAAAATTTTATTTAAATATGCCCGTAGTATAAATGTTCTTACAATTGGTACTGTAAATATATAGGTCGTGACGAAGCCGCAATAGAAGGACATCGTGACCGAGCATCGAGGCGACTGACCTTTTAGTCGTTTAAGCGTGCGCTTGGTAAAATCGAGACTGCAAAATGTCTAATAATCCATTCTTCCTATTCCTAACCCGAAATGAAAAAAAAAAGATTTCTGATAATTTTCTGCTGTGCAATCATAGAATAAAGAGGAGTGCAATTTTATGAACTGTAATAATTACACACTTGCCACTTATATTTATTGTAATCCGGGAACCGTGGGAGTGTAAGACAATAAAACCTCAATCCTTTTGTCCACATTTATTAGTGGGAATAGCTCGCGGAAGTAGTTCGCCGAGGTAACGATATTGTTCTTGGTTTTCCCAGAACCACTAACGGTAATGCAAATGCCCAGACGCTTCCTGGTTGTGCTCGTGAGCCTTCGAAGCGCGCCTAGGCCTGCTTGTTAACGCCCAGAGGAAAGTCGTTATGGCAGGACAAGAGTAAAGATAAGCCAGATAAGCATTCAAAGTCACGATATAACTATTATGTCTATCGAACGCGCTGAGAGAAATATGATACGACTGTGGTTAAGCTATGGAGGTGTGTCATTGTTAAGTACCTCGATGGTCGATTCGATACGCAGTACACTAGTGTTAGCAATGTAAAGTGGCCTCACCTGCAATACTGATAAGCCAGAAAATAGTTCAGCTCGGGGCTATACGGGTTCATCCTCGATATAAAGTATTGTACGCCATCAAGTTGTATCGTAGTTATCCTCTGAGCTGTAACAATGTTAAGAGTATATTACAATTCATGTTTAAGAAATAATCTTCGAATTAAATATATTTTTGTAAAGTTATATTTCACGTAATATACTTGGATCACTTCTAACCATATTTTTTATATAATTATAGAAAGTTAATATAATCATAATAACTACGAGTATATTAACTTTTATACATAAATTACTAAATTATTGGCTATTGTATAATATATCATTTATAAATTAAAGTATACACTTATTTTTGTCTCAAAATTATATTAAGATAAAATTAGCTACCTCAGTTAAAATCTGTGTGAATAAAAGTTTAAATTATACATCAAATTCATACAGACCTACACGTTCTGCTGTCAGACCATTCTGTTCCGATATTATGTAATTAAATTCATTGAATACCACCGACCTTCTGTTGTGGCTTGGCTTACCGGGATTTATTTTAATTCGTAATAAACTAATTTTATATATAATACATTACGTTCATCTATAATATTAAAGTATTTAAAAGATAGAGATTTCATGTTGCAAATAAAGTTCATTAAACCACGTAAGATGTATAGATATATTAAAAACTAATTCCGTCTGATAATGTCGATAGTTGGCATGGTTATTTTTGAGAACCAAAATGGATAACATGAATCTTAACCGAGAAATTAGTATTCATGTGGTTAATTTTTATTTAAAATGAATATCGTGCTCGACGGCGAAGGAAAACATCACGAGGAAATCTGCTGTATTGGATAAATTGAAATTCTGTGACAAATATATTTACCTACACACAGTGCAGCATCATGTTGAAATAGGAGCCTTTGATATAGAACATTTTTATTTTATTACGACAAATAATGAAAGTACTCTCAAGTTGTACCAATGGTTGTATACGACACTGACTACCTCGAACGATATAATTCTACGTCGTTAAGTTTAATTTATTACGTCTTTATTTTGATTTAAAGCTCCCATATCGATATAAATAAAATTAATGCTAGTCGTATTTCCTGTGTCTGTCGATGAGTAAACGGATGACCACAGAACATAATCTGCATCCTTCTCATTTGCATTTGCTTCAAGGAATATTTAACAGTAATTTATATTATTTTCTCTCATAATAATGACTAACGATTTTATTTTTTATCTCTTTTTATCTTTTACTAGAAGTAACATTGACTTTATTTGAACAAAACAGTATCGTATCAAAATGAAGTTAAATTGAAAAAATATAATTTTATTATTAATAAAATAAAAACACGTATTCATTATTTTCTTTCGCCGGTTCTTCTCAATCGATCAAGATAAACTTGTATGAACTTTGCATACACGTTGTCAGAGGTACAGTAAAGCACATAAGGTCCAGAGAAGGAATCTAGTAATATGTAATGAAAAATGATAATAGGAATGGCGATGGCAAATCGTAAAATGACTTATTATTTTCTAATATGTACATGTTTTTGTAGAAGCGTGTTCGAGTATAATACTTAAGCTGTCAATTACAGACTTAATGGAATTGGTTATCGTATCAGCCAGGTTTTACTTGTCTCGTCTTCCCGTCTCCTTGGAATCCATGCATAATGCAACCTCATGCATATACAATGTCGCGCATTTCTCGACTTATTCTTTTTGTCTCCAGACGACAACTTCTCTGACGTAATGTTTTCTTTTATTGCAGTTAAATATTTTCAAGTCGTTTGATTCTTCGAACAGTGACCAATAGTGAGGAACTTGTTCGCGTTATGCAACTCCTTTTATATTTTGAATATATAAAAAATGTGGAATTTAAATATTTTTCAGTATTCGTTTTTGAACGGTTACTTGAATTGAATGAAATAATAATCATGTCCACGTATTGGGTGTTTATCCAATACGTAAACATAATTATTATAACAATCATAATATTACAATGTATGAATCTTGATTATTTACGTAAACATGTAGAAACCTTTAAATGACTATTGATTTTTACAAATTCCTACCTCCAACGATTAATATATAAAGGATATTTTTTATTATAAAAATAATAATAGGAAAAAAATAAACGAATAATGCTAACATTAAAAAAAAATTGCGAATAAAATTGGCTTAGTCAATATCATCATTCATTCTCAATATGTGAAACGAATATAACGTTGAGAAACACAAATACAAACAAATATAAACACACACAACAAGATGACAATTCATCCTTGTAGAAAAGCAATGATTTATCACCGAGGAACTCAAAACGTGAAGAATTGTTGGCATTCTGGGCTACCAAAAATCGGATACATTACAATGAATACTACTCATTTGTAACGTACATAACATTATTTCAGATAAAGTCATAAATATAATTTTATGTTGAACACGAAATTCAAATGTCATATTAGGATCTGATGGATGCATTTTACAAACAGTGCATTGAATGATACTAGTTTTGACGTATGAAGAGAGCATGAGACAAAAAGGCGGGTCACGTCTTAGATGTTGCTCAATGCATACTGATGTGACGCCAACACCACCGACACGTACTCGCTCGGCACCAACCAGGATGCAACATTCAATACTGTATAAAACTCTTTTATAATACAGCATACATTAAACGTTCAATTTTCTTTTATTCTTATTTCTTAAGCCTCTGTAACATAACACAATTCTAGCAAAACCCATTTCTAAATATTAGAAAACATCGTTAGGTTTGGATGCTCCCTAACATTTACATATTCGGCAACAACACAATGTTACCGGGTGAGTGCCCCGAGCCCGTAGATTTCCGCCTGCTCATCCAACGACGCACACCGGACGCGCTTCTAACGGCCCCTTGTCCAAAACTATGAAACACTTCGCGAATGACGCATCACAATATATCGTTTGATAGCAAGCTGTTTCAAACAAATAGCCTACCCATTCAAAGCAAAATGAAGTGCCTAAACTTACGTTATTTGGCTTGAAACTTCATGTGCCCTAAATGTTAAGGATTTGATACCTTTAAGGATGTCGATACAATATTTTTATAAATGTCTGTGAAAGGATAAAAATGTTATGATATTAAGCATTATGAACAGATATTTTGAAACATGAAGGATGTTATACGTCTATGTCTATGATAGATACAGTAAGTAGGTCTATCATTTTGTTATTAATATACTCCAGAAATATTAGTATAGTTTTATAAATATATAAAGTTATGTACGTTGCTGAGTTAACTGAGTAGTCGCTGTCTATTACTTCTACATTTATATTATATTATAGTTATATTAGCTGGAGATTTTGAAAAATTGAACGCCATAATCTCGTAAATTAACAGTTCAATTTAAATAAAACTTTCAACGTTAGACAGTCTGGTGACAGGGTTAACTAATATAACAAAAAACTTTATAGAATTGGCCTTTATAAATCAAATTTAACACGGATAATACAAATCATCACACAAGCAGATAATAACAATTATACGAGTTACATTACTTTTTACTAGGTCTAATATAAAATTCATTGCACAAAAGATACATAGGTACGAGATCGGATCTTAAGTTCCGGTGTGGGTACATAAATTTTATAGCGTACAAAATTCGTGTTATATTTCTGAATGAATGGGAGGAAGTTGTCGTTATTATTACATGGTACTTAAGATTCCGTCACGAGACAGTTTGTTAACGAATACTAATAGCACAATACCTGGTTTTATGACATTTAATTTAACAAAAACAATCGACATTGTTTGAATAGATCAATCCTTGATGATTAGTTACTAAACAACGATTCGATAAAAAAATACATAATATGTATGTCTAAATTATATAAATTCTTACATTTTATTTATTAATTTATTCAAATGTATATAAATAACGTTTAAACATTAGTTGTATATATTGTTAGATTATTATGAATTTATAATAAAAAAATACCCCGAGAATCAATAGTAATAGTTTGCAAAAAGCAAGGTGTTTATGCAAACTTGACTTCGATATTTATACATACTTCAGTAGCAGCGGGGATGTTATGGAATTTGCATGATATTTACATTATTCTAGTGAAAATAAAATAGTAGATTTATATACTTATTCACAAGTGTCTATAATACTGCCTATAATACTAATAGGCTGTTACGCAGCACGACATCCACTTATGGAAAACATTGCGCAAATAGCCCTTATAAGAATTTTTATCGTCGGCAATTGCACGATTTTCTATTCATACAATATTTATTTACTTTTTTTTATGTTTTGGTTTATACAATTTTAGCATAAATCTAAAATGCCTAACATATAAAAATGATTTGAAACGATTTCTTCAACCATCACGCATTTGCTTAGAGTGGTAGTGTAAGCTCATGAATGCCAATGATATTTTGATAGTATTAATGATTTCAATAATGACATTAAAATCTTTAATTATTGTTGTTTTCTATGTATATCGAAATACTTTGTTTTGTCAACAGCAATTTCAATTTATAAAATCTTATTTCGATATTACATGTTATAATTTGCACCATTCGCTATATGTATGTTGCTATAGTGGCGCAGTGATTACGCAAGAGTAATAAAATAAACTCATTAAGATTATAATAATAAGGAATCTTTAAAAATTACAAGCGGGATATTTTAAAAATTGAACTTTCCACGTCCGATTTTTTTTTTAAAACGCAATTGCGTTAACAAAATCTTTATAACTTAAAAATTATCAGATTTACTTTGGCGTCTTCTGATATTTGAACAAAAGTAACTTATTTATAAAATAAATGCAGAGTGTATTGTTATTAAATTGTAAGTTTTCATTGTCATTGTTTCTTAAGATTCAAATTTAAATTTATAACGAGTTACATACTTGAATAGAACGCTTTAAATAAAAAAAAAGGTAAGAAGAAACTGGCTTTTTTGAATAGATTGCAAGTGAATTGTGATTCAGAGGTATACGACCGGTCATTGTAAGGAACTTAGTCTCTAAAAATAGTAATCCTAGCCGTAGTATAATTCTAAAGCACTCCGGGGGGTATTTATTATTATGACGATTCGAGCGAGCGTAACACATACCGCTCGTATTTCTTAAATATCGTAGAAATAATCAATCTGTCATACATAAATGTACATTTGATTATTTTTCTTTAAAACATAAAATTGCCATCTTAAATATATTAAACAATAAAATATATCCATAACGACCGTACTTACAATGTTAAGCACTACGTGTAGAGGTAATAAGTTAGCGCCAGGATGTAAGAAGAACGGCTTGCCTCGCGGCGAGCGGCGCTTAAGCATGTGTGCGATTGTGCACTGCATTACATGATTGCATAACGCAAACCAGTCGCTCGTATCGGTCGCAATAACTCGCCCTCTCCGGGCAAATTACGTTGCCACCAAGTACAAGGGCAAGGTAGACCCCATTTCACGGCCGTAACCACGTTTCCCGCCCTTTTGCGACTTACTTTAACGTAATTTTACGACAAACTTGATTGATATTATTTCATAATTTAATTAACAAAATTATACACCTACAAATCGTATTTTCAGCTACCAAGAAAAGAGGTACAACTAAGTTGAACGAAACTAGTTCAGACTCAAAGTAATAATTCGAGCAACCGCAAATTATTGCTTAATGTACCGTAAAAAAAAATTGCAATTTAAAGTTCTATCAAATTTTGTTGATGAGCCCCGTCCGTGGGAACGTCGATCGAATCGTTCGCGGTCGGATAACGATCGAAACACAAAAAAGGGATCAAGATAATGAAGAACAAACGAGCAGTATACAAACCCAAGGACGAGCTGCGATCCCGCGCCGCACTCGTCCCTGTGCTGGAATGCACCAACCAGACTATTTTTAGTTATCAAACCCGATACCGACCTGGACTTGTTCAACCAGGCAAACAGTTGTTCACCGTTGGTGGTATTTTTGAAAACAGCAAATTTTCAAAAATGTTTAACTTTATCTATATCCTTTTTAGCTATTACATAAAGTAATAGAAAAAAAACATAAATAAAATGTAATAAAATAACTTTAGGGCCGCAAATCCATATATATTGACAAAAAAGATGAGCACCCCGTAATTTGATATTATAATCGCCGTCTCTTACGGACCAAGTTCAAAAAATCGGGACAAAAAAGTATTGAAGAATCACAATAAATTTAATTTCTAAACTCTTCGGCTTCGAACCGATCTCAAGTTAATCCGATTTTATGTACGAGTACCTTACAAAAAATTATTTTCGTTAAGATCGTTAATTTCAAAATTTATTACTTGTAATGAACATTAAATAACTTTGAGCACAATAAAAACAAAGGGCGAACTCTCCTTAGAATTCTCTTTTATGTTTCTCGTTGATTAGACATATAAATGCCTCGTAAAAGTAAATTGTTGAAATAACCAATTTACACAACAATCGCGCTATCGCCATTACTCGACCATATCCTTATATACATATGAATACAATGAAGTGAGAATTTTTAATATTTCAAATAAAAACTATTTATATCATGTAGATGGAGCGGAAGTGCAGAATGTTCTATAATAGCTTATATACGAAAGCTGTTTTCTTATATTAAATGTTAGCTAACATTACAACATTTTTGCATAATGAGGACTGCAATTATGCTAAGAAATGGAATGCTAATCGTAAGAGATCTGACGAGCTTTATGTCATTGACACAGACTGAGCGCACGTTACAGCTGTAAAAAAGACCACGGTGGAGTCATAAAAATATCACTACCGCATTATTTACAAGACCGGTAGTGGCGTTGCAAGGCATTGGAGACTTATACAGATAAGATATAATTTTATTCCTTAGAAACTGCAAAGGTACGTGTCTGTCCTCGGCAACTATCCGCTGGCCATTGAACTCGCACCTGTCGTCGCTCTTCATCACCCCTCGCTATTTTTTCTCGACAAAACTTCCGTTCCACAGTTTTTGCTGCTGTCGATAACCTGTCTGATACCGCGGATACGCCTCATTAGCAAAATCGCTCACAACGTTGTTGATTTGAATAAATCAAGTCTTGAGAACTTTCGTAGGATTATAAAGTAATTTTTATGAGGTAATTCGCTCCACTCCAATATTAACATTGCTCGAGCAAGAGAAACGAAGTGTCAATGACTCTACATTTTTTACACAAATCATTACGACATATGTATGCATTTTATAAATATAATAAAAGGTTTTAATTTATTTAAGCATTTTTTTTAGACGTGTAACGGAATTTGAAAGATGATGCAATGTAATTAATACGTGTATTTATGTATATTATACCGTTATCATTTAAAGTAAATTTATATAACAGTAATTTTATAATAATTTCTTAGTTTGTAAATGGTGCCTAAAAATAACTAAATACATATTCGAGCTGAATTACTACGAAGCTAATTGTTTTAACTGAGTATAGTGCACTTGTCTACATAGCAGTAGTGGACGCACTTGAATCAATATGAAGCGAATAGGAAAGTGGTTCCGTTTTCTGAACGACTTAAATTTAATAAAACTATGTTGGTTATTCCACGGAAAAATATTTACACATTAAATCACCATGATCAAAACACTTCTATCGAATTTGAGTTTTTGAGAATCATTATATTATTAGAAATACTTTGATTTTAAATACTTGCTAAAAATGAATTACTTTTGTTTGCTCTAAATTATATATTAATAAAATCAATTTCGTTGCATATTTCTTACTGGTGGTAGAGCTTTGAGCAAGCTCGTCTGGGTAGGCACCACCCACTCATCAGATATTCTACCGCAAAACAGAAGTACTTGGTATTGTTGTGTTCCGGTTTGAAGAGTGAGTGAGGTAGTGTAATTACAGCCACAAGGGACATAACATCTTAGTTCCCAAGTTTGGTGGCGCATTGGTGATGTAAGCGATGGTTAACATTTCTTACAATGCCAATGTCTATGGGCGTTGGTGACCATTGACCATCAGGTGGCCATATGCTCGTCCGCCTTCCTATTCTATAAAAAAAAATATATATTAAAACTTGATACTATATATTATCTGTGATTCTAATCGAAGTGAAGTGAAATTATTTAATTTTTAACGGCCTTACTTATATACGTTGTTTAGCGGTTTTACATCTTTGATTAACTACAGATTACAATTCTTATAATATATAATATTGCTTCTTATGAACTCATAAAATTTATGATATATTTGATAATTTTTGTCTTCTATAATATATTTTTATTCCAATCTTAATTCAAATGGTATTTATTGCGAGCTATTTAACGCCTCTTGAAATTATCAAAAGTTCTGTTTCAGTATTTTCTTTATTTTACATAAGATTATTATATTTGTAACAATGTGTATATAACAATAATTAACAAGTAAATAACAATTATCGATATAATTTACGTTAGTTTCTCTAAAAAAATAATATCTAATATTTGAAATTTGTGAAAGTTTAAAATATGCTATTGAGTCTATATTCTACTTTGAGGTTGAGATGTTTACGAGCTGCCTACTGCCATTGTACTGTGATAGAAACAGAACAATGAAGGTCGAGGACCCGCGGGTCACAGCAGCGATCTTAAGAAGTCATAAACTTGAAACGTTTACCATTCCTTCTTTTATTACATCCTGATTAGAGTCAGTTTTTCTAACCATTCGGGAAATGCTAGTTAAGTCCATGCTTATTTGTTAATAATTATAATATATTTACCGTATTACCATTAAATTTTTAATAAATGCTTAAATTGCTTTTTTAATTAAAACATTTTAAATTCTAGAACTCAAATTAATATTACCCTTACGCTAAGACTCATTGTCGTTATATTCTTGAAAATTAAGATTAATTCTAAAATTTGTGATTAGATTGTCCATTACATGTTCCACGTATTCTAGTTGCAGGTTATTTTATCTGTTGACCGTGTTACTAAATTAAATTGTCATATAATCACATGTAGTCGTCGATTAGAATAATTTACTGCGAGTGTCGTCACATATTAAAGTAGTGTCACCGCTTAAGAGTATGAGCAGATCATTAACATGTCCCAAATAAATGGACTTTAATTAAATAATTTGTTATCGGACAGTTTTAGATTAATTTAAAAATAACCTTTGTATCATTATTAAAAAGGTGAAATTAGTAAGACATACCTGCAACTGGCCCAAGCGTAGTCACGAAGAGCAGGAAAAAGCTGGCGAGTAAGAGCATGTTGATAGAGACGGTTGAATTTCTTCTAACTATTGCGGGATCACGCGCTAGATTGCGCACACGCAACACGGGACACTCGGGCACACTGAACGCGCGCTCTCCAGAACCCCCCCTTATAACAGCAACGCGTCCCGCGCGCTCGTCTACACAAACAATGGTGGCGATGTTTCGACGACCGGATCCTTAAACATCGCATACATTGAATCTCCAAGTCCGAGTCTCTCAATAATTGTATAAAGTGAATCAGTAATGGTGTCACAACATCTCTGGGACTCGTTTCGCCGTCGAGGCGGTACAGGCACGGACGTCCGGCGGCGGACGGACGCTCGGCGCCCGCGCACCCGTTCGCTACGACACGGGAGTTATCTCGGCAAATCGTACCGTACTATAGTTGCGTTCGCTCGATTTGTTCTTGTTGCGGTCGTTGGAATTCTTCTCCCGTCCAAGGGGTCGTCGAAAGTTTTCTTATTTCAAAACGCTATTTCTTAAATTGAGAAGTGTAAGAGATAATAAAGTAAGGTCAATTTCCGTTGGAAAATTATCAAAAATGTAATGTGTATGTGTCAATTTGGTAATCATAGTAAATATTTTGTTATTTTAATATAACCTTCTTTTCGAAAGGAAAAGAGACCTTAGCCGGACTAAGGTGGGAATCTACAAACAGTTACTTTACTGTATATACAATTTTTAAATATAAACTAATAGAAACTTGAAACATAGAAATACAAAATATTTGATTCTAAAAACTAAAACCAGCAAAATTTTTTTACGAACGCTCGGTTAGTATGCGTGCTGCTATCAGCTATAAGAGACCGTCAGCCGTGATCAAAAAAAGGTAAAATATCGCGATGGCGGTGATCTCACACCTTACGAGTTTCATGCTTTAGTGATTTATATTCAAATTTACGACTTTATTTAAGATGCATGTATATTAATAATTCATCTTATTACTTATTACTACTTTATAAAAATTCTTAAATTGACTATCGACTTTTTAATCGATTTACGAAATTAGAAAAATGTAAAATTTGCGTTTAATTTATTTTAACGGAGGCTTGTTTAATATATGTTAGCAGTCGTAGTCAGATTAGATACCTAAGACTAACCACGGCAAATATTTTGAGGAAATTTAGCCCAATAATTTGATGTCCAAGGTTAAATTTGGAATTTCTGCAGGATCGATTCATTCAAAAAAATTCTAATTTAAAAAAAACGATACTTACAATTCACATACGGCGATACGATTCGACCATCCATCAGATTCGCAGTAAAATCTGTGTTGAGATGAAATTGATCTTTCAAAGCTTTTTTCCTTTTATTAGATGTACAGAACCCTAATTAAAATATGAAGTATTTCATCAACATGTACGTATTAAATTTAATCAACGTTCCGCATAGACGATAGGCTTGGTTGAACTATGAGCAATCTCACCAAAAACTAAACAGGATACAAAGCAGACTAAGTGTTTATTTGTTATATTTTATATAGTTAATTATTTATGTAATATCTGTTACCTTTTATTTATGCCTACCGCAGTAGGCAACTTGTGATCATTTTGTAAAAGGGACCTTTATTACATTTTGTACAAGATATTATATATATTTTGTACAAGATTGTGTTGTTGCAGTTCTCGTCTAGTGTTCGTTAAAATAATAATCTAACGTAATTAAAACATTTTGACTTACAAGTAACTTTCTTTTTTTGATAAAGTATTTATAACGATTGCTCTGAACGTCGCCAATAGAGTATGATTTTTATATAAATATTTTTTATTATGTCACAATCGTCGTTGTCGCGTAAAGTTTTATGTTGCGTATAAAGCGTTTTAGTAGTAGTAGTAGATCTTACTAATTTAATTCAACATTCGACGTTTAAATTATTCCCAAATAACGTTTTTTTCTTTTATTTGCTTACAAAAATGTAAAAAAGAAATTAAATTTTATTTAGAGTATTCTTAAATTTCTTACTTCTTCCCAAAAGTAAATTAAAATATTTATAACACATGCGTTACAGCCGAAAAACAAATAGGTCACCTAATTGTAATAAGTGGTGAACCCTGACCAGATATTGGCACTGTAAGAAATATAAATCATTACCAATCTGTAATTTTTCTGCCAAGCATGGGATTAAAGGCGTTTATCGTACCTGTAATTACTCTGGCTCACTCAATCTTCAAACCAGAACAATGTAATACAAAGTAATGCAAATGTAATACAAATCTTTGGCGGTAGAATAAGTGATGAATGGGTGGTACCTCACCAGGCGGGCCTTCATGAAGCCCTACCACCAGTAATAGATAAGATAGAGTAGGTTTTACCCTAGCCTCTATATATAAATAGATAAAGGTAAACAGTTCAGTACCTTTTCTTCCGAGTTTGTCAACGGACTTTCTATTTTTTTTCGTGGGTAGCTAATGATAACTATTAGTATTAGTATTATTAATAAAAAAAATGGATTATATATATATTTTCTTAAAATTTTTAATAATAATTAATGATTATGTTAAAGAATACCTAAACTAAAAACAACAGTGATTTTAAAATATATAAATATAATAATCCATCACTAAAATCATTGTAGTTTTACGCTATGAAGAAAATAAGTGGCCAGTTCAACATTAGATTTATCCAGAAATAAAAGCATGGAAACTGCGCGGTGGACTTGAAAGGCGCCGCCGCTGCATCACTCTAAGTATGTGCCTTTGAGAGCCACGATAATTGGTGGCACTCTGTTTATTCGTCGCACGGCCACCGGACCGTGGTCAGAGCACCTTACACTGTATAAATACTCTAAATATAAGATTATGACGTTTGTTACCATATTATTTTGTAATTAATTTTTTTAAATAAATTTATTTATTAATGATGATGGGGTCTAGGTTACTTTAGGAAGTACCATTCTTCCATGACTAGCCAAATACGCAAGGCATTCTATAGAACATAAGCTATAAGCTCAAATAAAAGTGCACTCTCAATACCGACTTTACGTGCTTTCCAAAGCACGAGAGTATAACCACCTCCAAATCTGGACTGCTAAATAGAATTCCATGGCAATAACTTTCTGATCACCCCCGACCTAATATATTAGCTAACCATAATATTTACCTATTAGCTAGCCACTAGATCAACGTAGCTGTTAAATGCATTATTTCGGAAAAAATATTTATTCGCATTGCATCAATATAGGAGATAACTTTATAAAGCCTATTAGGTATATTCGACATATTATACCCGATAAGAGGGTATCTGAACACTATCTGAAGGCACAATGTATATTCGATACTATTGAACCATTCACAACAAGACACTGCACTTAAAATTAACTAGAAGAAAGTTAAATTGCCTCAATGCCTCCAGGAACGTTTTTAAATCTCTTTTTAATCGCATTCAACCGATGCCTATCGTATTGTTTTACATCGGATGAGTTACGTTGGCGCGCGATGCGATGCAACTCGATAAAATAAAATTCACAGTTTTATTTTAAGAAAAAAAAAGTTGATATTGCTTTAATAGCTACAAAGGGAACAAAAGAAGCGAGATTCGAACGTGTTTTTTTTCGTGAGATGTTACTGAGGTTCGGACAGCGTTTAATTGAACGAGTACTTGACTCCGACGTTTGAATAGAGGCTACAAGAAGACCCCACGTACGTCCGAAACAATATTAAAGTAAAACATAAAATACAGACACAGCTTACTATCGTTATTCTCATATTCTATCGATAATAAAGTAATTTCACAGACATTAATAATAATTTAAAAAAATATCTCGTTGATGTATTTTCTTACTTGGAACACACAAACGAATTATTATCGTCTCGTCTCGCATTGAAAAAACTTTTGACTCTAAATTGGAATTGCAAAATAATCCACCATTAAAATCTATTTTTATACTCTTGTCTGTTTCACTATTGAAACTTTTTAAATTACAATAATAATAAATATATTTACTGTTTTGAAATTTAGATCGTCGAATTCGAAGATATGATTAGCCTAGATACACAATATGCTGAAACTTTAGCTTATATATTTTTTAAATTTTATTTACATCAAAATGTGACATTAAAATAAAGATATAATATAATAAGGCTATAAATTACCTATAAGATTATCAATGATGTTATAAGGTGGGTGATTAGTTAAACAATTCTTCTTTTGAATATCAAATCTATGATGAAAGAAAGAGGGAAATCCGTGTTAACAAACAACATTTACAAGACAGTAAGGCCTCTAATTTAAGAATAAATAAGTTATATGCAGAAACTTTCAATATTGAATGTTTTAATTGCATTCCTAAATAAGACGGCTTTCTCAGCAAGTTTTGAATTATTCCGATCGTTACCGGTGCCAGGATTATGTGGTTTTTGTCCGCCAACTCATTCCGAAGAATCACGCCAGACCGGTTCGCGCGAGCTCTGTAACAATTATATTGTTTTACTTATCTCCATTACGTTTGTCATTATTATTACTTAATAGGGATAGGTAATACTTTTTAATATAATCTTTACACATTATTATAAAATAGCATGAAGGTTGTATACGTACTTAATTTTACAAAAAATATATATATACACATCATCATACATCATTTACAAAAAATATATATATACACATATTATATATACACATATTATTATATATATATATATATATATATATATATATATATATATTATATATATATATATTATATATAATATATATAATCACCGATCGAGTCGTCGGTAGGTCCACATCAGTTATAATAGTTATCCAAGAGAATTTCTCTTTGGTCGCTAATTTTAATTTTCTATTTGGTTTTTATATTATCAGTCTATACAATTGATCCATCTTGTACGATTTAGGTTAAGAAATTAATGTGTTTCATTATAAAAATATACAATTTCATATAGACATACATAATACGTTTATATAACTGAACATAAAAATAATTTTATTGTGCGCTCTACAAAACAATTTCAACGCTCAGGATGCAGAATCTCAAACAAGATTTGAGATACCGATTGCATGCGTGCATTGCTGCGGAATTTTTATTAGGTTCATTCATTAATTTCAAACTAGATGTTATCGCATTCCCTTTCTTATGGGTTAGCAAATATATTTATCATAATTCTATACTTCTGAGGCAGCGCACGGCCGTTATTAGGTTTGATCTTCGCGGATAAGACACTGTGATATTGATTCGTCTCGCGCTGTCGTGACATAGGTGATTATGTGTTTAAGCAATTACTTCATGGAGCCGCTATAGTGATCGAGGTAGGATAGTTTCCCGTTATAATTGGCGAAGGCTTGCATGGTCCGTCTGGGAGAGGTGTCAGAACTGAGCGGTGGTGTGCGCTACGTAGGGACCACTTCGATACCCTATAATTTTCATCGAAACCTATTTCGACAGCCCCTTATTTTAAACATACTTAGCAAAATTAGTATTTTCTATACTATAAGTTTATGTGTACGTTTATTTTATCTCGCTTAATGTAAAATTCACGTTAACTCACCTTATCTCACTTTTTCCGTTATAACATTATAATTCAACGGATAAAGACCTGTCTTAACGTCATGAAGTTGCATCATTACGTTGTTTCGCGAGGTAATAATTAAGAGAGGTCATTGGCGTTGTTTACAGTACTTTTAGAATCTCTGTTTTGAATGACAAACAACAAATGCTTGCATGCAATATTTATAAAATACGAGTGTAACAAAAAAGATGCTTCTATAATTACGCCGAGTATAGACAATTAATTGTGTTTAAATTACGGTATTAAAACACTAAATAAAACTAAAAGTTATTGTCGCGGCTTATACATTGAATACATTCCAATCCAATCCCAAATTTACTTTCTTATTATAATATTATTTTAATATTAAGAAGGAATAACGCAATTCTCAAAACAAAAAACTTACAAAAATCTTTTTTAGTACAGCATATATATATTACAGTTTAAACTGTGAGTTGATAATTCTAATCAGTCAGTATAAATGTTTGGTTTACATATTACTATAAAAAAACCTTAACACATTAAAAGTCGCTTACATGCTTACACAATCGACAAAAGCTTATCTTAAATAATCCTATCTACGTATACACCACAAATAAACTTGAAATAATAAAACAAAGTGTGAATTTTGCTTGTCGTGGGTTCAAGGTTATGAACGTGATTTTGAAATATCGTAAATTCAATCTGAATAGCCCATCTGCGCCGCCAATCGATGCTTTCTCACGAACACAATGAACATCAAAACAATCCCTACGTTGTATAAATTTAAGACCGAACTCGCCTTAATACCAAATATTTATTCAAACAAAAATCTTTTTATGTTTATAATAAGTTTTTTTTTGTAGTTCAATGCTTAGCATCTATTCTCCAGTTCTGCGTTATCCATATTTACTCGATCAATATTGACTCAAACTCGCTTCAGGTGTTTTCGAACGTAGCGATTGCGATCCTGTGAGCGCGTTTATTGCATTTCATTCACCATAAATAATTTAGAATATTTTATGTACATGTATTCTTTATATGTATTATTTTACTGGTGGTGGTGGTAGGGCTTTGTGCAAGCTCGTCTGGGTAAGTACCACCCACTAATCAGATATTCTACCGCAAAACAGCAATACTTGATATTGTTGTGTTCCGGTTTGAAGGGTGAGTGTGCCAGTGTAATTACAGGCACGAGGGACATAAAATCTTAGTTCCCAAGGTTGGTGGCGCATTGGCTATAAGCGATGGTTGACATTTCTTACAATGCCAATGTCTAAGGGGGTTTGGTGACCACTTACCATCAGGTGGCCCATATGTTCGTCCACCTTCTTATTCTATAAAAAAAAAAAAAAATTCACTTAGTTCGATTTGTATTTTTATTAAAAATATATCAATTATATACAATCTAATTGAAGGTGTAAAGAAAAATGAGCTATGGGAAACTCCTTTTTTCACATTGTATAATTTTACACCTCCCACCGTATTACACACTTGCACAAATGATTACCATTGTTGCTTGCTTTCCTCTCGTTTCCGGCTTCTCTCGGGATTGCCTTCGCTTAGTTCTGCACCAAAGCCTACGACGTCTTTTAACTAGTTTATTGCCCCCGACAAAACCTGTGAATATTTTAATTTGCAATGTAAACGATGTTTTACATAATATTATGAAAAAAAGATAACATTTCATATGCACGTTCATCTTTAATTATTATCTTCAACTTTAAGTTGTCGTAATTTAAATATGATTGATTAATTATTATTTTTACTTTGATACCAAACTGTGAGGAATTATCAAGTTTTGACAAAAGTTAATCTAGTCTGCTTAATAATCTGCAATATATAGATATTTAATTACCTATGGAACTTCATTGTCGGAAAAGAGTAATTAATGAGTTTCTAGCCGGTTACTCTCGCTAGAGTCTAAATAAATTAATTTAATCTTGCAAATTCAAAAGTACTGTATACATATATTAATTTTGATTTTTGAAAATAATGTTAGTCGTATCTTCTCGAAAACTCTACTCTACTCAAACGGTCTAGCAAGATCTGTAATCAACTTCTCTTTTTATGCATAATGAGCAAATTAAACTGCACGTTGCATTGTTCACATGTACAAATAATTATAGAATACAATATAATGATTTTGCCAACTACAACATCTCAGCGATCTATGATTAATTTGCAGGCGGACCGTGCACTTTTGGATAATTATTTTGGAGAAATCACGGCTTTACGGAATCCTGAACGGTCTTTACTCATATTAAAAAAAAATTACTATTACGTAAAACAGAAGACCGCTTTTTTGTTTTTCAATTACTTTGAAAATAATAAACTTCACGTCACATAAAAAATAAATCATTCCTTTTGTAAACAAATCTTAAAAACACGAATTTATTCATATTTTTGATATGGTCTAAGGTCTATCAATCGAAGTAGAAGTTTTTCTTTCATCGGTACAGAAATTATATTTTATAATAATTTAAGATTGAGTTAAACAAGAACTTATTGACCCGTTCAAAACTATCTTAAGTAAATTAATTATCATCATATTCCAAACTTAAGCATGTCTTTTAATAAATATTTGTTTCGCGGATCCCTAAGATGAGATTATATAAATAGATATACCTATAACTGTTCTTAAGTCACGATATCGAGCGAAATTACCAACACCGCTCATGCTTAAATTGAACATGAGTAAATGACGGGGGGACATTCACGCGATGGCAGTACTTATTACACAGGATAAATTTAGATTAAATATATTTTATTTTTAGTGCATACTAGCTATTATATATAAAGGAGTGAAGACCATATCAAGTAGTGAAGCGTGTAGAATCGTGCGTGACCGTTAAAATACATACTTCGGCGACAATTCACCTTGACTAATATTCCAAGGATAGGGCCATCAACGCCCAGCTATTAAAAACCGAGTCGGGACCTTCTTAGAAATTTTGATTTACATTCTTGTGTCAGTTTTATACGATTATAAGTTTAGAGATCAAGGTGTGTATTCGTAAACATAATTTATTTTAATAATCTGTTAAATATGGACTTTTGGCTAAAATTTTCTTGTGAATTAATATGAGTACTTTGAATCAATAAATATTTTTTAATAAATAGAGGAAAGAAAAAATGTCGTTTAATGTGTATTTCGACAATATTGTATTCATGCATAAACATTTTGGTATGGCTTCATCTTAACGCTCGTTCTCTTCTTTTCAATGAAAATAAAGAACAAAAGGAGCGGGTTCTTCTGACTGACACCTTAATTTTATAGCAAATTTTGAGATGCATTCATAAAAAATGCCCGACGCTGGATACAGATATTTTTGGAAGTATGTATATATATATCTTTAACTATCGGTTGCACGGATATGGTACGCGCGAGTGGCATTAATCATAATGTAGGTATTATTTCAAACCGTGTAAAAAGCATCCCTCTTTATTGGTTATTTCTGATACGGTGATCGATTCAGTAAATTAAGCGTGAAAAATGACGCACCTTATTATATATTGCATTAGAAAATAACATGCAAATTATACAATTATTGCGTACACATAAAATTATTTAGTACTGTTACGTATTTATTATTCGTAAAAATATTATTAAAAACATTTATTATTATTACTGCAAATAATACATTATCTCATTATAAAGACTGAATTATAAATAAACATACATTTTTTCTCGAACGCTAAATCAAGTAAATAATTTAAAATATCTTATTAAATTAATTGATTAAATTTTCTTGAAAACGTATGTGTACATACATAATGAAACAAAAAAAATTAAATGTCCTACTGCTGGGCTAAGGCCTTTTCATCTTTTGAGAAGATTTGTTACTTAAGTAATTAATAATATATTTTTTTTTAACAGTTTAATGTCGTCATTTTACAAGATAATTTAAATATAAGCTGCTACCGACCGGTGATGCAAATTTGTATTAATATTCATTTCATAAATATGTACAAAATGTAATAGGTTATCGAATAAATTAATCCCGGAAATGAGACTAATTAGTAGTACGGGTTTAACGACATAACATGTAATTATAAATCCTACCGCGTACCCAGTTATTAAAAGCTAGATGGGTCGTTATGATTGGACGGCACTTATTAAATAAACTTAACATAGTATCAAATTATTTATGTAATATTTGCTTTAGATTAAAAATAATTTTACAATTCTACCCTTACCATCGTCAGGTTTATGTGTTCTTCTCTATTTTTGATTAAAAAATGGAAGATTTTTTTTTCTGAATTAAAAACACGAATACAATTGTGTAAAATATATTTTATTGACCTTTTTTGCTTATACGAACTTAAGAAAACTTAGAACTTGATTTCTCCCCAATGTAAACTGTCGTAAACAGTAATCTTAAGCCGTAAAATTAAATATTCTATAGAAACACTAAAAATATGCGATATATTTTTGTTTTTCAATACAATATTATATTCAATGCACAAGAAAATATCTTTTAATATTATAATTTCCGTATTTTCATGCTCTTTGTGAAAAATAGTAAAAGGATTTATTATTACTAACGACATTTAGTCCACTGACTATTTCAAGTAAGATAGAAAAGACGTAAAAGAGATAAATCCATACGGTTGATTTTAAAGCGATTTTCTAGTCTTTCTTTCGTATAAATTGTATCATATGGCATATCAAAACAGATCTACACAGTTTGATGATTTCTACAAAATAATTAATTAATGGATCTCTAACTCAGAAGATCATTTAAAGCTAAATTCGTCAGTTTCGTTGGCCAGACTGTAAAGATTACAAGCACTTTTGAATTTTCATTTTACAAGATACCACGGGCTTAGAATGTAGATTATACTGAGAAGAGCCGGCAATAATCTCAGTAGTTACTCTTTTTCAGCAAACAAAAGGAAACTTGTTTTTTTTTAATATGAGCCTTACACAAAATGTTCTGGGGGATTTCATAAATACAATTAATATTGAATTGGAAGTAAAGATGCTTCGAAAATAATCTATGTAAATGCGTTACTTTTTATTTATTTAATTAGTTTGGTTCAATATTATCTGTTATATATTATATAAGTATTATTTTATTAATAATATTCTAAATTGTTTAATCTTGCTAATTAATCAGTCAAAAAAATATGTTTTACTTATACTGTAAACTTATTACCGACTAAGAAATTCAACAAATACCATTTCTTTTGGCTATTATTTTGAACATTCGACTAGTCAAAATATATACATACAAATCTCAAAATATGACATATCAATATGAGGAGTCAAAACTTCTAGGTGGTATGCAAAATTATTTGACCCACGTAACGTAAATTCGTTAACAAAAAAAACAGTTCGTTAAAAATAAAAATAAATATTTTAAGCAAAATAAATTTTTATAATGATATTGATTGCGTGCTAACCCTACTTCACCTGTCATTTGTTTTGTTTACATTTATTTTATTTCGAAATGTGAACATGTTTTGTTTAGTCGCCAGCAATCAAATGCGATAAATACCTACAGCCAACGACAAATAAAATATTTTATGAGCTTAGAAAATAGCCTGTCATGTAATAAATCACAAAAAGTCATTCGAAGAAGACTTTTGAAAGAAACGAAGTATTAAAGAAAACCTTGACCTAAGATACTCTGCCTCTATTCAAATGTCCTTATTATTCCTTTCTCGTACATCCATTAAGTGAGTGCTGCAACGTTGAGAATAACCCAGGACAAAACCTAAGCGGCCATAAATAATAAGAGGCGCACAGAGTCGGATAATGAATTACGATGGCAGAGAGTGCAAGCCCTTTATAATAGAAGCGACTATACGACCCACAGTTGCCCGTCGCCGCCACCATGAACGCTGGACCACTCGCAACACTTAACTTGTGCTATATATAACAATAAAAATAACATTAAGTCCATGAGCATACTTTATTCCTAACATTTAAATTAATCTTTAAAAATAAATCTTCTATTCGAAAGATAATTTAATAATTCCAAACCGTGTCCAAATCATCTACTAAGACAATTCAAGGAATGTTTTGTCGTGCGAATACTTCTACACGACGCCTCTTACATTGCATCATTGTAAGAGCACGGAGGAGTCAACGACATTCATTCGCAAGTCATAGCCATCGACAAATAACTTCAGCTTCAATTCAGATTTTGCGCAAAAGTCAATTGTCAGCGAAATCTCTTATAAGAAGGATTATGTTAAGTTATTAGAACTTTGTATCGCATGGCAGTGAAAAGGGAGATTAAAAAGTTGTAACAAGGTCGTCTGGTTAAAGCGGTTATATAAATAATGTTCTGCGCCCTGCCCTCTTGCACCCACCAACCGCCTATTATCTGTTCATCCTTGAGACCTTCAGTATTATGACTCACTACGCCATTATTACATGTACGTTTTGAAAATTCATCACTAAATAAAGCATTCCAGTGCTCTATTTTTACTTCTGTGTAATTCGCGACTAGGAACTTAGTAGTTTTTAAATTCACTTAAGAAGATAAAAAATTAAACAGAAGCATGTAAGAAGCTAAGCGAAGATTCACGGTACACAATATGTGTATAATATAAAATCTGTTATATTTATAAGAGTTAATTTAAAAAAAAAACTATTTGTCTCAGATTCCCCTGTGTTTCTGAAATGTAAAACAAAGTATGAAACAGTTTTTACGGCGATGTGATAAGTTATATAAAGAAACTGCATTCCAGTGGTGTAGGGACAGTTGTTCGAGAAGTGTCGTGTCATTGAACCGACCTGTGGCGAATTGCTCCGCTTCCGCAACAGACGGCAAATAAAATCAATTAGTGGAGACAACACCGTTAGCTCGATCTAACCACGCTGACGTTATAGAAAAATAAGCCAACAATGAAAGTAAATGTCGAATCACATCTTAAAAAGCAAACGATAATAAACTTGTAAAACGATGATATTATAATAAGCAATGATAATTATGATATAAAGAACAATTACTTTAGTCATCCGATGTTATTACTTACTATCATATAGCAGCTAACGTGATTCAACTATTCTATAAATAAATAACAGGCACGTGTATTATTAATTCCAAAGGATGGTATTTAATGAAAATGGCCACGTCATATTATTGGCACCACGTCGGTGACACCGGATAAACGTTGCAACCGCCGATTGTCTCGCGGCTATCGTAAATAACTCGCCCTGTGTCCGGTCGTCCGTGTCGCCTAGGAATACAGAGTTGACATTGCTGCCTAGTGAATCCTGATGACGTACGATACGTCGATGCTCAAAAAAGATCCCTACCCATCGATACTCATGTCTAGCCTCATCTAGTATCATTTCTGTTGCCAGACAAAGACAAGAATACTGTACAGACGTGAAACGACTACTACCCGTGATTGGGCAGTCCCTCCCTTACTGTGCGCAGGAAGCAGCCTCCGCGCTGAGCATACGGATGAGCATAAGCGTCCGTTGAGCTACAACATATTTAACCATGACCAATAATAATAATCTTCACTTATAATTCTTATATTATTTGCTAGTGATTTCATTTCAATGCACAGCGTCAAGATTAATTGCCATTCAATTCAATTTAATGAGCCTCTCGAGCTCTAGAATATTCAACCTGAGGCCATTAATACGAAGATAGAAACAATGGACATAATATTATATAAATGGCCAGTACGAATATAATGTAGAAGTTTTTCTTTGATCTCTTTTATTGGGCAAACGTTATGCGAAGGGTGCATAGGGGCGGGTTGGGATCGTGCGGGGCCGAGGTATGGCTGAGAGCAGATAGCATCGCTGCGGCGCAGTCTATAAATAGATGGCAGGCAGACCCTTGAACCAGCCTCGGTCATCACTGCACGTCTCAAAGGGCTACAATTGTATGTTTAACATACTTATACTTACCTTAGCAGCATTTTTATTTGTTTAACCACATTTTTTAAATCAATAAAATAAGTAAATAAAATTATAAGGTTATTGAAAAGAAAAATCTGCAGCAATTATAAGCAGTCAAATAATTGATGAGATGAAATACATAATTTAGTTACATATACATAAGTATGTTAGCAAATAATTTTAAACATTGAACGATAAACCATTAACCATGCTGTGCGCTGTGTGCCGCAACGATCTGCCATAAAACACTACGGACTGGGTGTAGTTTCTCGCTTATACGCTTTAGTTTGCGCATGCGACCATAGCTTATTTTTTTCCTGATTAGAGTAAAAGATGTACAACCGGTTTGCAAGCGAAGGCCACTACTAGAGAAGGACGCGCGCCTCATGCGCAAAGTCGAGGACCTGCGGGCTGCGCCCGCGCCGCATTGCCGCCCGTTAATGATGTCCCTTCACTGAACCACACCTAATTGGACAAAGTCCAAACCCTCCATCATCATGAAAAAGCGCAAAGTCAAGGCACATGCTGTAATATGGTTAATTGCGCAATGAAAATTTGTACAATTTTTTTGTACTACAATTTCTTCTTTTCTTTTATTGCTTTTATATTTTGACAGGAACAAAAGCATTTCGATACTTTTAAATAACTAATCTATGTGTTCATGTTAACCTTTCAAATGCGATTAAGTCAGAAACACGTACACAACAAGAATTGCTCTATAATAACGGAAGAGAATATAGTGGATTGTCGTAGATTACCGACGCACTGAATCTAGCTGTAAATAATGACACAAGTGAAGACGTTAGTCCTTCATAACGAGTAATGAAACATCAATAGTTCACATGATATTATATTCACATTAATTAGTATAAAAATGTAAAGAACCATTGAAGACTATCACATATAATAGTTATGTACATAGTTCAAGCAATTACAAAACGTATCTACTTATAGCGTTTAACGTTTTATTTGGTGTCATTTGAATTGAGTACAATTCAATAACAATAAGTTAATTTTAAATTTACCTTTGATATTATAAATACATTCCTATTTCAAAGTTAGATGCCCATGCTCAGAAATGCAAAGCAAAATACTTGCCGACTTACATGCAGGTACATCTTCGTGGTTTATTTATTGCCTTGCACTCTATTTGGATTATTTCGATTGTCTTGAACTTATTTTATTTACGTTCTTTCTATCATGAGTAGATATTATCGATTTGTATGTGTCGTAAGAGACTGCGTACGATCTCATCATCTTAAAAACCTAAAATAATCTCCATCGTCGTTTATTCGTTATTTATTTCATTATATAATGCTATAAATAAATATGCCATACAATGCCGCATTGTATTCCTACGTGGTCAGTCAATCATTTCGCTTAATGGCTTGTCCTTTCAAATTGCCCTCAAAGCTTTCGTCGATCACTAAACCTTATATGACCGTTGAATCAATTATTATTTTCATTGGATATAAATTTTATAACCATGCCATGCATGTTATTAAATTATGTGTATTCTGTAAAGGTTTTTCCTTTTTTACTGTACTGTACTCTGTTTATTTATTTACTCTTCATTATATTTATTGAAAAGAAAACTAACGATAAGTAAAAAGGCACATTTCATCCAGAAAACGAGAAGTAAAAAAAATCTTTGTTATGTATTAGGTATTTGTTTTGTATTATTTCTTTAATTATTTGTATTTAATTAAGTGCCTTAAAAATGCACACTTATGACAAAAATAATACTAAAGCTTATTTAAAAACTATATTTTTATACACAGTCAGAATATAACATAAGAGAAATATTTTGTTCAATAATAAAACAACACATTATCTATTTGTGTTTTATGTATGGTGTATAATTAAAATACACTTTTATATTTTACACAAGTACTTTTTTAAACATAAATGATATCGTGTAACTCAATACAGAATAGATTAGAATGTAGAAAGGTTTATTGCATCCCTAACATGTCTGATATTAAAATAGCGATATCCAACTCGACCTACGGACTCGTCACTTCGCTGAACATGTCCACGCTACTTATCGTTATAGAGGGCTAGGCTTCCTGGTAATATTTATATTATACGGATAACGTCTGTGTTGTTCCAGCCATCGCTGCGGCTTAACTAATGAAGATTTAAATCGACGCTGGTGCAAGCCGAGCCCCGTTTTGCATCCTTCTATTTACCATACCAAGGTAATTATAGCAAGAATTTTCGCTCATTAGTGATTAAAGTAAGACAATTCTATTTACGAGACTAATTTTCTACGAGAATAAACATCCAGATAAAAAATAAAGGCATCGTCTTACTGGTTTCTCTTTTATTTTATATTCACTGAGTTTAACTTATCTCCTTGTAATCGCTATAGTTAATACAAACATAAATATATACAAATAGCTTAAAGTATGATGTATCTAACACATGTATGTATGTCTGTTAATATGTTTCAAATGATTTTTATTATTATTTAATATAAATTAGACAATTTCACTTAATTCAATTATTTTATATATTTAATGCAGATTTTCATCCGTAATAAAGTGAATTCGTTTTGTCGTTGTTAAAAACTTAAATATTTGTGGTGCTTAGGGATTGATAGAATACTTGGTACGAGTTTGGAAGAAACCACCATTAGTTTACTGCGACTACCACGGGCATTCACGCAAGAAGAATGTGTTCTTTTATGGATGCGCCGGTGCAGAAAGTTGGTGCAGCAACGACCGGCTCGTGCAGGACGAACCTGTTAAATACCTTGTAAGTTAAATGGGACAAGATTGGCACCAGTTAAGTCTGAGCGGGGAACTTAATTAATACTTTTTTCCTGTTTACAATCTTCCTTTGATTCCGTTAGTTCATTGGTATAAGCAAAAACGGAATTGGTATTAGAACAACCGTAAGTTGTCAACACGAATTCCTCTACACTCATTTATAAAGCTATCAACCTTTATAGAATTTTATAGATATATAATCGCTATGAACATATTATGTTAGTTCTCAATTACAGATTCGGATATATATTCTAAATTAAAAATTGAGAATACATTTTGATTAATTAGATGCTGCCGGCTCTTATGCATCGAATTTCACCTGCATTCGCGTTAGGCTCGTGTTCTTTTCGCGTGGAGCGAGAACGGGAGAGCACTGCCCGCGTCACAGTGTGGAGGCATCTCGGCGTTACCAGATCTTACACTATGGAGGCCTCTTTCTGCGGCTTCGATCGAGGCCCCTTTAAGGTAAATAATTTAGATATCGATGATTTAAACGAATTCGAAGTTTTTATTTAAAATTAATACCTGTAATGTAGATACATAATTTATAAAACAATAAAGTAGTTGCTATAAAAAATAGATTCCAAGGGTATTTAATATAAAGGTAAGTATATTAAATACACTTAGAATCAAATTTTTTTTAACAAAAATTTTTAGACATTCCATATTTATCCTAACAACAAAAACAAAACAAAATAATATACCCTTGTTGATGCTTACTGAGTCAAAGCAGTGTAATCGAACCATTATTGAGGTGCATTATTAAACAGCTCTTACTACACTCTATCGTTGTATCGCTGTATCGCTGCGTATTTTCTTTTTAATGCTTTCTTTGATTTATAGTATATATATATATATGAGCACTAGGATGATATATCCGTAACAATTCTCCCTTTATATATTCACCCGAACATACTACATATTACTAACTTTGTCTCGAGTCCACACTATGTTTGCATGATTTATCAGTTTCTCTTAATTTTTTCCAGACTTCTCCAGCTTCAAAAATACGTGCTTTTTCATAACTGTAATTGAATAACACGCTCACGAATTAAGTAGCTGCTAGGGTTCTGAAAACATCCATAATGACGACAGGTCGAACATGTGGATCTGTTATTAAAAATTTACAATGTTACTCGCTCAGTCAAAAATCAAGACATTATTTTGTATGTAGCTATTAAAACTTGAAGCCTGGTAATCGACGGTGGAGCGCCAAAGACTATAGCTATAGACGTAGGAGTATATTAATTAAATTATAATACAAACTATAAGAGGATCTAATTATCTGCAATATGGATTGCATTCAAAGCATTTATTTTCCAATTACAAAAGATGGCACATCTAAGATTAATGATAAGGACGCTAAGTACCTGACACGTAGACTCATACATCTGGGGATGTCTATTCGCCTCTTAGATCTACCGATAACATGAGTAATATATTTTCAATTAAAAGACACTAAGAAATTTAATCACTCTTTTGTATGCTATCATTTTTTATTTGTAGTAAATAAAAAAATTGTAGTACATAAATGCAATACTATAACTAATATGATGATGCATGTGATTTTCAAATAAAATTCGACGCAATTTTTCTTGTTCGCTTAGTTTTCAGACATACACAATAAATATCTCAACCGACAGGTAAACATAAATAGCACAAAAGGCATTTTATGTTAAAGTAACATGTTGTAAATGTCGCATTGGTGAGCAAAGGTTTCGTCTCTTCTTCAGGACAAAGCTTCATATTTATTCTACCACATTATTCCAATGCTAGGTCACACATATAGCAGGATTTTATGTGACATGTATGCAAGTTTTCTCATAAAGATTCCTTTCACCGCTCTAAAAAAAAAGAACTACAAACACAATTAAGCACATAAAAAATCAGTGATACTTACCCGGTTTATAACAAGCGATATACGATTAAGAATTAATTTATATATGCAAACATTCAGATATTTTCCATGCCTACCTCTCCTAAATTAGAAAATTGTATGTTAATGAATGTAGATAGTTACGTTGACTATTAGCTCATAATTTTTCTATTTAAATAAAATATCCGTATATCTCGTTTGAACACATCCTTCGAGACTGCTCTTAACGCCGCCTACGATTTATGTTAACCGCATAATTTATCGTGTCCAGGGATTTCATCTGAATACTCAGCATCTGCAGGGTGTGGGCAGTGACTTTTGCGAGGCCCTCAACGGTCTCGGTGATAACGCCACCAATGTTGACATCCAACTGACTAAAGATCTTAACGGGTAAGTTTAGATTGATGTTGATATTCTATTTCCATCATATATAAAAATATATTTTTTTAATTATTTTTGGATGCTATAGTCAAGTCAAAGAAGACTTGTTACTCATTTAAATAATTATAACTAATATTAAATAAGCTATCATACATCTACTGATAGAACATATATAATTGCTTACTTAAGATTACTGTAAATAAAGACTCGATGCAACTCTATGATTAAATAACATACCATTATACATAATTAGATGATTAAAAGTTACAAAGAAAAGTTCTAAAACATAAAGCTTTATAGGTAGTAAAAAATACCATAGTAATACTCACAATGAAAAATAAATAATTATAAGATAAAAATACATCAGTTTTAATCAGAAAAATTCTTAAGTATAAAATGCAACTGCGCCAGTACATTTTCTTATAACGGATTAATTAGGTACAACAATGTAATATGAACAAGAAGCTCATCACATTTATTTATAACGAGCCTATATTATATATGTTCAGCCAATGATTGACATTTTATGTAAGAACAAGTTATATCCTATTAAAAATTAATTCAATATAGGATATACAAGTATGAAAACTGTAGGCAAATGTTCTAGAAAAACGGCCGAAGTGTCAATGGATGCGAAGAGTCGATGGCGGTCAATTGTTAATTTTTTTGGTCAAATAGTCACTTTTTTTTTCATTTTTTGAGCTAATGGTCCACCTAGTGGTAAGTGCTCATCGTTCTTATTGTACTCTGTCGTTGCAAGCAGTTAAAACTACGCCTTACACAACTATGCTCTAACTAAGCTCACCTTTCAAACCGGAATACAGAATACAAAGTTTTGATGTTTAGCGGTAGAATAACTAATGATAGACTGGCTTGCCCTAGACCTTATCATCGGTAATTATTTTATCCGGAGTCTATCTCTAACTGATGTCTCTTTGTGTCGGATATTTTTTTTTATATATTTTTTTTTATCTTCCGTCATGTGTGGAACTGTTTCTCATGACTAAACTCGAAATCAAACATACGTTATTTTTAATAAAAAAAATTTAATTCTTTTATGAAGTAATGAAACTATTATTTTTTTTAAACTTTTCTTACTAAAATTACCTTACCTTTATTAACAATTTTATGAAGAAAAAACAACAATTTATGGAAAATGAGAACCAGTAGTCATATAGTCTATATATGTATGTGAGAACTATTGAATTTTGTACTTTTAAAATAAAACACATAATAATCTCACGAATTAAAAATGACATTGACATGACAATAATAAGTAGAAAATAGTAACCGTAAGGGTCTAAGCCATGGTGGCGGGAAACCAATCCTCATTGCTTTTTTTTTATAATATAGGAGACCAAATTAATCACCTGATGGAATATGTCCATAGACATAAATGAATATAAACAATATTAAATAAGGCGCTGTAAAAAATATCAACTATTCGATACATCGTCAGTGTGGTGTCAAACAACCTTAGAAACTAAGAGGTTATGTCACTTGTGCCTGTAGTTCCACTGGCTCACTCCCTCTACAAACCGGAACACAACAATACTTTAATATTTTAAAGCAATATTTTAATATTTGGCGTTAGAATGTGTGACGAGTCGGTGGTACCTACCCTGACGGGCTTTCACGAAGTCCTACCTACAATTATAACAATGAAAAGAAGTTATAAGCATAGTTAATAAGACCATATATATAATATTTATTTATTAGTAAACAAAAATTAAAGTCTTATATACAGGACTGAGAGATAGTATACAAGTTTGCCTTGTATAATTGGATACAATAATAAAAATTGAAATGTATACTTTGATGACATCGCACACATCGACATGAAAACATCGCATTCATAATCACTTCATCAGTTTCACTATCATTCATTTTCAATATTTTATTGTTATTTTTATTTTATGTAATTACTAACTATAAATCAAAGTTTTTATTCAAATTAACCTGTTGTTCGTATCTTTTTTCGCCACAAACCTCATTTTGAGTTTATGTTTATTTCTATATTTTATTTTATACCTGCAGCAGTGAAAGAACCGTGGACAGCGAGCCTGGATCAGGCTCAGACAGCGTGCTAAAAACCGACTCCGATGAAGATTTTGACTAACTATGTATAAGTGTCTTAAGCAATGTTCTCTTCAAAAACTGTCTTATCTACAATACTAGCCATGTTTACAAAATATTCACTCGACTTTTTTTTTTTTTTTTACTCAAATATATTTATTTTCTTTTTTGATGTAAAAGGAATAAGTGATGTATTCGTCTTGACCAGTTTGAGTGACGTAAAACGTAATAAAAGTTACAAATAATTAATTTTAAATATTTTTATATAATTTCAGTTTTTAACATGGAATAATTTGTTCAACGAAAAAATAAACATATTTAAAGTCGTTCTAATCTATAAACAATTTATTTACAAAATTATTATTATTTAAAAGAAAATCAATTGTATATAACTGTGATTTTAATTATAAATTTTGGTTTTGTTCGTGAATTTATATGTCTTGTGATCTCAGTAATAAATAAATTAAGAAACAATTCGTTTTTTTTTACAATTTACATTCCTTGATAAGAAATCTTTGAGAAATAAAAAACAAAAGAAAAAGTGTGACAATTTATTTCAACTATGAATAAATTATAAATGAATATAAACAATATTAAATAACTTTTTGCAAAAGAAAAACAAATGGTACTAATAAAATTGATTACCATGTGCTATAATCGAACCCAAAGCGCTTCATAATTATTAATAAACATTTTTATAAATTATCGTAGATACTACAAACTTTCTTATTAATAATGAAATTATCACATGAAATACTAAACACTCCTTGAACTTAATAAAAGCTATATTTACACCATTCTATTCATATAGCTATAAATTGAAAAATATTTTAATAAATTCATATTAGTTTAGATTAACATATTTATATATTGCATCGATAAGCTCTAGTCAGGAACAGATAATATAAGCACTATAGTTGTTAAAGTAACGCCTTGTTTTCTATGCAGTTAAATATTGTAACAAATTTTATTTTATGAATAATCTTTACAAAATGTCAACTAAGTAAACGTAAGATCGACGACAAATTAAAACAGTGTAAACATAGCTTTAAAACTACTTGAAATATTAATACAATTTAGTTTTGGACTGATAATTATTTGTTATCTATATTAGTTATTAATATAATAAAAATATAATATCTAAGCATAGTAGTTAATATTTTCTATTTTGTTTTTTTATCTGTCAAAAATTGACACTAAATTAAAATTCCATTATGTGACAAAAAAAATTGAATAATAAAAAGTTAACTTAATTCTTAATAAATAATACAAATGCACCAATATTTGTTAAATTTGTCGTTTTATAGTCTTTAACTATAATAACTAGTCCCCCGGCCCTGTGTCATGTCTACGCTAACAGTAACGTTCTTTAGTATGAAATAAATGAAAGTAAATATTTGTATTTAATAACGCAAAAATTATATTATAATGTCACATATTATTTTTTGAGTAATGTTGCAAAAAATACTTACTTATATACTTGTAAGAACATGTATATATATATATATATATATATATATATATATATATATATATATATGTATATATTTACTATTTCCGAAATGAGCTAGAATAAAATTACAGTGCTCTTGACACACTGTTTTACAGCTTGTAACTACTATGAAAGAATTAAACTTTATGCGTGTTTCCTATCTTTTACAATACAAAATATAAAACTAAGTTTTACTTAGTACATGCTAAGGTCTTTTATAATGAGATGATATAATAATATTTTTGTAGGATGATTTTTTTTACATTTTTATTTATATATTAAAGAGAAAAGATACCTAGATCCTTTTCCATGACATAATCAACAAATACAAAATTGATTTAGCCAACAGTCTGGCTATCTGTTTGGATGTATTGGTGTGACAAAGAAGACAAGTCTTACCTTTCACTCTTTACTATTGCACCACATTGAAACATATATTTAAATATAAAACGCACATTTGCAAACACACTCTACCCTTCTAAATGATTTACTGGTAAAAAAAGTTGTTTTCATATTAAATTATTTTGTAAAAAATAAAATGATTTGTTCGAAACATTAACATTTACTAAAAGTATGCTACACATAAATTATTATAAGTATATATTAAATACTTAGTAGCGAAAAAAAAGTACAAGTCTCACTTGAGAAAAAAAAATCACCACAAGTATGAAATTAAATGAATTGCATTAGAAAAATTATGAACATCTGAAAAACATTTATCAATGATTTCTGTCTAAATAAAAAAAAAATGATCTCATGTCTGAATTATTTCTAATTACATTTACATGAACACATCATACTTACTCTATCTTTATATAAACTGTACATATATGTAGATGACCATAAGTATTTATAATTTTCATATAAAATCTCCGTATTCTAATTACAAAGATCGATGCATATAATTATATACAATTATATATTTTGTTAATTCTAATTAAAAATATATCATTCAAGGGCACATTATCAGGCCATAATTTAAACTCGACGGATCATAGTTTTTTTTTTACTGGGTGCACTGTGCAGACACACCTAGGCAGACGCTACATATGGTGGTGAGTCAAGACAGTAATTCATGTACCATAGATAGTATAGCACTAGCGTTGTACAGAATCAGCTGTCCTTTTAGCATGTGAACTTTTAGTCAGAATAAATAGTTTTAGAGTGATCTCATATTATAACTGGGTAAAATAATACTGGAATAACAAACACTTTATAACAATTCCACTAAGGTATTTACAGTGTATAAAAAGTATGGAATAATGCATATACATATTATCAAAATATTATAGTTATTTAAAAAAATGTTTAAGCAACGTTTTTGGTTTGTACCATATGCTGGCCACAATAAATTATTTTCTCTTAATTAAGAATCTTCCTACAGTAAACTGCATCGTTTTTTATAAATTAAACGATTTGATTTTCTTTGCGTTATTTCAGAATTTTCTATTGATCGCTAATCAAAATTTTCCTTCCATAAACTTAACCGTCTAAAAACAAAATTTAGAAAATTGACAAAAGAACAGAATAAAAAAAAATTATAATTTTGAGCATCTTTCCCTACTTTTTATTCGGCATGTATGTACTGAACAAAATCTTTGAAATGAATAAATGGCAGAATATTGGTAAAATAGACAGACTTCTTTATTAAAGAAGTCACTAAAGTGGGTTAAAATCACATCTCACAGAGAAGTATCACTAGCCGTCCCGCCGTCGGTCTAATGAGGGTAGCCCTCACGTACACACAGCACTGTATGTACTGGCTCGGCGCGAGCGGGCGGGCGCGGTCACTGCGCGGGCGCGGGCGCGGCGGGCGCGCGCGCTCGCGGCGGCTGGCGGCGCTGGCGGGCCAGGAACGAGTGCCCCGCCGACAGCAGCGCGAACCGCGACTCCACGGCCTCGCGGTGGCAGCGCGCGCCCAGCTGGTACCACGCCGATGCCAGCAGGCGCTGCTCGTTGGCGCAGCGGCCGCTCTCCTCGCTCCCGCTCCCGCTGCCGCTCCCACTCCATCTGCACAAGTAAAGGGTAATTAGGTAATTCTGATATAAACTATAGCCAATTATTAAATTCCTTAGCTTCAACTTTGAGTACCAGCTTTTGGCGGACAAATACAAATATACCTCCACACATACACACATATATTACACTTCACGTGTCATCATAGTTTTTTTAAATACTTTCATCTTACAAAACTACCTGTAAAAGATGTAGTATCTTTCAGAAATTACAAGATGTAAGTTGTAACAACGAAATTAATAATGTTTTTTTAAACAATGTTAAAGTTATATATTTTCTGTTTTTAACAAACACTAGTTCCGCAAGCAGCTAGTTATAAGCTACGTTTGTATCAAAGTTACTTACTCGTGTCGATTATTATTAGTGGCCGCAGGCTCCCCGCGTGACGCATTAGCGCTCGCGTTCCCCGGACCACGCGAGTAGCCCAGCGTAACATCGGATAGCGACTGTTGGCCTGGACAAATTTCTCTCTTTCTATCATTTTGTTATCTTAATACAAGTTAGTGAAATAATCAATTTCACATAATTTTTTATTATTTAAATATTCTTAAATAATAATATTTAGAATGTGTTCTACATTCGACATGCAAAAAGTATGTTGCATACTTTCATTTGGCGCAAATTTGAATTTACTTAAATGAATAGATTTAATTCACTTATTCAGAATAATAACATGCACTTACAATATAAAATGTGCAATAATTATAATAAAGTAACTTATTATATACTTAATATTGCATTAAAATAATTCACAAGCAATTTGTTAAAGCCTTCATTTACAAGTTCGAATATGATTGATAGGTTTCAACTATATATTTTTTTAATTTAAAATATCCGTAAAAGTCCCAACAGAAACAAACCTGTCGTCCTAGGGTCAAGGGTTTTGATCACTTCCTTCGCTTTCTCGACGCATTTCTTGTACTTATCCTCGGTGGCCAACAGTTCGGCTTCTCGAGCGGACAGCGCCTCCTGCAATTTGCTGGCACGTCTTCTCTCTTCCGCCAACGTCGCTTGCAACTCTTCCACTTGTAGCGCTGAAAAAATATGAATTATCAGACATCAAGCGAGAGTCCGTGAGTTTAGAAGATGGCGTTTTGACAGGTTGCATCCATCGACATAAGCGAAGGTACGACTTACACTTCCTCTGGCTGTCTTCGAGCGCGGAGGCGAGGCGCGGGTGCGGCGCCTCGAGCGAGGCCTCGAGCTGCATGATGCGCGCGGTGGCCTCGCGGTTGAGCGCGCGCTGCTTCTCTAGCCGCGCCGCGTAGTCTTCTAGCAGCGCCTGGGAGCATCCAGCGTATAACAATATGTACAAGTTTCGATACTGGATTCTTCCGTCTATATATTTACCTGCACGGACGCCTCGTCGGTCTGGGCGCCTTGATTCTGTCTTAGCAATTTGTTTTCGTGCTCCAGTCGTATGAGTCGCTCCTTCAAGTCGTTCGGTATCAATTCTCGCGAAACGTTGTCTTCACTCGCACCTGGTATTTAAAAGATCTTAAACATGACATTTCGTTAACTTAAAACAGTTCTCTAGGCCCTAAAGTATTCGCATTTTTTATAAAATTGTTTTAAGAGTTTCATTTCATACTATCAATGACTAATTTTCTACATTTTTATTTGATTATTGAATTTTTCTTACAAAATTTTAATGTGTAAATTAGCTAAAGAAAGTAATATCAATTGCTATCCAATTGCTATAACACAAACAATACGTAATATTGCATCTTGTTTTTGTCATACCCACATTATTTTAAGTGAAGAGTTTAATTTGTTGTTCTTTATTTTTGTGTACCGGCCGTATGTTGTATATATAATAATTAAGTATGTTAATCTTGTTTTCTCAAATATTTAAAGTGAATTGTATTCTTTTTTTTTTTTAAGAAATAAATTCTTAAACCATAAACCATAATATCGCGAATCTATTACACACGTCGAATTGGTTTCAATTCATGCAATATGGTATTGGACGAAAACTACAAAAGCAATATTTATATGGTACCGGCGGTGATGGTGGAGCAGCGCAGCTCATCGACGGTCTCCCTCAGCGTGTCTCGCTCGTGCAACAGCGCGTCTCGCTCGCGCTGCAGTGATGCCGCGCGACTGCTCATCTTTTTGTTCTCGATCTCCAGCTTGTCCGCCTTCGTTATCTCCGCGTCCAGTTTCTCGTTTAAGTCTGTCACCTGCGAGAGACCGTTCGCGTTTAAGGCTTCATATTGCTAGCATGTCATGTCTGATGCGCGCTCTCGCTGGTACCTGTTTCTTGTAGATGTCGAGTTGCGAGCGCAAGGTCTGCGCACGCGTCGCGGCTTGCTCGTGCTCGATGGCGCGCTGCACATGCTCCGTGTTCGCGCGCTCCAGCAGCTTCACCTGGAAACAATACACATATATGAATGACATTATGGACGGGACCTAATTTATATATTTATAGCAGATTAGTCAAATTGTTTATACCTGTCTTCTTAGATCGACGTGTTCTTCCATCCTCTTTTTGTAAGATGCGACGGTTGCCTCCAAGGCGGCTGCCTTAGCAGCCGTCTCCCTTAACGCATCTACTTCATCCTTCAGAGCCACATTCTCCGAAGCCGCCATCTAAAATGGAATGCAGGTTTTTTATCTTTTGATCATTTTTTGAAGCAGATGAACATCAAAACTCGTAAAGATTGAAGTTCTTTCGCACCTGCAACTCCTCGTTCCTCAGCTTGGTAAGCGCGAGTTCCCGCTCGAGCGCGTCGGCGCGCGCGCGCTGGTCGTCGCGCTGCAGCTCAACCTTGTCCAGCTCGTCCTTGAGCGCGTCGAGCTGCGCGCGCATGTTGCTGTAGCGCAGCGTACCAGCGTGCGCGGGCCCCAGCGAGGCGCCGGCCTCGTCCAGCTCGCCGCCCGGGCCGCCCTCCGCCTCGCGCGCCGCCGTCAGTCTGCTCACCTCGCTCAGCAACGTCATCTTCTCCTCGCGAAGAATTTTCACCTGAAAAAAATACAAAGTCCTTGAGTTTACTAATGCGTTAGATAAGATGTTTTGTGGTGGCGCTTTAATAAATATGTACTTGACTTCATACTGTTTTTAAAATTTAATGTTTTTATAATAAATTTTTAGATAGTTATGTTGCAAGTAACTTCAAACTCATGTAAAAAAACTACGCGTCTCCACGGCTTGAGGGGTCGTTTGAAAGGGGCAAACATCCCCTATAAAAAACTACCCTTAGCGACCCCAAATTCGAGATGCGAATTTCTAATGCCAACCCGTGACTTCCATTTATATTTTCCAAACATATTCCTCACGCAAAACCTCTACATAAAATAGTACTTTTAATATAACAATAAATTGACGAGGTTATTTTGTAGGAACTATAGATTAAAAAAAATGCCCGACCAATGCCCAAATATTAGAATATTATGTGAAAACATTTTCAGTAGCGTACCTGTGTGTCGAGCTCGTGACATCTTTGCGCGAGCACCTCTCTCATATCAACATCTGTCTGGTCGCCGGCTGTCGTCTCTGAATGTATACTACCACGATTTGTGCCCAGAGTTATAGTCTCCAGTTCCTAGTTATAAGCAATCAATCTTTTAAATTATTCAATTAATATTAACACAAGTGATCAAGAAAAATATTAAAATGCGCCAAAACTTCTTTGGTGGGAATTCCTATATCAAAACGAATACTAATGCTGTGTCAAATTTCAGCTCATAATTCAGTTATCAATTTCCGAATGTTTATCCGATCAATCGATGGTTTTTTTTTTATGTTATTACATCTAAATCATATAATTAGATAGGCACAATAACAATAATTTATTATTAAATAACTTAGATGTAAATTAATTAATTCATGTTTTGATTAATTTATTGTTTCCAAGATCTCGTCTCACCTCTCGATCTCCCTACTCACCAATTGGGTGGGCGAGGTGTAGATACTGTATTCTAGGCACAAGTTAATGTTGAATTAGATTAAAAACTTTGATGGCCACTTTAAAAAACTAAAACACCTTAACATTAATTCTATTTTCAAACACAAGTACGAATGATAAAAAATAACGCAAACTTTTCGCGGTAAAAAAAAAAAAAATCTTATTCGACCGTGCTGCAATAACAAACCTCAAACGTTAACTAACTACATAACATAACATGCAGACAGCAGAGTTGTACAATTCGTGATCCAAGGACATTAAAGTGTGCGTAACTAAACCGTTCGTATTTCTTTTCGAGTAACGAGCATACATCATCGAAAGTGCCGTTGAGAAATAATATGTGCTAATTTATTATTGCAATAAATATTACGATCATTCTCTGCCCTGTTTACAATTTCAATTAATTCAACGTAATTATATTTATAAGTTGGTACGTGTGATCGTATACATATCACTCTTACCTGTATCGCTTGCATTATCGAACGCTGGCACGATAACTCCAAATCCATAATTCGCGTGATATATTCCTCTTTTTTAATACAGTTGACTGCACAGCCTGTACGAAACAATTAATGTCTTATATTTGTAACAAAATTATATGTACTTATCATTAAAATTATTTTTATGACAACATTACGTATTAAATTATACGTAAAAATAATTGACTTGGATATATTACACGTTACATGTTACGAGCCCGCTTAGTTAGTCGTAAGTCAATAATTGTTTTATTATATTTAACGTATAATTAAAGAGACGTACAAAAAAGTAATTGGACAATCTATTTTTATGCTTTTCGTTCGAATCGTTTAAGCTTTTATATAATACTAGCTGCACGCCCTGAATTCATGTATATACTTATATAATTACCGAGAAGAATTAGCAAGATAGCAAATAGTTAATTACATTTCACCAATTACATTCCTTTGTAATGCAATTGGGGTATGTTCGTTATTATTAACATCAGTTGTATATAAATTGCTACTAACTAAATTATTAGCAATTTATCAGATCAAATTCATAATTACGGCCTGTAAACTGTAAACGTCTCATCTCTGGGCAAAAGTTTGCTTGTATTGGTTTGATTGGTAGAAATACATGAACCGAAACTTTATGTTTAATGCATGTATGTATAATGTACATCTAGAAAAATATTGTGAAAATTTAAAGTATTTATGATCCTTCATCTTCTTTAAAATCTGTGGTGAATCTTAAACCCGCGATCGTCAGTTATGAACCACGTGCGTTTTTTCACTTTGCCGCTCTGTACATATATCTTAATTTGTATACAGTGATTGAAATAAAAATAATGACTTACTAAGTACCAACTGCAGTAACCTGCCCAAGTCGGATGGATCTGCATGTTCAGCAATATTGACAACATCTGGTCTAGAAAATTCCTGTAAACTTAAATTCAAAATGTCCTGATGGTAATCTGTAAATAAAACGAAAACGTTAACAGTATTGCATACTTCCATTATAAGGACTTTTTAAACTAAAAACTATCAACCCACTAATGAACAAATTTTTTACACAAATGTTTTCGAGCTAGTTACAAAGACAAGACTATACAAATTATGTAAGAATGAACAAGACATAATTTAATTTCCGTATGCGGATCTATCGGTGTGCTGAAAGACTTAATTAATTTGCAACATAAAATTCAAGAATTTAAAAGCGGAACCTGCATGTATTACCTCACCGAGATTTTAATTAGAAAGGAAAATGACTACAAGATTATATTTTTTTTTGAATATGCATACGAAAATATATATATAAGTGATTATTTTGAAAAATCAAACTAATTAAAAAATTACATCCTTATAAATGTTGCTTGGCAGCTGTTTAGTTAAACTGGAAAGACATGAACAAGAAAGAAGAAGATACAGCATTAACTAATCTCCCTCTTAAAAAATTGTAAGACTGTATCTTTGTAAAATAAACATATAATATAAAGTTAAATAGAAAAATGATATTTGTTGAATTAACAAATACATAAAATGTTAATTTATGAACAGGGGCATCATATTGACGATTATCATGTCAAGTCTAAATTAAAAACGGGTGAAACTGCAAAGTACACCTACTTATACAATAATATTGTTATTATCTGAAATGCACTGTTTCTTCTGGTTTTAAGAGAATATTGGCTAAGTAATTTTTTCAAAATAAATATTCATATTTATTTTTAATTAAAAAATATTAATTACAAATGCATGAATTTTTTTTAAAAAGTTTAATAAATAACTTATCTATTCAATATATTATTGAAACATTAATTGCATATATCTCATTAAATAGGCTCATTAATATCTTACTTATATGATATATCTTATTTATTTTTAAAACTTTAACTTATCTATATATATGTGGTTTCTTTTGGTAGAAAAAGGTAAATAAACCATTTTAATTTAATCTAAAATGCATGTATTTATGTTTAAATTTAATTGATTTATTGTTATCCTTTTCTTCATAAAATCTGCAAGCACCCAATTTTTTTTAAATATTGGTTGATTTCATTTTTTCCAGAATCTAGCTTATTTTACAATAACAACATACCAAACTTATTAAAAATTAGTTCCTAAACTATACTTTATTGCATGCAATACACAAAACACTAAGAAGGAATAATAACAAAGTAGAATAAAGCATGCAAAATCAGCCTTATCACTTACAACACTCTTCCATTCATCTTTATTCATTGCAAGGGAAGACTTTATTAGAAATGAACTTGAACATCTTTTATCAAATTAATACATAAATAAATAAAGAAAAAATATGTTTAAAAAATAGAAGATTATAAAGTATATAGTATAAATATAAGTAAAGGAATTTCAGTATTGATAAGTTTTTTTATTAGCTAAATAAACATCATTTAATTTAGCTTTTCTGGTATTAGACTAAAAATTTTAAAGTATTCCATTGATAGTCACTAATTACAATTGCTTAATAAAAAAAATTTGAAGTAATAAAGCAAACCATCTTAACACAGCAAAGATAATTACACATTTAATATTATTAGAAATTGAAGATAAATAAAACACAACATAAATCAGTATGTTATTATTGCAAAGTAATATTTAAAAAAAGTTTAATATATGAAAAATATAACTATTTTTCATTTATTTAAATATGAAATGATACATGAAACTTACCAACAACACCTTCTAATATTTTTTTCAAATTGCTGACCTTCAATCGCCAGTTATGAGCTACTTCTGTTTTAATTTTAGAATTCCAACTTATTGAGAAATATTCAGGTGCAATTTGGGTAAGTGCCTCAGCTATTGCTACACCATCTGATAGCTCTGTGAATAATATCAAATGTCTGCTATTGCCTTATTTTACATTAGACGAGGATAGTTATAAGACTAATTGTGGTATCAGAAGTTTTTATTCTAAATATTATCATGCACTGTACTGTAAGTTATAATTTATATTAAGCTACTTTTAACACTACAATCCATATTATCTGTTTATTTACTTGTCAAAAAATGTAAATGATATACTGTATGAATTATAGGATGGGTGTTTTATGGAATGGTAAATATGTTTCCACACACCAATCTACAATCTAATACCTGAAGGTGTTCCATGTTTGGCAGTAAGATTTAAGGTCTGCAACCATTTAATAAGATTGTCACATAGAACAACACTATTTGATTCCATTCTTAGATAAGTTATTACACATCGAAGTTATTATTGCAATATATTATAATTTATACTTCTTTAAAAGCATTATACCAATTTTAAACTTAAAGTTTAAAAAAAAAACAAAATTTACAAAAATTAATAAATACGGTGAGCCGTAAAGTGACGTTTCCTTATTTATTTCCTCTCTTTGCCAAATTGACGTTGCGTTGTCTATGGTTATTATATAAAGTATAAAATATTTATTATTTTGATTTTTGATTTGATGATGAGAGAGATCAGGCAAGCAATTGTGGACAAAATTATTATATTTCATTTTTTTTCCAATTATAAGAATATATTTTTTTAAAACATAGGCTATAGCCTATGAGAATGCAGCCACTGTAAAACATATTATGCGTCCCTGGAGAGGATACAAAGGACGTAGAGACAATAAAGTACCGACAAAGCCAGCATAAGAAAAAAACATTTAAAATATAACTCATAATTTAAAATAATCTGATGTTTGATTCTAGCTAGACTTAGACTGTCACCATCGTGGCCACTAAACTTACTTTCTTTATTACTTTCTTCATCACTACGTCGAACTTAATGGGTTTTATATAAAAATGAACGTGAATAGATAAATAATTAGTTATTCATTTTAAAAATATAATCAATATATTTTGATAATACATGCATTGCGCAGAAAAAAAGATGAATGGAGATAAACTTTATAACTTTTTTTTCCGGTTCTCCGCCTTCCGTATGCCAATACATGGTTTGATCGGTTAGCTCAAAGACATGAAAAGTGAAACCGTCTTGCCCAAAAAGTGTCTACCAAAATGAATGAAATAAGGGTTTCGCAAATCGCTAGAAATATAAAATAGTACATGTGAAAATGAAAAGCCACTGCATAAAATAACGCAGGCCTGCTTTCAATTTAAAGTTTGGGGCTTATATAGTGGATTACATGTTGTCATCATGTACATCAGACACATGCAAGATTCTACACCGCTAACCACGATATGAATTTAATCATGTCGTACTGAAATATTCCATCCCACAGATACACGAATGAAGAGAAAACCAATGTTATGTAATATCTTTAATATATATATAATTTTAGTTATATACATATATAGATTAACATGGTCCGACTGTTGTGTGTTGTACTGTCACACATTTTTTCTTTTAAATCTTAATAATTTTTATTCGTGTTTCTGTGTTTACATATCTGCTAAACATGGTCCATTATAAACATAAACTAAGTACATGAAATGTCATTGGTTTACCACGTCACGTTTATCCACGTCTTCTATCCACTGGGATATCGACACGTCTTACAACATTCAACAAATATCCTAAGAAAAATAAAACTCATTATCAGTCAGAATTAATATGTATTATTCACAGTATTATCAAAATCAAAGGGCAGATCACAGCCCATGTATTTTTCCGTTGAGACTGCACTTTCTATGACTTTCTTCCACGAAGGATCTTTGGAGAATAGATATGGGTTGCAAAAAATTATTGTTGATATTTGAGCTCTTGTCAATGCGACGTTGAACCGTTTTGGATTTCCCACAAATCCTAATGCTTGTTTTGAATCTTCCTCCAAAAGTGATTCAGTAGATCTCACTGTTGATATAAGAATAATTGGTCGTTCCTGCCCCTGAAAGTCTTCAACCGTACCTATTTTAGGTATAGGTAGCCCCATAGAGCTGAAAAGAATTCGCAAATATTTTACCTGCAAACAATAAATAATATATATTATATATTTAAATACAATTTAATAGATAAGAGAGCAACGCTCAATCCGTCGACAAGACTTCACAAGCCCATATTTTCGCCAACGTAAATGGCTTGATTTATGTATCGGTCTCGTCGGTGTTAAATGTTGGCGCCTGTAATTTTATCGTCTTGTCTGTCAATCAGCAAGTGTTAGAATTCCACAGAGCAAATGTAGTTCCTATCTCACTAACCTAACCTATCCAAGTCAGCACCTTCGAAAGTCGATAAATAATTATAAGTACTAATGAAAGTGGATATGTAAAGAAACGTTCGGAAACTTTCATGAATGTCGTCTTATTTTCAACGAATCTCACTCTCAACTCTATTAAAAACTCTTCAAGTATTCGATTCCATTAACAGGAAACATGAGCGAGATTTTCTGTCGTAAAACAGATTAGTTTTAATCAACTCATAACTCGTCGTTGGGATACTATAATACTGCTCAGTAAGAAAGCATAGATAGTTTTTATCATTTTGTTCATGCACTCGCCTGAACGGCCGGTGATGCACCGGTTACCATCCGTGGAATTACGCCTGAATGCCTCCAAACGACGTGACTACAATAGTAATGAAATCTATGTCTACAGAAACAACCTGTAGATTGTCCTTCTAATAGGCTAAGGTCACCTCTCCTTTTTTTGACATGAAGGTTTGAAGATTATTCCATGCTGCTCCAATGTGGGTTAGTGGAATACACATGTGGCAGAATTTCAGTGAAATTAGACACATGTAGGTTTCCTTACGATGCTTTCCTTCACCGTCAACGAGATAATTTATAAACATAAATTAAGCACATGAAAATTCAGTGGTGCTTGCCCAGGTTTGAACCCACGGTCATCGGTTAAGATTCAAGCGTTCTAAGCACTGGGCCATCTCGGTTTTTTATCTTTGTATCAAGTGTGTAATATATAAGATATTAAGATATTTAAATGAAATGTATAATGTACTTGTAAAAATATATCTAGAATAACCCCTTAAATAGTAATAAAATTTGTTTAATTTACCTGTGACAAATACGGTGTTATAATACCAATTTCATCAGCCGCTATGTGCCTTTTATACAGTTTACATGTAGTAAGTGCTACCATTGCCGCCTCTTGAGGATTATACCAAGAAGGGCTGTCTTCAGCTCTCACATTGTCACCCTTAATACCAAACACGAATATACCACCAGTGCTACTGTTTGATTCGAAGATTTCACAGGTCGCTTGCATAAATTTTAATGTCCATGGCATACTTTCGTCTATTATTGCTACAAGTTTTCCATCATAAAACATATCACTGGCCAATTTTATAATTTCCTTTAATGATCTGTAGTTCTCATTCAGCATTGTTACAAGTCGGTTGTCGAAGCCGTTTTGGAATGAATGATAATCCTTAAGATAAGGGAATCTATCAAGTAGCCTACACAAAAAAGATTCATCCATCCCATACTCTTTGCAATATTTCGATAGAATTATAGGACCTAACTGCATTGGATCACCTGCAAGAATAATTTGTCCATGTTCTTTGTGAATAAAATTCATTGGCACCATTATTTCGGGCTCCGTAGCTTGACCTGCTTCATCTATAATTATGTGTGTAAAGTGGTTTTTAGGTAATTTTAAATGTAGGAACATACCAAGGCAATAACACGTGCCGATAGTAACTCGATGTCTACATATGTGTGTTTTCTGATAATTATCTTGAATTTTTTCCAACCTATTTTCTGCAGATATATCAAAATGAACACAATATGGTTTGATAGTACTGGGTATGCTCTCAGAATCGATCAGATAATTTGCAATAATTCTAGCAATTGAACCAGTAAAGGAAGCTTTATACTGTATTAACCTCTCTGTTATTAAATTAGCTGCACTATTAGATGGCGTCGCAACCAAAATTCTACTTTCTGGGACCATAGCCAATATTTGCAAAATAGTTTCGATAAGAGTAACAGTTTTTCCCGTACCTGGCGGACCGAATATCACGTATGGCATCGGCCGACATTCGCCTTTAAGTATATTTATAACAGCATGTTTTTGAATGCTATTTAATTTTGTGTTAAACCATTTTATTTTGCCAAGATTCTCATCAGATATCTGAGGCGATTTAATTTTTATTCGGGAAGGAAACAATATGTCAGGACCGAGATTAGACAAAGCCAAATTAATTGCATGGTGTGATCTTCTAAACATGGTTCGACTGAAATGGAACTCTATTGAGACGTCGCCGCCATTGTAAGAGTCATGAAAATGTGGATGAAATTTAATCAAAACTAAATTCCCTCTTATGTTATGAATATAGCCTTCGTAACGAGATGCATTTGGATTCCTTACATCTCTTACAATAACCCTATCTCCTTTAATCAATGATGGTCTTCTTTCGGTTAACTTAGTTATTTCTATGCCAAGATACTCATCACAACGCAATAAGAATGCTTTAGTGTTATCATAAATTCTCATGTTTAAATTAGCTTGAACTTCGTCCATCCATAATAGTGTATGCCATTTATCAATATAATTATTTATCGTTAAATTTTGTGACAAAAAAGGAAAATTCAATTCAATTTTGGCTAATAATTTATTAAAATCAGCGCAAAAAGTTAAGTTGCTAGAATCTCCTAAGAGAACAGCCCATATTTTATCTGGAATAGAATAATCTCCAATCCTAACATCAACAAATGCAGATAATTTATATGGTTTAACTCCAACAATATATGGTTCAACATTGTCTCTTATTTTCTTCATTTCATCAACTTTATTTATTTCTTTCTTTTGGTTATAATTATCTCCAACTTCTTTACTAAGAATTTGTTTGTTTTCAATTACGTTTATCTCAATAATTCGCTTCAATTGAAATCCTTTAAAAAGAAATACTAAACTCTCTTTAGATTGCCCAAAAAATTTTGGCATACATGTAACAGTGAAACTAATTTTTTGTCCTGGATCAAACTTTATTGGTTGATTGATATATGGTTTAACTTGTATTTGAGAATTTAGTTTTTTGCTTAATATGATCCATTTGTTCATGACATACAACTGATTACTTCTATTTATTATATTTAAAATTATTTTTTGTGTTTGTTGAAAACATATTTGATCAAATTTTAAAGGATGCGTCATCTCTATATTTTTTTCTACTTCCAGGTCAAGACTGACTTGCTCTTCATTTAGTATTATATTCTGTGGCCTAATAGTAGTTTCGTTACTGACTACCATCAACTTTATAGCTCTCCATGTGCATGAACCTTGATTACTTTCTATTGCCTCTACTAAAACCTAGAATAAATGTATATGGTATTTTAAATATTTCATAACTATTTTTTCTTACGTGTTAAAAATATAACTCCAAGTAGTGCAGTAACAGCCTGTAAATGTCCCACTGCTGGGCTAAGGCCTCCTCTCCCTTTTTGAGGAGAAGGTTTCGAGCTTATTCCCACGCTTCTCCAATGCGGGTTGGTGGAATACACATGTGGCAGAATTTCGATGAAATTAGACACATGCAGTTTCCTCACGATGTTTTCCTTCACCGAAAAGCACGAGATGAATTATAACAGAAAATAAGCACATAAAAATTCAGAGGTGCTTGCCCAGGTTTGAACCCACGTTCATCGGTTAAGACTCACACGTTCTTACCACTGGGCCATCTCGACTTCCAAGCCTGCCAAGTAGTGCAATAAATATTAAAACCTAACAGTTCTGCATTGAAGAATTAAAAAAAAATAAACAATTTCTATTTGTGTCTGCATATATTTTCCTTTCAATTATTAAGATTTATACTACTCAATGTTAAAAATTTTTTACCAAAACTAGAATTTTATTCAAATTTCGGTAGTTTCTTAAATAAATTAATTTAATAAGTTTATTAATTTAAATACCATCATAACATTAAAATATATCACTCCTGTCTTAAACGAATTTATTGGAAGCAATTAATTACCTTTGATCCAAGAACTGGTTGAATACCATTTAAAAGAGTTCTGTTGTCAATATAAATTTGATTGTCACATATTCCCGAAGAACCCGACCATTGAGTAACAATTCCAGTTTTGATTTTAGTTCGAATAGCATTAAAAGCAATCACTTTTAAGACCTAAAATGCAAAGGATAGTTAAGTAATAAAGAAGTAAATAAAATTTTTTAAAACATTCAAACAATATGATAGTCTCTAAGTAATATTGTACAATAATTCTTTCAATACTTCAGTAAAACTCAAAATAATATAAACAACATGCTTTTGCAATTTAATCTATAATTTTAAACAATAATTGGCAGTCAGATGGACAAATTTACCCAAAACAAATTTAGATACATGAAAGTCACAACTTTCATGTATCTAATAATCTCACATAATCTTATATCTCCCTCTCCCTAAAGCTCTGTAAGAACATTAACGTTTGTACTGTGTACCATACACAGAACACACTTTAAGTTTAGGTGTATCGCAGTGGAGGGCCTACACAGATGGGATTGCAAATAGCCCCAGTATAATAAATATGAAATAAATGATGAAAAAATTATAAAAAATTGAAAAAGATAGTTTATTTAAAAAATATAACCAAAACAGTGGTTTTATTTATCCATATACCTATAAAATGACATTTCAAGTGCCAAAATTATTTAATTTTAAAAACATACTTGGTCAGTGGATATATTAAATGGTCTTATAGAATCTTCTTGCACAGAACATATAATCTCCAACCAATCTCCTTCTATAGGTACAAAGGTTCCTTCAACATCATCTAGGTTAAATTTTAAATCAGATTCACTGATATAAATAAATCTGTCCTGTCTCCTTGCAACTTGGCCAATTAACACATGCTCAACAACTCTAAATTTATTTTCCTCTGCTTCTTCCGCATCTCCCCAAGCTAAGCCTAGGTTTCCTAAAATTCTTACAATGAAAACACTGTCATTGCTATCCTTATAACCTAAGTAAAGGACCTTGTCATTTACATTTAATTTTAATGAACAGTTAGATATATCATAATAAACTGTTCCATCTATCAGAACAATATTATTCTCACAGTATGTTATTAAGCCTGAAACAAGTAAAATAAATAGGTAAATTATATAATTAATTAAGTTTTAACAGAAATATTAAACTAATTCTATATATTAAGTAAATGCTACAAAGTTTTTAGAGTATTCAATTTATATTGAGCGATAAAAAATATGAAAGACATTATTGTACATAGCATATTCAGCATAGTTATATAATTTAAGCACCTAATTCTGATCTCATACAAATTAAAACTATCCTGGAAGTGAAATTTAAGATTGATACTTCTACTACTTTTACTTTTTTCATAACAATCATATACATCCCAATGAAATCATATAAATCCCAATAAATTATCTCCTTTTTAATTTTACCTGTCTTTTTAAAACAAACTGCATCACTAGGTGTGTCTCTTTCAATACAGCTCATAACAGGTTCTTCTTTTTGAGCTTGGATCTCTAATTCTACTAGTTCATGAGCTAAGAATTTTTCTTTATCCTGGTCATCAGTATCATCATTATTATTGATTAGATAATTGAAAAAGTCTTTAATATATGAAAGCATTTTAGTAGTGGAATTAGAATTTAAAGTAATACTAAAAATCTATTGGACAAATCCTTTGTCGTAATCAAATTTCCATTCTGTAGATTTTAGGTAGTCAAGTTCCTTGCGTAAAGCTTGTATTCTTTTTTGGTGCAGTTCTTTATGAGCATTTTTCAATGATTGCTCGAAACTGTGACCATGATCCCCATGACTTAAAGATTGATCAAAATTTTGTATTCTAGACTGTGGTGTACTCTGGAAGACATATATGTCACATTATATATAATTTGATAACATTCTGTAAATTATCTATGATTTTTAATATTTTAAAAAGTTACCTGCGGCGTTTCTGACTCTGATGGGGAATATCCAGATTGGGAAATATTACTGGATGATGACATAACAGCTGTGTAATGAAAGTTTATTGTTACATTAATTGTTAATACTTAAAGAATAATTTTTTTATTAGTTATTTGAATAATTTGAATTTACAATAAACAAACTATCTACATTATAATCAACGATAAATTATTATTATAATACCTGTTACAGTATTTGAAGAAATCTTCACAATTATAGTTATAAAATAATAACAAAAACTATTAGAACGGTACGAAATTACGAAATACAAATCATTAATCAATATTTCATTTCATCTCACGATCAGTAGGTATTCAATAAGTACTCTGAGTCTCTAAGCCGCTGTCAAGTGTCAACCGTCAACAATTCTAAAACGTAGGGATTATGTACTCTGTGAAAAACTTAACAGATAATAAAGTACCGATTACTAACACCTGAATTCTTACTTTGTAGAAAAATCACTGTACAAATGTACAAAAGCTTATTTTTGTATTATTATGTTTAAAAAATGAATTAAAATTTTCAAACAAATGTTATATGTCCTGTGCCTTTAATAAGTTTTTTGTAGCACAAAAATCTATCTGACAAAGCAGATGACAATGACAAAAATTTGTACTACAAAATCAAAATATGGCCATCTTCTGACTACCAAAGCGGTAGGGGCCAGGACCCGACGGAATCACAAAAGTAACGTTTATGTTAAGAAACTGCCCTAGGGTGGTGTATCTTTGGCAATGAGCCTTGATATAGTTAACGGTCTTAGCACATCACCCTGGGATGCTATAAGGGGGCTATGGTACATCATAGTTTGCCCACCTATCTGCAGGTGATTATTGGAAACTACTTTTTTATTTCACCACCGCCCATAGACATTGGCGTCTAAGGCAAAAATTTTCTTCCTTCCGACATAATCTACAACCCAATTTCCGGAGTTTATTAACTAGACTATAAAGATTTGTTTCGATATTTTTAACATATGGTCAGAAATTAAATTTTAGTTTTTTATGTGTGCTACCACGCCTCCCGTGAAAATGATTTTTTTTATTCACAATTAATAAAGTAAAGGTACAGGTAATAACTAATAGTAATAGGCCAGTAGAAGTTGCATTGCTTTGCTAAGGTTTCATCACCCTTTTCGAAGCTTTTTCCACTACGCCGCGGGTCGGTAGATATGCATGTGGAAGATTTTTATTCGACACATTCAGGTTTTATTTACCTACCAGCACGAAATTAATGATCATTACATGACCCGTGAATATTCAGTGCTGTTTTTTTCGTTTATTTGATTTATTAAAAATATCTGCCATACAATAAAAATCGTTTAAAAAGTAAAAAAAAAAGTATTTATTGTAAATCATCAAGTCACTCTGTTTACAAGACAATTAAATTGAATTACAAAAAATTGAATTAACTGTACACATATTTATATTTATAAAAATAATTCATCAAACAAACTACTACTATAATTTATTATTATATTTATCTTATTTATATACAACAAATGTTTATACAATGCAATTACTATTTCTTAAAATAATTTAAAATTAATTATACAGCTATAGCTAAACATTTGGTTAAAAAAACATATAATCAACCAGCTTTTATTTTTTAAGAAATATATGTGGTATTCGGTCTATGTGCCTTCGGTATCAAATAGGATATATAACAGGACTCATGTGTTAAATAAATATATTTAAGACATATGTCCCGTTGGTATATTCAAAATCCGAATTGCCTTATTGACGTTTTCAAATATTCATTGAAACTCCAGTATCCGTAGTCTCCGTTTATTTACCATAATACCCTTTATTCATAGCCTTCTGACGCGTAAGTAAAACGAATAGTTGCTTGAATTTAGTAACTAGCCATTAATAACATAGTAAAATTTTATAAATTAGACATAAAACCCTTATATAAATAAGTAATGTGTCCAATTGATTTTTTATTGGCATGAAGGATACAATGTTTAAATAAAGTTTAATCTGGATTGTAACACGCCGGGACGAGCTGTAGCAGTGCCCGCACGAGGCAGCGGCATAGCACCCAGCCCGCTGCCTCCTGCTACTGAAATATCCCAAAAACGGTTATTCTAATTATTTAACTCTATATAAAAAATAGAGATACGGTATACCATACACACGACATTGAAATAAAGGATGTATGTGATTAAGAATCGATAAATCGTAATATTTTCTTATTTATTTAATATAAATTAAATGTCTAATCATTATTTTTTACTGTCTACTTCAATATCTTGACAACAATTAAAGATAGGTAAAAAAAAAACAATTTGTAAAGCATAAAAAGAAAAAAGCATATAATCGCAACTTTCGTATCATGACTGAGAGCCGAGTTACCGCAAAACAATAGAACAACAACAAAAAAATGTCAAGATGGCGGAAAAAGCTCATAGGAAATCTAAGCTATAAATCCTAATGTCTAAAAGTTAGCCTTCCCGGTTCGAATGTCGGCTTACACTCACCTGGCCCGGTGCGCGCCACTCGCTCGCGGGTCTGCTTGCGCGCCCGCGACGTGCTCAGTCCTCTTCTGGTCGTCGCGATCGTCGAACCCTCTCGTTTCGTTCTAATTGCCAAATATTAACATAAACATTGATTGACATATTGATTTTTTCTAAACACACAGATGATTTAGGCGATCTAGGGCCATGAACATGGCCAGGGACATGTCTTAATATGCGAAATTCATTGACCTGTGGACAACGGTTCATATTGTCCTCTGCCTATCTAGCGCAATGACTAGAAAACATAGAATTTGTTTTATATCAAACCAAAATAATAAAATCAATCATTTTTAGTTTTTGTATCATCATAGATATTACACATAAGCTACAACAAAATAGTGTCTGAACAGTTATAGTAGTTCCGCACGCCTGATAATTTTAATCTATTTTCTATATGCTCGATGCTCTTACGATTTATATCAACTATAGGTATATAAAGTTTTTAAATATTCATATAACGTTTTTCATCAATGGTGGGTCCATTAATGAAAATGATATAGACAATAAATTATTATAGACGAGATTGCTTCTGAAAAAATAATTAAAAAAAGGTTTATTATAATCGAAAATCAACCTCTTCTGTATCCCTCCTCTACGCGCACCAGTGTTGCGTGCTCGACGAGCCTTTGTTTTGGGTTTGTTTTTGGGACTCCAGGTTGCGTTTGTGGTCGACGTTGAAGCTGAATGCATCTCCAGTTCATCCTGGTAATCCATCAAGATACCTACCAACACGAGAAATCACCACATAATCGGTAAAATTGATGGACTTACAATATTTTCGATCGATATTCGATGGATTTGATGGGTCGCTCACCTAGCTTTTCGAGAGAATAATCGCAAGTGATGCGCAACAATCGGTGTCCGTATTTGTCGTAGTTGGCGCGCGTGACGTGCGGCAGCGCCAGCATGGCCTCCGTGGTCTCGGGCAGAGCATTCGCCATGGCCCGCAGCGACACTTGCGGGAACAGCGTCGTCAGGCTCGCGCCGCGCTCCTGTGCCATCTGTCTGGAAGCCGATCATTTCCCTATGTAGCGTGACCGCATCGAGAAACATGGTGTCACTTGATCTATTGCGTATTTGGCGTTACCGGCAGGCTTCGACCAGATCGGCGTAGCAGCGATTTACGAGACTGTCGAGTCGCGCGTTGATGCCCGGCTTATTTGCATCGGTAGCGGCGGGAGCTGGCGTCGCCGCAACTGTCGTCTGCTGGGACTGCGGCTGCTTAGCGAACTCGATTTTAATTTCACCTGATAGCAATCTGAAAGATGGCTTACTAAAGATTCGGCTAAGTGCATATTCTTTTTGGCGTGACGATTAAGTGCATTTTAGAATGTAATCTTGTAATAAGTTACAACATTTTATTTATTATACTACTTTATATATGTCAATATTAGTTACAATATATACACATCGTAGTTATATACCAGCCACTAAACAGCTATTTAACGCTAAACAGCTATGCTCTGTGTCCATAACTGGTTTACACTCTTTATCACAAATCGGATAATATCATCAGGTTTATACAATAACATTTCTATAATCCCGGTCTGATTCTGACTTCACATCAAGAAACAGTAACTCCACACTTTTTGTCATCAGTATAATCTTTTATCATTGTAGATTGGACTTATTGAAATATAGTACCGTGTGTTGTCAATAGAACACACGGTGAATTTGAGATTAGTTATTGCTAGGACGAAAATTATATTATTGATAGAATCTACCAATAATATAATTTTCGTCCTAGCTTTTGTGTCATTGATTTTAGTGAAGGCGGTCTCTTCATCGTATTCCACGCATTTCTAAAGGTCCTCGTGTTCCAGATACGTCTTTACAACAAATCTCCATGTGGTATAATTTTCACGGCCTTTTAATTTTTCTATGTTAATAAAGTTGCCGTTTGAAGTCATTGATAAATGCCAACAATAATTATTTTGCTCAAAAAGTACTTTGAAAAATGCGATCGAGCCGGATTGAGGTTAGTTAACCTCAAATTACTTTTTCGCAAAAAGGACAAAGAAATTTTCCCTAATCGAACCTAATCGGCGTCTGGGTTCATAACCTAATTAAAAGTAGTATTAGATTATAGTTTTACAGAGCTAGGCTAGGGAAAAGTTAAATAAAAAGACGGAGCATGGTTACAATGACAGACATTTTTTTTTCTTTTTATTTAGAGAGAGTGACACTAAAGAGGTTTAGCGTCAATAAGTTCGGACTACGTTCATATTTTCAACAGTTATTGAAGTTATTTGTATTCATTTTTCTGATACAACTCATAATCAGTCGCGTAATGAAGCTGCAAAAGGTAGAAGGTGATCAAATCCGATTAAGCAAACGTAATAAATAATACGCAGGTATTTCGCTCCTTAATAAATACTAGCAATAACTGTTTTTTAGATATTTCATTTGAATTGATGGCATGGAAGACTACTAGGGTAAAGTAAAAAATACTATGACAGATTACATATTTAAATGTTAAAGTACTGCCACGAATGGTTCTTACCCCCTTTAAATTCCTCTTTTTTTTGTATGATTTTTTATCATAATATGTTAGTTTTTTTTTTGTTATTTGTTTTTCTTATATTTCTTCTTTAATTTATATGTATACGCATTGTTTTGCTTATGCGATATGTATAAAAATGTTAAGTTGGAATGAGCGAACCTGAATTTGTGAATGCATGATGAGTTAGCCTATAATTGCGATGTATAGTGTTAATAAGTGTCATTGTTTGGAGTTGTCATTTTTTGGGACACACATATATAAACATTGTAAATTGTGTTGGCTTTCTATAAAATAAAATAAAATTGAAGAAAACCTCACTTTTGGTCACACTATTCAGCACAACCAGATGGACGAACAATCTGTCAAATGAGGTGCTACGGTAATAGTAATTAAAATAAAACTAATATTTATTTGAATATCGAATACCTGTCTAACTCCGGTCCGGTTGTGATGTATGCATTGGAGATGTCGTTGTTTATCTTAATAAACTCGCGAAGTACCTTCTTGAACAGCAGTTGCCGCAACAGTCGCTGCTCGTCGCCGCGCGCCCACGTTTTGCATCTGGAAAATTAGTGCTTTGAATCTAAATTTGTCTCTAAAATACCGTTGTCATCGTTCACAGTGAGTCCGTTACAGTGCTCTAGGACTTCATTTATCTGGTTGTAGTAGTAGTGCCTTACTTCTCGAATTTAGAACACGGCCATAGTGTAATCATCAACTTACTAGCTCTTCTCGCTCGCTATTAAATCTATCACTTTTAGAAGTTATTTAAAAATGTCAGGGTAGGAAAACTAAATAACTATTTGACATGTAAACCTGGAACTTCGGGATATGCAGCCGTACAAGGTAGACACAAAAACTAACGAGGCAGAACTACGAGTACCTTGAGAGACATTCAGTTTCATAAAAGCGTATATTCTTATCCCCCCTTCGAGCGCACGCATTACCGTATCTAGTGGAGTGTTTCGTACGTCAGCGGTTAACAAATCGCAACGCGAGGCGAATCGAACTCACAGTCCATGCAAGGGGTTGCCCTGCAGCTGAGCGAGGCGCTTCTGCATGGAGCCGCGCAGCGCGTCGGCCAGCTGCAGCAGCGTGTAGGACTGGCGCAGGTCCCGCACGGCGCGCGCGATGGTGACGCAGTCGCGCGTGACGTCGACGGGCGCGGGGCGCGCGGCGCGGCGGCACGCGTCGCACGGCGCCGGCCCGGCCGCGCAGCGCGCGCGCGGGAAGCGCTCGCCCAGGTACGCCAGCACCTGCACGCGCCGGCACTCCGACACGTTCTCGCACATCTGCGCCATGAGCATCAGGTTGTCCACGTGCACTTGTCTCGCTTCCTGAGTGGTGGTTCTCTCCTCTGTGAACGAACGTGCAGTGCTTACATATCTTTTTTTTATTGCATAGGACCTAGCATATGGGCCACCTGATGGTAAGTGGTCCACTAACGCCTAAAGATGTGCCTGTAATTACACTGGCTGACTCACGCTTCAAACCGGAACACAACAATATCAAGTACTGCTGTTTTGCGGTAGAATGATGAGTGGGTCGTACCTACCCAGACGAGCTTGCACAACTTCATACAACCAGTAAAAAGCAAAATAATGCCGGTTAAATTATATCTAAAACATATACTTTAGTATCTAACGTGAGTTTCATTTTATATACATATTGAATGTTTCAAACAGTGCAAAACGAAACAAATGATATCAATGATACTGGTCGTGGCTGGAGCAAATACTGCCAGTAGACCACATTGAAAAAAAAATTAGTCGAGTTGTTTATCTCAAGATGTCCAATCTTTGCACGAAAATGCAAATGGATAATGTTGTCGCGTATACGACGTTCACTCACTCTCCAGCATGCGCCGAATGCGGATGACGTCGCAATAGTTGTAGTACAGCAGACAGGCGGCCGGCTCCCCGTCGCGGCCCGCGCGACCCGCCTCCTGGTAGTAGCCCTCCACCGACTTGGGCAGGCTGTGATGTATCACGAAGCGCACGTCCGCCTTGTCGATGCCCATGCCGAAGGCGATCGTTGCGCAGACCTTTTAAAAACGTCTAGTTAAATATCTTCTAGTTAAATTTAGATGACAGTACAATCGAAATGCGATTATAAAGAAGTGCGAACTGCTAATCGATTTGGCATATTGAATTATTGTCGGATTTTATTATAAACATTTTTGAGTGCCTCGTTGGTCGAGTGGCTACATATAAGGCCGCAGACCCGAAGATTTTAAGTTCAAATCCCAGGTCGGTCATTTTGAGGATTCAAAATTAAGTAAGTGTGATCATTTTTGTAGATTGTTCATATTTTAAAGACCAATATTTATATTTCTCGAAACAATCATTTGAAAATAATATTACAAATGAATCTATTTAAAAATTAACGTTTAAAAAAAATATATCTGGAGCAAATACGGCTTACGGCTATAGATAGGGCGGGACACCTACCACCGTGTAGCGGTCGGCCAGCCAGCCCACCTGCACGTCCTCGCGCGTGCGCTGCTGCAGGCGGGCGTGGTAGGCGGCCGCCTGCAGCCCCGCCTTGCGCATATCCAGCGCCAGCGCCTCGCACTCCTTGGTCCACAGGCAGTACACGATGCCCGACATCCTGCTTGCGGAACGTCGCTGTGTCAATGTGCATAATTGCCGTTCAGACTATTCTTTAAGGGACCTCTGGGCAAAATGGCATGGGACTATCTTGTAAGTATTACTATATCTAAGCGTCAAATTTAGATTTTTAAGTTGTCTACTTATAGAAGATAAAAAATAATAATTGAATACTTTATACATAAGAATTTTGAACTTTCATTGTATGACTTGAAAAATTATCAAAATTTAATACAAAATTTAAAATTGATTTATCCAAAATTGATTGAAAACAACAAAAAGTTAAAAATAAAGTAGTAATATTTTCAAACAAAAAAAGCCGAGATGGCCCAGTGATAAGAACGCGTGAATCTTAACCGATGATCGTGGGTTCAACCCAGGCAAGCACTACTGAATTTTCATGTGCTTAATTTGTGATTATAATTCTGCCACATGTGTATTCCACCAACTCGCACTGGAGCAGCGTGGTGGAATAAGCTCCAAACCTTCTCCTCAAAAAAAAAATGGAGAGGAGGACTTTAGCCCAGCAATGGGACATTCACAGGCTGTAACTAACTTTTTTTCAAACTATTTACGAAATAATTTATTCAACTCAACTCAATCCGAGTACATTATTTTAAATTAGTGTCAGTACATGAATCACACCACAGTGATTCATGCATTGACTGTCGAACCTTTCTGAGTAGAGCTAGTCTCGTTATACTTTCTTTCATACGTACACTTGGACGTTAAAAAAGTTAATGAAAACTTACCCGGCAAACCTCTGGCGGATAACGTTAATAATGTCCTTGTTTACATCTTTTGGTGTCTTTTGTAGAATCTCGTAGGAGAGATTAGGTCGATTAAAACTCCATAGAAACCACTTGCAATTTGTGACCTGCAGACAACATTTTTTATAAAAAAAAATATATATATTCAAATAACACGAAAAAAATTGTCTAAATGTTTGAATTTTACCACAAATTATTAAGCAGTTAGATAAGACTATAATGTTTACAGAAGTTAATAAAAGAGCTTTAGATTAAGGTTATATACAATGTTTCCAATGTAAAGTAGCAGATTAATTTCATGGATAGAATACATACTAGCCCAGCATACACTTACGAAGACAAACCATCATCATCGGATAATAAACATTCACATGTGATTCGATCGTAGATACAAAACAAATGACTAAATAAGACAACCCCGAATTAATCTAGCAACAATAATAATAATAAACAGGTTAACGTTTCGCTACACAGCACGAAGCTCGTGACCTTGAGCTGGTGCAGGATGTCGATGCGCACGCGCGGCGTGGCGGTGGCCGTGAGCGCCATGAGGCGCACGCGCGGGAAACGGCGCCGCAGCTCGCCCAGCCGCTTGTAGTCCTGGCGGAAGTCGTGGCCCCACGTCGACACGCAGTGAGCCTCGTCCACCACGAACCTATCACGTTTTTTTTATATAAGAAAGGCGGTCGATCAAATAGTCATTAGCCTCACCGACCAGACATTGACACTGTAGGAATTATTGTAAAGTGTAGGCCCACCAAGTAAATTGAACAATTTCTTTGATTTATTCTCGGGTGTTTCAATAATAATTTCTTGCAGAACAAATTGAATTCTTTAAACAAACATGCAATGCAAGGATTATATTTATATTTTTATAATAAACTACATTAAATCCTCAAAATTGGGATATTTTTGTTATAGAAATTTCTATTGTGGAGTCCACTCTCTCGTGAAGGTCCCGGGGTTGTAGCACTGGATGCCCTCCCCTAAACCCGGCACATTTATAAATTATATATATTATAATTATATTATATATATAGCGGATACATTTCGTAATATAATAACCCACCTTGCAATTAGGTTTCGAGAATAAAGCATATTCAGTGTATTTTGTAATTTTTCTGAACTGCTGAGCTTCTCCGGCGTCACATAGAGCAGACGAATTGCCGGTTCCGCTAACGAAAGCTGATAGTATATTTCGTTCGCCTCTGCCGCTGATTGTTCGCAGGAAAAGTATACCGCATAGATCTATCACGGACGATTTTTGTATAACTAATATTACTTTAATCAAAATCCTTATTTGTATTTTTAATAAAAATAGGTTATGTTTATTCTTAACAGTTAAAATTAATTATACAACAAGACTGCTACTGTTGTTATACTTACATCGAGCGAGTTTAATTTATTAACTTGATCTAGAATCAACGATCTCAACGGAGACACTACTACAGTCACGCCGGGGGTCAGTATGGCAGGCAATTGGTAGCACAGCGATTTACCTGAATTAAATATACATACTGTTTAAACACCAAATAATCATCATAATAACTCTGTCTGTTACGTTTTCACGGCTAAGCCTCTGAACCGATTTTGATAAAATTTTGATATGAAGCAAGTTTAAACCTCAAGCTAGGCGGGCCGTCCGTCAAAGCGTCACGGTAACATGCGTAAGCGCTCCCGTGGCGCTCCTCGTTAAGACGGAAAGGGTACTGCTGGTTTTTTAATGGGTATTTCAATGTTCGGGGCGCACTCGGCGCCTTGGGCACCGGCGAAATATATTTTCATTTCTATCTAGTTACTAAAGCGCTAGTGTTTGTATATAAAAAGAACACAGTATCAACCGCTTAAAATACTTGTATGTTTGATTTGTTTTGGTTGGTCTATGCCTGACATAGTTTCAGGTAAACTATTTAGTCTCATCTGACTGATTTGACAATGTGAACCAGCTTGACAAATTGGCTACCCTCGAGGTAGCTGATCCCCGATTAGTCTATGCCAAAAGCGCACTGATCGGTTGATCTGCGTAATAATAAGCATAAGTGACAAATACTAGCTGTCTCTCTTTATCGTACTAGTAGTTCAGTCAGTAGGGACAAAAATGGTCCTTTGACTCGCAAAAGGTATTGTAGATATCATTTTAAAATATGTTGTTTAAGTTTGTACTGTTGTGACCTTGAGTTGAAGTTGTGGTTTTACCGCTCGCGCCGCCATCTTGGTTGAAAGTTGCCAAAATCTGTTTTTTTTTTTTTTTCAATATAATACCTCAACGGTTGATCCTACGACTAAAAACGTTCAATACAAACTTGAAGCGAATAAAATTTCACACATTATTTGTTTCAACATTTTTTTTTCTAAGTATCATATGTATCGAGTTATGTAAAATCGTTAACAAATTATCAAATTAGTTTTTCTTGGTTTTCACAAGAATAAATAACTTTATATTATTTTTACCGCTTTTCCACACCAAAATAAGATTATATGGCGAAATGCTTTCCAAATTGAAATATTATTAATAATATGATATTCAGCATGAATATCATATTATTAATAATTCCTGCTTCCCCCTTCCTTCTTAAGTCCACGCGAGCTGGTTCTCGATGTCACCGCCTTACTGTGACATCAATTCCATCGCGAACAAAGAAATTTGGCAACTCCTTTCTTTGTCGCACTTCCAAAAAATGGAATTCCTTACCAGCTCACGTGTTCCCCTCCTCTTACAACCCGGGTTCCTTCAAACGAGGCGTGAAGAGGCATCTTGCGGGCCGGCAAGGCGAAGGCGGCTAGTGCAGAACGTTTTTCCCGTCTGTACTAGCCGTCGTCGCGTTTGGACTCTACTACCACTTACCATCAGGTGGAGTAGAGTCATTTGCCCTCCCGGCGAATATATTTCAACCAAGAGGGGGCGCGAGCGGCAACACCTCGATGTCGCAAACTTGGATTTTTCATAAGAGTACAAAAAACATATTTCAAAATTGTAGCTACACCACCTTTTGCAAGGTAAAAATTCCCACTGACTGGACTATAGTTTACCGATAAATATTTAGAAACGTTAATTACATTTCATGTAGAACAATGCGTATGCGTATGTGTATATTTGGAGCCGGTTGGCGTGGTTGGTAGATACTTGCCTTTTCACGCCGAAGGTTGTGGGTTCGATTCCCACCCAGGACAGACATTTGTGTGCATGAACATGTCTGTTTGTCCTGAGTCTGGGTGTAATTATCTATATAAGTATGTATTTACAAAAGAAAAGTATTATGTATGTAGTATATCAGTTGTCTGGTTTCCATAACACAAGCTTTGTACAAGCTTAATTTGGGATCAGATGGCCGTGTGTGAAAAATGTCTCAGGATATTATTATTATTATTATGTGTTCGATCGCGGTATATTTGTTTCGTTTGTTTTGTTAGTGTAAAACGTGTCTATACTTTTTAAAATCATCATGTATAGTGAACATTAAACATACAAATTTAATAATTCATATGCAATCAACCAAATGTTGTAAAATAATAAAAATATTATCTTACCACCGCCGGTGGGCATTAGAACGAAGCAGTCGTGTCCCAGCAGTGCAGCATTGATGACTTGCAACTGATTAGGTCTAAACGATCTGAGACCAAACTTTTCTCTTAACTTTTCCATCATAAGATCAGAGTGAGGATAATTTAAACCATCAAATTCACCTTAAAACAAACATACAGACACGATTATGAAATACATAAATAAATTTTATCTACTATCTGAATAATTGTACAATATAGTTTTTATCATTTACACATACCATAGATCATAATCAGACATTTTCATATAATAAGTGAACATTTAAACTGATAACATTTATAAATTAATTACAACTTAAATTCAATTAAATATATTTACAATGAACACTAACTTATTCAATAATTATATATCAGACAATTTTAAATAAGCAATTGTAATTTACCTGTTATTCCATCATTAATCGTTCCAGGATGAAACTCTCCCATTTCTTCATAAGACACCGCAGGGTCAACCTCGTTTTGATCCATTAAATTAATTTGTAATTGGTTAGTTGAGTGTTCATTTGAATCAATAATATTTTCCTCGCCGAACATAGAGGGATCATAAACTTGCCACCCCTCGTCGTCAAGTAATATGTCTCTTTCACTCTCATCGTTATTCGAATGAGCCGGCATAGAGTCATTGACGGAAATCACATTTGTTTCGTCATCAAAATCAGATTCAAAAGAAGTGTTCCTGTTAATAGACGATTCCGCATCTGTCGACGGCAAACGTAAAGCCTTGCTTAATCCCGGAGGTTGGAAGTGTACTGAACTAGCAGGTATAGAGCTGCATTTTGATAGAACTTCCGTTGGTAACGGCTGTAACTTCTCTGAAGCATTTTTTACTCTTTCTAATGTATTTGAAGGAATGCTTCCTATTGTAGATTTTTCATTCGGTTCTTTAAGGGTAACAGACGAAGGCCGTTTCACTACGAATTTTTTTTTTGTACCATTTGTTTTAGTATCAGCATTAGTACAAATGTTGTGCGTTGAATCATTAATTGAGGAATTTGAATTTAAAGATAAAGATCGTTTACCAATAATTTTAGATTTGATGCCTGTTTGGTTTTCAAGCAATGTGTTTGGGGTAGATGATATAGAATCATCTGCACTTTCTTCACCCAGTATTAGTGTTTGTCGAGAGTCATCATCAGATATACAAAATGTAGATGAATTTTGTGGTTCTTGAATAGTGCTATTTACATTTAAATTATTACTTTCATGTCCATTACATTGTCCTTGACTTTGTATGATTGATTTTAATTTAGTTTCTATCTTATTTATACTCGCATATGTTTCATCATTATACCCGTGTATCACATTTTTTGTCAAGTCAGACAATCTCCTAAAGGCTTCACTTATTTTTTCTAACAACTCAATATATAATATTTTACATTCTTCTATTTCTTTGCTAGTAATGTTCTTGACCTTAAAATTTATTAAAAATAAAGGTAAAAATTAATGTTATAACAATGACAATAGCCAATGACTAATTTTATAGATGGCATAAAATTATTAATCTTATCTGAGCAGTATTCTAACAAACATTATAATAAAATCACTGTAAGGGTTATTGGTATTGGCTCTCTTAGCAACATGGCAAATCTTTCGGATTAATATATATTATATTCCAAAACAGTGTTTAGTCTTTATTTCATCAGAATTGGTCGAGTCAATTAAAAGTGGGAACATAGTACTTACAAAGTACTTATAGTTTGCACACATATGTTTAAATCCATGTATACTACAGGTCAAACCCAAGACACAGCTAGTTTAAAAATATATTGAAAGCTTTCAAGGTGGCCTACTTATTAATAGTTAAAATCTATATCATTTTTTTTGATAGACATATTGGACATAATTTGGACAATTAACATAAGCAATATGTAATGAATGATTTCTTTATGAGATGTTAGGTAGACAATAAAACAACATACCATATCATGTTTTTTCAATACGGTGTGATCAGAAATTTTTAAAAGGAAATCAGACACTGAGCTGTCGAAAACAACAAATTTGTCAGTGTTTTTTCCTATTTCAACAGATTGTACTTTACTTGATGATTGACTTTTAGGTTCTTCAATTGTATATCTATTTGGACTATATAACATTTCTGAAGGTATACATTTTAATTCACCCTAAAATAAAGACACAAAAAATAAATTAATCAATTATTATATAACATAATATCATTTGATCAAGGAATGTGCAAAATATTTTAAATTATTTCTTACCACATCCATAAAATTATTGATTCCTTCATCTCTCTGACAAACATTCCTTACACCACCTAAGGACTAGAATCATTGTAAAATTAAATAATGCTGTACCTTGTCTGATTTGTTAATTATTTTATTAACAGCTGAATACATATATATATATAATCATATCTACGTATACATATATAACAATAACAAATACATCCGGATAGAGCAAAACTGTAATTGTTGTTTTAATATTATGTCAATGTATGTATGTAAATGTAACACCGAATGGTTTAGCCAAGTGTTTTATCATCATCATTATCAGCCTTTCGTCATCCACTGCTGGATATAGGCCTCTCCAATGGCACACCACTGAGCTCGATCCTAAGCTCTCAATTTCCATTCGCTGCCAGCCACTTTGCGAATATCGTCACTGCACCTAGCCGGAGGGCGTCCTATGCTACGTTAGTGTTTTATCATTCAAAGGGTAATGACAAAAATATTTTTGTTATGTATGTTATCTTAAACTTACTTTTATGATAAAAGTAAAATAAGTTGTGGCTACTACAATATTTAATATCATAAAATATAGTATATAATCATAAATATAATGATATATGACATAATGAACAATAACAGGTAAATGTTAATAAATGCAAATTTCTTCTTAAATATGCTAGCCATTTCTAGTTTTTTTTTTGTCTTAATTGATAATATAGTATAATTATGTTATTTTATCTTGTAGTAATGTTTATGATAGCAATTTAAATTACTTACATTGTTTATCTCTGAACTCGGTGGAGTTGCTGAAACAATGAGTTATGGTTTAATTCAACAACTTAATACCTTAAATAAAGTATTGTTTGTCTTGTTCATTTAAATTATTTTATTTATAAAAACAACTTATTGGATATAAGTAACCTATTCTTAAACAAAGTTGTTTATTAAAAGTATAATATAAAAACTTATTAAATTATAATATATAAACTTTGATTACTTACAAATTGTATTTGAAGACTTAGATTTCCAAACGAATTTAGACTTTTTCTTAACACTTTGATTGCTTTCCGAAACCGGGGTACTGTGTCTAAAATAAAATTTATTAATTGAATATTTAATCACGCTCACTAATTCATATAAATTTTTTAACAATAAATATTTGTAACAAACCTGGAATCCATTACAGTATTTTTAAAATTTTTTTTTATGAACTCCTCCATTTTATCCAAATATCATATTAAATATAATTTAGGTGATACTGTCTCTCATTGTAATCTGAAATGTTTTGGATATCAATGAGAAATTCAGAGAAAAATAAGTTATAAGCAGCCGAAAAAATAAAACTGTACTTAGATGTTGTCAAAATGTTAAATACACACCGACAAAATACACATTATTCTATCTGAAAGTCGGTGAATAACAATGTTATCAAATTAATAAGTCAAATTTATTGGTCTTATTATTATATTTATATACTCTTTAAAAGTTTTTTGAAATTGATAGGTACTCATTACTCAAAGTCATAGATAAAACCAATTCGTTTCAATGATAAAATTTTCGTCTTCCAATAGGTGGGCATGTATTATCTATGTAGTAAGCATTGTATCGATTATCGATATCGAATGCGTTAGACTTGTATCGCTAGCGTAGACAGAGAAACGAATAGACCAAGGGGCCGTGAAACCGCGATTGAGACAGAGATAGTTTGTTAATGTTGCGTATAATGCTGCCATAGTAACTGCATTCCCTGTTTTGGGAGATAAATAATTTTCAAGATTTCATTAAAACAAAATAAGTTTATTAAATTTTACTTTTTAAAATTTATTACACTTTTTTTTAATTAAAATATTTTTTTGTTTACCAACTACACCCAAAAATCGTTGCATTGTTTGTTTTTGTTTCCGTTATCAATAGTACTTCAGCATATTTATATGGTACTTGATTAGCATTCTTCTCATGTTGAAATCTAAAACACTCAATTAAATATTAATAAAGAATGGTTGCCACATATATTTCTATGTTAAGTTCTTGACTCGGAATCTAATAATATTATAAATTCATAAAGAATGTTAAATAGTGTTGTCATTAGGCAGTTATAAATAGGAGAACTAATATATTAAAAATAACATATTTATATGTAACGAAGCAATTTAGGATATTATTGGTTTCCGTATTTATTTGTTTACATTGTCGATGAGTCGATATTTTTTATCAAAAATCGGGACTTTTTTTAGCTGACGCTGGCAGCACTTACATTGTAAATAATTATAGGTTATGAATTATAAACACTGGAAAACCTATTATCTTCAGGATTTTAATGCGATATAAGGTTCCCTATGGCATAAATAAACCTCACTGAGAAACTTTACTTAGGGACAAAACCGCCGTACTTACGCGTGAAAACACACGCCGGCAATTTTCTGCTTGCTATCGCTTAAACATGAAATAATACGACAATGCACCATTGCATAACCTTCGATATGATATAAGGATTGTTTCTCTGTCTTTTCACTGCATTAGAATCGTTTTCTAACATAAAATACATAAATAAGCAAAAATTGAACAATAAACACAATGATCGCACCAACTGTCATGTTTTTGGTGTTTGTTTCGCTACTCAAATAGCGAAGCAAACACCAAAACTGGTTACTCGATAAGGGACAAAAGATTTGGTAATTCTATCTTTGTCTAAACTATTTGTAACGTAATTTTCGTTTTCTTTCTTGGGTAAGTGAGAAGGAAATCGTCATTGCGTCTATTAGTTTTTCTGTCTACGGTTTAACCACAAACGCCACAGAGAACTAACTCATAAGTCAAAACCATTAACCACTATATACGTTTTGGACTTTTAGGCTTAAAAAATATTTTTATACCTAAAAACTAACAAGTTATCAACTAACAAGAAATAATTTCATGATAATTACTTGATGTGTATGAAGTATGAACTATGAAGTGTCTTTGTCTAGCCAGTAGCCATTGTATATTAAGTTTACGGTAACAGTAGTCGCAGAATACCTGACATTAATTTTATTTGACAATAGTTTACATAGAACAGAAAAAAGGACGTAAAATTTATTTTGTAATGTGTAATTTTATAAATTTATATTGAAATAGTACCCATCTATATCACTAAAACTATTAAGTAACAAATATATTGTCAATGGGTAAATCCATAATAAGTGCTTAAAATCATTGAAAAATAACAAAAAATTAATAATATATCTTACAATACGTATTTTTCAATGGTAGAGTAAAATGACATCAATTAAAAAACAAGCTTATAAGACATCTAATCGTGAAGACAATGATTCAGACTCCCTTTTGACACCATGCTTTAAAATTAATTCTGATGTGGCTTTGAAGGAGATTCCAACAACAGGTGAAGAATACCTTTTAAAAGTAATGAAAGAAAGGGAGAATTATTCTACTGTAACAAAATGTAACAAGGACTTTTCCAAGTTTGCTCAAAATCAGTCATGTTTTGTTAAAGAGGTAATGTAAGGGGAATCTAGTGTTATCTATATTCACAATTTCACAATATTTTTATATATGTGGACTATATCATTTTAGTAGTGTGCATTTTTTATGATGAACCTCCTCATATTACCAGAATATAGTAAGCTCAAATGAAGTGATTTAGATATTTTATACTTTGAAAATAATTTGTAAAATATTCTAATTAACTGTCACACATGTAAATATAAACATAGACAAAGGGATATAAAAATTAAAAATCATATGCAACATTAACATTAAGTTTAAGACTTAATCATAAAATATTTATGGGTTGTGGTCAGTCAAGATGTTTTTTTATCTGCATATTTAAAGCTTAGATATATTTTCACTGTAGGACAAAAGAGACTTAATAAATGTAGATTTTTTTTTATAGTATAGGCAGGTGGATGAGCATATGGGCCACCTGACAGTAAGTGGTCACTAACGCCCATAGGCATTGGCAATGTAACTATCGCTTACTTCGCCAATGCGCCCACCAATGTTGGGAACTAAGATGTTATGTCCCTTGTGCGTGTTATTACACTGGCTCTTCAGACAGGAACACAATAATATCAAGTACTGCTATTTTGCAGTAGAATATCCAGTATCCAGACGAGATTGCACAAAGCCCTACCACAAGTAAAATTATTTTAATTATATAATTTATTTGAATTTACAATTTCTAGCTACCACATGCTAAGGCACCAGATAACTTAAAACCAACTATTGAATGGCAAAACATTCAAGTAGCAGATTTTTCTGATGTTCGAATGTATGTATCACGATTGTTATTAAAAAAGTCACTATGGCCCAATGATGTGAAGAAATTAGAAATAGATCCAGATAATATTATTGCTTGGAAAAAATTATTTGAAAGAGATCCAAAACTTTCATATGTCCTTGGCCAACACAATGCAATGTTAGACCGTGGCCTAGAAATACTAATTGAAATTTTAGATGGAGTTAAACCTGGTAGCACAATTAATCATAAAACAGGTATTATTTTTTTATTGAAATGTTACTATAGCAACAGGTGGTTGAATCTAAGAAACCTTACGTTAATGGTATATTTTTTGTAGGTCAGTGGATTTATGCCTTTCTTGCTTGTACAAGACAGCCTCTTCTCTCGGACACAATTAGTATTTTAAGGAGTTTAGCTAGAAAATGTGCAGAAATAAGGTATTTATATATTTAATCAAAGTTAAACCAACTGAAAAATATAATTTTATTAATTTTTTCATTGATATTATACTTATATTGTATTTTTGCAGATCTCAGCTTGATCCCGAGGATGAACATTCAATAACAGCTGCAGTACCATTAAATATATTTATATGCCTTGTGTCCCGATATTTCAGGCAGTATGATTTAGCTGATTGATAAGGATTAATGTAAGCAGTAAACTTTAAATAACATCAAATTATTGGAACTTATTCCAAAAGTATTCACTTATGACACCATTTTATGCCAACTGAAATAAAAATATGTTTAAGAAGTATGTTCTTTAAAGTACAGGCCAGAATTTTATATGAATAATGTAATAAATAAAAATAACATGTCATTTTTGTTTTTTTTTGTCATAAAAAAATGTCATTGCAGTTAATATGCTCTAAACATTTGACAAAAGCCTTTTTTTTAAAATGTATGAGTAGACAGAAAACAGCAATACGCTAATTACAATATTTTAATTATCAAGGGGTAAAATTCATAACCTTAACGTCATTTATAAAGATCTCCCTGGACCTAATTTTGAATTCCACGCAGATGCTAGTTAATAAAATTAGTAGGAACAATACAGTATGATGTTTTAAACCATGTCATTTACAGGGATAAAAGGTATAGCCTGTGTCAATTCAGGTTAAGGTCCTCCAGACCGATTTTGGCCATGGAGGCCGATCTCAAGAGAGATTAGCCAACTGCGCAGGAGATATTATAGTGCACAAGTGTGTGCGCAAACAAAGGTGACCTCTCTATTCCCTCATACTCATAATCCGATGGGACGGCAAATCGATACAACCGGAAAAAGTTCAGGCGCAGGACCAACTTTCAGCTACTGAGAATTTTCTTACAGAAAAACCCAATAACTTTTTACTGGCCCGACCTGGGAATTGAACCCAGGACCTCCGGGTCAGCGGCCTTATATCTAGCCACTAGACCAACGAGGCAGTCGCAATCCAGGTTTTAACTATCTGTTTGCCTCTGTTGCGTTGATTGAGTTACAAACATACAAACTGACACATTTATAATATTTCATTATTATAGTAGGATTAATAACACTTTTTTGGCTGCCGTGTACAAATATGTAGTGTTTTAAGAAATATATTATGGCCGGCTTTATTGCAAAACTACGTCATCGTTTGTCAGTTAAAATCAGTCCGCATGAACCCGCTTTCAGTTAGTTTGCTTCCCGCTTTGTTCTTAAAAACTATTTGCGTAGTGCGCATTTATTGAAGCCACTATGCTTAATCTCTTATTAACTTAAATTGGTGTTAGGGATCCTACCTCATCAGATATTCTACCGCCAAACAGATATATTTAGTATTGTTGTTTAAAGGATGAATTTAAAACTTTAAAAAATATAAAATTTGTAACTACACCTAATACATATAATTACCGAACGAAGTGCTTTGAAATAAACTCGAACGGAAAGACAGGGAATTAATTTCATAAACATTTAGATAATGTAACTTTATTATTTTATACAATAACAACAAAAATATTCTTTAAAATTAACGTTCTGCTAATAAAAAATACATTTTAAAAATCTTTTTTATCAACTTCGAAATGTACTCCAACTTGTTTTCGCACAATATCTCTTAGTTTAGCTAATAAAAGACTTTCCTTATGGGTCATTCGAGGCGACTCGTTGAGTCCTGAAAAATAAAATAATAAAAATGTATTCAGTATATTGTTGGAATAAATCAAGCGTTTCGGTTCATCATAAGTAACAAATAATCTATTTTTTAATAACAAATTCTTGAACAAGATACCAAATGAAGTTAAATTAGACATGTATTTTTTTATTTCCTTATTTTATTTTTAAAAGGAGCCGATTTTGTCCAGTGAACCTAAGGTCTTAATTAAAAAAAGCACTATTAAATAACCATTGAGTTTTCATATGTCTTTATAATAAATCTCATACTCGACGTTGAAAACATACAAAGTGGCAGAACCTGGATGTATTGGATGAAACTTTTTCAATGTCATATATCCAACCCGCACCGAAGCAACAGGGAGGAATAACTTCCAAACGTTCTCTTTAACAGCAGGCCTGATTGCCCAGTGGAGCAATTGTGGACTGTTTACATTTTGAAGGTTAGTTTAAAAATATATCTTGTACTGTATACAATAAAGGCTGTTTTAAATTACCCACCTTGCTTTATGCAACGCGCTACCTCGAGCGCTTGATAAACTAATCCAGCGCTGTTGTCAAAATTGTATTTTTGCGTCGAAGTGTGCAAAGGAAACTTTTCCACTCTTCCGTCTGTGTGGATCAAAGTGTTCGCGAAATGAAAAGGATCCTCGACCTTAAAATATTAATTTTGACTTTCATAGTTTTATTTAAAATTAACAAAATATATTTTATCTTAATATTAAAATGACATATATTCAATTGGAATGCCATAGTATATATAATCTTTTATATATTTGAATAAGATTTTCTTCTAGACAATGGCACCATTGGAATAAAGAAATATTTTTCTCAGGCGAGTGAGTCAATAAATTTCTGCAAAAGTAAATCTAAAGTCCACCTACCGTAACTCTCCCTTTAGTGCCGTAAACAGTAGCTTTGTTCCACAACCTAACCTTAGCGTTTATATTAAGTACGGCACGCCTATTGCCAGAATATTCTAGTATAACTGTGTCCACTACATCAACCCCATCGTCATTAATTTCACCAATGGCAGTGACGTTTATAGGCTCCTCTTTAAATACGAACTGTGCAAATTGTAAAGTGTAAATTCCGATGTCTAGAACTGCACTACCGCCCAAATCTTTTTTTCTGTAACGTTACAAAACTCTCTATATATATTGTTAATTCATATAAGCTTAAGTATAAAAGGATTAAGGGTATTTAATGAGTTTACCATTGTGCTCCAATGTACAAATTATATTTTAATAAAAATTAACATTTTTGATTTTTAAGAACCCTCAATATTCCACAATCTCACGAAAAAAATTTCTTATCGTTCACATTATAGTACGCGCACCCGTTGTCGCGGAACAAAGTGCCCCTGCATTGGTTTTTTCGGAGCGGTGTGCGAACGTGACGAGGGGCTCTGAAAAATACTTGAAACTACTCTACACTCATGTTTCGCGAGGGTCTATACAGTTTTTTCAGGTTTTAACCGCGATCATATCTTTATTTTGTTTCACAGTTAAATCCGAACATAAAAGAATCACAAAGTGGATGATGATATGTAATGTGAAAGTTTAAATTGTCTATACCTAAGTCTATCGACATTTTCAATTGGAACGCCAAAATTAACTTCGACGAATTGAACATCTCCCAGTTTACCGGACTGAATTTCTTTTTCCAAAGCGATATATGACGGAGCAAAACGAGACCATACTGCTTCCATTAAAAACAGATTTTTATTCTTAGCAATACTCAGTAAACTTTCTGTCTCCTTGTAGTTCATGCATAATGGTTTTTCGCAGAGTACATGTTTCCCACATTCCAAGAATAACTTTGAAAGTTCGTAATGATCGGGATTGAGCGCACCAATGTATGCCACATCTAAAATTGATATTTCATACTGCATAAAAATGTATAAATGTTGTTCAATTTCAAAATATATTCTTTTGAAATTTATTTTAAAATTGATAACAACATTTATTTATTTATTTATTAGATCCCCAACAAAGTGCACACAGATACATGATAGCACACAGTTGATAAAAAAATATAAGAAATAATATTTATTATACTCAAATAAAAAGTTGTTATCGTTCATACCAATGTCACTGCTCTTTGCCATTTCCTCATAAGACGCGAAAACTTTAGCGATATTATGAGTTTTAGCAAACTCCTCAGCTTTGGAACTATCGCGAGCTGCAACCGCAGCTATTGCCTGATCTCCAACGTCGGGAAAAGAATTAAAAGCATTGGTGAAATCATGAGAGATTTTACCAGAAGTTACAACACCCCAGCGAATCGTCATCTGAAAACGACGAGTACTCGTTCATCTTCCAAATATGTACTTACCCGCTTACGATAACTTAGCTTTCGAAATTTTTTGCTATCTGCGGTAAAGGTCGCGAGTTTGATATCGTTATTAAAAATAACACAGAGCCGTTTTAATATTATGCAACAGCCTGCATCATAATAAGAATAGTTAAACTTCATGACAATTGGTATTTTTTTTTCTTTCTTATGTTTCTATTCGCTGTTATTATGTTTTATATAAGTTAAGTGATTTCTATTTGCGCACTGTAACTACAATGTGTACAAATGTTCAGGGTTGTCACATAGCTCTTACCCGATGCATAATTATATATCTTGACTTTGTGTGCCATATTTAATTAATTAATAAATAAATAAACTGAACTGTAAAGGGCGGCGTACCAGGTATAACTATTAAATGCAAGTTATTCATTATTTATTATTTTTGTTTCTTTAAAATTTAAATGTATTATCTTCATCGAGAGCTTATTATTATATTGAAAGAACTACTTTGTCTATTCTATTCTTAACTGTACTTAAGAAAATTAAAAACAACAATCTCGACAACGACTCATACATGCGGTTAAACACTTTCATTCATTAATCATTAACAAAAAATATATATTAAAAAAATAACAATAATATCTACATTTCGCTCAAAATAGAATTATTCTTTCAAAAAAAAAAAGTACTTTATAAAAACGGGGATTGTTAGTATATTTATTTTCTTACTAAACTGGTTTTTAATTCTTACCTCTGGATAATCTAAGATTTTACTCTAACGGCCTATTTAGGTCAAACACCTCCTGCCAAATCAGACCTGGAAAGACAAAATAATAGAATTCACAATTTTTATGCAGTGACACCAAGGCCGCCAATGCGAGTGGCGATATAACCAGAGAACAATATACTCTTATGACAAATGGAAAAAAATTACTAAGCCTTATCACCATTGCAATGCCAAGTGCCAATAATGACGTCTTATTTTTATCAGTTGGTTAAACTGTAAATTTTAAATGATGCCTCATATTATCGTAGTGTATATTGAGATAATAATAGGTGGTAAAGATATTATTATTTAGAAATACCTTAATGCGAAACTGATCTAAAAGTTTTGAAAAGTTTTTTGCGACAGATTTTTGCAACCTAATCTTCGCACGAAACATTTTATGAAATATATGTACATAAATGTACGCACACGCATATTAATTAAAATAGATATGTAAATATTACGTATTACTTTAAATGACTCAATATGAATAAATAACAATTATTAATTATAGTAAATATAAGTTGTAAGAATGCAAGATCAGATCTTGTTACAAATTTATTAAGGTTGAATAACAAGCGTTTCGCCATTTTACTAGCGTTGTTACTTGCCAATAAATGTTTTTAAACAGTGTATAACTAAAAAAAATGTTTTTACCCTTCCTTTTTTTTAAAGAGAATTTACTAAATGAGATGATATCAAATATATTTTGTTTAATGTATCAACTCATATAAAAAAAAATATTCTATTTGAAAAAGATAATAGATGTAAATAAATCTTTATTTACATATTATTCTGTGCGTTTTGCTTATAGCTCTGCTATATTATGCTCAACTATCAATATCCACTTTAATTTTACTGATGAAGTTCCACAATTTTTATTAGACTATTCAAGACCTCGATCAACGATATATAATCATCCTGTGGATGGAATAGGCTATAGCTAATTTTGTTATCCCGTGGCTCTTAAAAGAAGCGCTCTTTAAAATAATGTTTAAATATCTATGAAACTATTGGTTTGAATTTTCAGCATCTGAGTATTTTTAAATAGTATAGCAAATTAGTTTCTCTGTCTACGGTAGCAAACTATTACTCATATCGCAGTATACGTATGTCAACATAAAAAGTGACAGAACGCCATGCTCTCACAAGTAAGCAGGTTAAAAAAAACTGAATTCGAAACAAAATCCTGATTGCATTAAAATTGATATTTGATTGCTATAAAACAAATATTTGATTTTGCTTAAGTTTGCATTAAAGTGGAAAAAATATTCGTATATTAAGTACAAACTTAAAGAACACTAAATGTCACGTAATGTAACGTAACCAATGCCGTCAACATTAAGTTTATACATTGATATATAAAGGTATATATCAATGTATAAACTTAATGTTGACGATGATAATAATGTTTTATATATCAATGGGTTTATATGTGTATTTTATATCCACACGGTGGAGCGTGGTGGAGTAAGCTCCAAACTTTCTCCTCAACAAGGAGAGGACTTTACTTTTTATTTAACAGATCACGTCTATATATTTATATAGGTACTTACTACAAGAGATCTCAAGAATTTCTATAAAATATTTAATGTTTTATATAACGTTTTTTAGAAGAAATGTGTGGCTTAAGCTTTTATACTGAAGCAGTTTTATTCGACCGATTCAGCTTAAATTTTTCACATACTTTTATGTGTACTGGTGGCCATATCACTTATACTTCATTCCTTTTTAATGTT